>NC_084480.1:198559973-198894973 GCF_030035675.1 Rhineura floridana | reverse complement strand
GGGGGAAAGTATTGTGCTCAGGTTTTACTTGAAGGCTTCCCACTGGAATCTGGTTGGCCGCTGTGGGAACAGGATCCTGGACTAGATGGGCCTTTGGGTGGTTCAGCAGTGCTCTTATGTTCAGACTGAAAATTGCACTATCCTAGTGCATGCAGGTCTGTGCCCTCATGCAGAGCTTACATCTCTTATACGTGAGAGGCAGATAATTTAACAGTTTTCTTGTAATTACTGCTGCACTGAGTTATCCTTTGTTACCAGATAATGTTTTCATTAGTGCAAAAGTAACTACAGCTGCTGTGCATTCATAATGCCTATGTACATTGATCATCAATCTTTTCAAAATGTTACTGATTGGTTGCAAAACAGCTGCTCAAGCATAGTCCGTAGGGTGCTGATAAAGCATTATATTTGTTTTAAACACACAGACATACCAGAAACAAATCCACAAGCAAGAAGAGAAGATAAATTGAGGTGGAAGGATAGAGGACAAGGGAATTTTTGCATTCTTTTTAAATAATTTTAGATTTCATGTTCATCATATATATATATATATATTTAAAAGGACAGTTAGTAGCAAGTGATAAATGGTACATTTTGTTAAATTCCATCTCATTTTAAAATATTTATTTTCAGTCCTTTTTTGTAAAAAATGAGGTGCTAGTACTCATGCCTTCATAAAAATACCATGGGTGCCAGATAAAAGTACCATACCACAAAATGAGTGGCATGGTAGTCTCATCTACCCAAGTAGCTTGGGCCAGACACAATTGGAACAGTGATATAATTAGAACACTCAATAAATAGGGTGACTACATTTAAAGCAGTAACAAAACAGAACACCTTATACCAGCCTTTCCTAACCAGTGTGCCTCCAGAAGTTGTTGGACCACAACTCCCATCAGCCTCAGCCAGCATTGCCAATGGTCAGGAAGATGGGAGTTGTGGTCCAACAACCTTTGGAGGCATACTGGTTGGGAAAGCCTGCCTTATACTAAAACCAGAAGAGGGAGAGGGGGGGAGGGGGAGGGAGAGGGAGAGGGAGAGGGAGGGAGGGGGGCACTCACCAGGTGGGGCAGAGCTGCTACTATGCTAGCTTCCCAGAAGATGGGTCACTGCTAGGCTTGCCAGGTCAGAAGCATAACAAACTCCAAGATTTCAGGGGGGACCTAGTGATGTCATAGGGTGGGGCCCTAGTGATGTCACTCCTCCAGGTAATTTCCTACTTCCACCCTACTCACTTCCCAAGGAACCTTCCTATCCCTACCCCCCACTCACCACCTGCTTTTGTCAGCACCCCTTATTGGGCACTTACAGGCCTCCCTCCTGTGCACCCTTTGGGGATGCTTGGGCTCACTTGCTGCTGCCACCTCTACCACCTCTCTCATGACCCCATGTGCAGCCTCATGCGATGACACTGTAACCTCACACAATGACCCCACGACCCCTTGCCTGCCTGGAGATTGGGGTGAATCCCCCAGAGACCCAGGGAGGACCCCCAAAACCCAGAGTCTCTGGGTAGAATCCAGAGAGCCGGCAACACTAGTCACTGCTGCTTATTGGGAGGGAGAAGGGTGTGGTGTGTGGAAGTTGGCATGTTGCTGATGTACCAGCAGGAGTAACAGATTGGTTCCATCAGTGTATTTCCAGCAAGCAGACCTCCCTGACACCTCCCCCCATCTCCCAGTAAGCAGCATTGATCCACCTGCTGGGAAGCTAGTGTATGTATAGTGGTGTGTGTGTAAATCTTATGAAAATCAGCATCCTCTTTTTTCTTCTGTAGCAGTTATGCATCCCCTCTTTTATGTTGATGCAAAGGTGGCCACCCTCCTTCCAGGTAAGTCAGGGCTGAACCATAACATTTTGCAGCATGAAGTGAAGGGCTCCAGACTAGATGTCCAGAAGCTGACTAGACTGGCAGCTAAATCTTATTTCAACACTGGAAATGGGACTGCATCCACTACTATACCTGGGAGCATCAGATTGGCTTAGGGAGCAGAGGGGCAGGCTGTGTGACAGTTCTGTCCTCCAGCATCTCACCACCATATTCCACATAGCCCAGCATCTATTGCCTGAGGCAGCTGCCTCTCTCTGCCAAAGGGTAGAGCTGACCATGATCTAAGCAGCTTTAGGCCTGTGGTCTAATTAACATAATATAGTCCCCAAATATTAGGAAGCTTTGAATAAGGGATATTTTGACAAATCAAATGAAGTTAATTTTCCTTGTGTTATCAGTAAGTGGCTTCAGGACTCTGTAGCTAACGGAACTGGTAAATTTTTAACTATAAAGACACTATCTGCTCACAACATGCTTCATGTATGTTGAACTCTGCCCTCCATTTACTCACCACTGATATGAATTAGATTGTGACCAACATATTTATTTTTTATTTATTTTATTTTTTATTTATTTAATTACATTTCTAGACCGCCCTATAGCAGAAAGCTCTCAGGGCGGTATACAACAAATAAAATCACAATTAAAATATGAGCAAGTGTGAAAAATATAACATGATAAAAATCCGAAATAGAATTGCCATGAGTTTATAAATTAAAATCCATATTAGGTTTAAAATTAAATTTAAAATGTTTAAAAAGCCTGGGCGAAAAGGTAGGTTTTTACCTGGCGCCGAAAAGATAACAAAGAAGGCGCCAGGCGTATCTCGTCTGGGAGGGCATTCCATAGTTTGGGGGCCACCACCGAGAAGGCCCTAGATCTAGTTGTTGATCTCCGGGCCTCTTTATGAGTTGGGACCCGGAGAAGGGCCTTCGACGTCGAGCGTAGTGAACGGGTAGGTACATAGCGAGAGAGGCGTTCCACCAGGTATTGCGGTCCGATGCCGTTTAGGGCTTTATAGGTAAGAACCAACACTTTGAATCTGGCCCGGAAACATATCGGTAGCCAGTGCAGCTGCGCCAGGACAGGTGTTATATGGTCAAATTTCTTTGTCCCAGTGAGAACTCAGTGTATGGGAGGTGTACAAAGCCAGTGCTTAATGTACAGTGGTATTCTCTTGACTAGAAAATAATTTTTACAGCAGTTTCAGGTATATGTAGGTAGGTAGGTAGGTAGGTAGGTGGTAGGTATGTAATCATTTCTCTTCATAGCATTGGTCATTCTCTTTTATTTTAAAGTTCTCTGTTCTTTTCAAAATGTAAAAGTATCTTTAATGAATTGGAAAGGGCATAATAATAAAAGTAGCTGATCTGGGAAATGAATACAATAAGAAATAATTTCTGCAGAACACAATGGAACATAAATTGAAAGGCTGAAGTGAAAATATTTCTCAAGCAAGCAAGCAAAAGAAAATCCACACAAAAACCCAGCAATACCTCACAACCCTTAAAAATCCCAGGTTGCTCACACGCATGTAACATAACTCATTATCCCCATGTAGCAGAGGGAGAGAGAGAGAACGCCACAATAGGAAATGAGGAAGAAAAAAGACCCTATGGTTTGTATGAATACCCTTTCTGTGACCTTTGAACAATTTTTAAACCAATCTATTTCTCCTGCCACTCCATATCAACGAAAAGGTAATGAACCCTAGAAGGAAAATATAGTACCATTTTGGAATTCAGCATGAAATAGCAGACAGCAATTCACAAGGTCCCAGTATATGTAGGTTTTCATCATGATTGTATTTCTCTTTGATACTAACTGCCTGATAGTTAATCCCATACAAAACCAATGATTTGGGGGAATACAAACAACCTATTAATATGAAGGCTTGAGGGTTCCATGATTGCAAAAGTATACATCTTTAAAGAATACGTGTCAATTGATCACAGCTTGTGTGGTAAATTATTGCAGCAACCCCTTTGTGTATCGTCAGCACTCAGACACAAGCATGGACAAAAGCAGGAAAAGGCAAGTAAGTTAAATTGCAGCCACTGAAAAATTGAAATACATGTGGCACAAAAATGGCTGCATTAGGTACACAAGGTGAAATCCAACAGATGCTAGCTGCAGCTATGTCCTGTTGAAATAAACAGCATTTGAGATTTTTTATTTATTTATTTATTGTATTTATATACTGCCCCATAGCCGAAGCTCTCTGGGTGGTCAACAATAACTAGGCGGTTTTTTCTCACTAGCCCCAATCCTATCAATTTCAGTGGGACTCATTCATGACAAGCACTTGCCTGAACGGGACCACACAGAAAAATGTTTAAAAAGTAGAATAAAGGAATGTTAGAAGCTGCCGTATACCGAGTCAGATCAATAACCCATCTAGCTCAGGATTGTCTACTCTGACTTGGCTGCAGCTTACCAGGGTTCCTGACTGGGCTCTTGCCTAGCCCTACTTGGAGATGCCGGGGACTGAACCTGGGACCTTCTGCATGCAAAGCAGATGTTTCCTCACTGAGCTACAGCCCTTTCCAATTATAGAATAGGGAGAATTAAGTCCCAACCAAATGTTGTTACAAGGCAAACTTACTTGAAAGGGTTTTTAAAGTGTATGTTGCACCTTGGATTGCTTTCTGGACTGCTGAGGCTTCTTGGTTATAATGTATGATAAATGTACCTGTATAACTTTCAAGTATAGATGTCAATATTCATTTGTTTTAATGACAATAGTCATTTATTTTATTCTCTATTTTGTGTGTGTGTGTGTGTTCTCTAATGTTTCATGTAAGCCATGTGCAGGTCTTCACTTTTGGATTTTTTTAAAAAAGATGATACTCAGAATATTATGCACAAGCTAATGGACCATAGCTTAGAGGAAGAGCACGTGCTTTGCATGCAGAAACTCCCAGGTTCACTCTCTGGCACCTCCATTTAAAAGGATCAGGTATCAGGCAATGGGGAAGGCTTCTCTTGGCGACCCTACAGAGCTGTTGCCAGTCAGAGTAGATAATACTTGGCTAGATAAAGGGTCTCATCTGCCATAAGGTTAAGCATGGACAGATCAGTCTGTTTCTGGACTGTGAGAATTTCATGTGTTTATTGATAAGTCCATTCCATTCTGTTTCCACATTAATGCATGATTTTTTTAAAAAAATCTGCACAAAAATGTGCTTAAATTTGTATTTTAGGCAGGACAGGTTCCAGGCATGCCTGGGCCCTTGGGCACCATCCTGCCCCGGGCCCGCAGCACCGTAGCCCAACCCCCCCATACAGGCGGCTCAGGGCAAATAAGCCCACCCATGCATCCCACCTACCTCTCCTGTCCCTGTGAATGATGTGCACACAGCCCCTAGGGAAGCCCCCACTGCCTTCTGGGTTGATGGCAGGCATGCACACACAGTTCATATGTCATTCGCAGGGCTGAGAAAGGTAGGTGGAGCATGCATGCAGGCTTATTGAGGCCCCTACTGAGTGTATTGGGGGGGTGCCTGGGAGCTTCCTCTCCATGATCCACAGCAGGGGCAGGAGCTGACACTGTCATGCATCACGGAACAGGAACACTGCCCTCCCACCCTAAGGAAGTGCTCTTCAGCAGCCCCTTTGGGCCACTGCATAGTTCATTTTCTTTTAAGCTGGCTTTATATTAAAGATAGCTTTATAAATGTTTTGGCAGCAGCTAAAAACTCCCAGTGTATTCCTGTCTGCAGTCATTTGACTGTTTGTAGTAGTGAAGAGGCAAATATGAAGAGGAGGGGTTCAAATAACAGAATGTTGAATTTCAGATATGTCTCTGGGAACTGAGACCCACATGTAACCCATCTCCATGCATGCACACCCCCTGACTCTGTGCTCTGGGTAGGGATGAGGTTTGCTATCTGCTTCCATTCCATTTTTCAGTACGTCAGATGGGCTGCCAGTTCCCATTGTCTATAAATTGTGTTCTGCTAGTTATCACGATTCCCAGTTCTCCCTTTTTTGTTATTTTTTCTGAAAAATTACCTAATTTTCTCTGTTATTCCTTTTGCTGATGTATATTTATATAATGTATATAGCAGTAGCAGATTACAAGAATAATCACATAAATAATTACATAATTCTCACCGTGGATTTTTTTAAAAAATTGTGGTGTCACTAACAGCCATGAATGCACGCGAAGAGTGGGAGCCTGTTTGATGATGAGAAACTTGTGGATTATCCCAGAATTCGATACCAAATCCAATTTTGCTAATATTCTACACCATCCCTAGCTCTGGGAAAGCCTGCTGCCTTTACTGGTGCCCAGAAGTGATCTATTCAGCAAGCTCTCCTGTCCTGTGAGTCATCCCAGAAGTGAGGAAAGGAGAAGGAGCCACAGCAAGCCAAGGAGGAGGACAAAGGTAACAGCAGGTAAGCAGATTGAAGCTAAAAGCATCTGGCTTGAGACATGCCAAAGTTGGAGGCTGGCAAATATTGACCTCGAGTCTTCAGTGGGGAGGGGAACCAGAAAAGGCATGTCCAGCAATGTGGTTCACTCCCATTAGGGAATGAGGAGAGATCTCTGTGGCAATCCGCATGGATTTTTTCCTTATGCCCATTTTGCTCCTTGATCTTAATGAGAAGTGGGTTTTTTTTACTGGTTCTCGTATATTCTCTTCATTATTGTATGCCTTATTATGCACCTTATATGAAATATTATAGTATAATATTATATGCATACGCATTCCAGGTATCCTAAAGGAATCAGATAAAAAAGGCACACCACTGTATAAAACATACTTACGTAAAAACTTATACAGTCATGATGCAAAGCATTGGGCTGAAAACAACAGAATGAAATTCAACAGGGATAAATGCAAAGTTCTACACTTAGGAAAAAGAAACCAAATGCACACTTATAAGATGGGGGATACTTGGCTCAGCAATACAACATGTGAGAAGGATCTTGGAATTGTTGTTGATCACAAGATGAATATGAGCCAACAGTGTGATGTGGCTGCAAAAAAGGCAAATGCTATATTAGGCTGCATTAACAGAAGTATTGTTTCCAAATCATGTGAAGTATTAGTTCCCCCGTATTCAGCACTGGTTAGGCCTCACCTGGAATACTGCGTCCAGTTCTGGTCTCCGCACTTCAAGAAGGATGCAGACAAACTGGAACAGGTTCAGAGGAGGGCAACAAGGATGATCAGGAGACTGGAAACAAAGCCCTGTGAGGAGGGACTGAAAGAACTGGGCATGTTTAGCCTGGAGAAAAGAAGACTGAGGGGAGATAGGATAGCACTCTTCAAGTACATGAAAGGTTGCCACACAGAGGAGGGCCGGGATCTCTTCTTGATCGTCCCAGAGTGCAGGACATGGAATAATGGGCTCAAGTTGCAGGAAGCCAGATTTCAACTGGATATCAGGAAAATCTTCCTGTTAGAGCCATACGACAATGGAATCAATTACCTAAAGAGGTAGTGGGCTCTCTAACACTGGAGGCATTCAAGAGTCAGCTGGACAGCCATCTGTCAGGAATGCTTTGATTTGGATTCCTGCATTGAGCAGGGAGTTGGACTTGATGGCCTTATAGGCCCCTTCCAACTCTACTATTCTATTATTCTATGATATATAGTAGTACATGGAGCTTGACATTTTTATAAAAATAATATATATATTTCTTTGTGCATATATAATTTTGCATATAATTAGTCTGGGTTATTTTTTTAAACAACAACAACAATGCACGAGCAGTTCAGACATAAACTGGTGCTTGATGCAAAAGCCAGTTCAATGCAGGCAAAGCTCACTTGGGTCAAAACTCAAATGCTGTGAATAAATCCATTCACATTTTATTTATAGCAATTAAAGTTCTAGTTACAGGCCCGATACAAAATGTTTTATCCCTTCAGCTGTTCTCAGGAAATTTCCCTGCCTTCCCTTGGCACAGACTGACTAACTTGATGGGGCAGAGGGCTCCAGTGTGGAAAACACAGAATATTATCATGCATGTCCAGAGACAGTGGGAGCCATGGGAACCATATTTCCTATCATTAGCATTTCTGAACGCTACGATAAACATGCATGGCAGTACCCAGGAACTTAAGCCAGGAGCCCTCCATGGGGAAGGATCATGAATGAATCTGGGTTTTGTTAGTGGGTTGATAATAAGAGAAAGACCTGGTTGGAAATAAAAAGGCAGTCTCAAGTCACAGTCAAGACCAGTGGGTGGATTTGTCACATGGAGTTAGGCCACATCCACATGAGAGATTTATTCCGCTTTAGTCATGGCTTCCCGCAAAGAATCCTGGGAAGTTAAGTTTGTGAAGGGTGCTGTTATTAGGAAACTTGTATTCCCCTGACAGAGCTCTAGCAGCCAGAGTGGTTTCACAGTCAGCGCTTTTCCCCCAGAGAATTCTGGGAATTGGAGCTCTGCAATCGGAATAAACAAATCTTAGCACCCTTCACAAACTACACTTCCCAGATTTTTGGGGGGAAGCCATGACTGTTTAACAGTAGAATAAATGACTGGTGTGGATTTGGCCTGTCACTGCATCAAGAAGCAGAAGCAGAGCTGGAAGTTAGAGCCAGGCAGAGGACATGCTAGGTTTGGAGACTGGAAATCACTGGCTGGAGCTGCGGCGATCTGGGGGAAAGCAACTGTCCCAAGAGACAGCCTTCAAGAGAGCTCTGACACCAAGAGTCAGTGGCTTGTTAAGGCCCCGAGGCAGCAACTGGATCTAGATGAAAACTGCAGATTCCCCACCCTTTCGTCTTACCAGTCCCAATAGGTGCCAGCCCCCACTGGTTGCAAGAATAAGGATACAGGAGCAAATGAGGGCTCACACCACTCAGGAAGACCAAGATGCTTGAAGAAGGCTTAACTGGATGAGGAAACTATTTTTTAGTCCAGGACAGGCTTTCCCAACCAGTGTTCCTCCAGATGTTGTTGGACCACAATTCCCATCTTTCCTGACCATTGGCAATGCTGGCTGAGGCTGATGGGAGTTGTGGTCCAACAACATCTGGAGGCACACTGGTTGGGAAAGGCTGGTCAAGGAGGATCGAACGGCTTGTTAGGCAGCCTAATTAGATGCTGCAACAATTCAATGGATCTCTACCTAGGGCAGCTGCAGACAGATCCAGAGGTTCCCAATTTGAGCCTTGGCAGCCCCTGGCAGGTGCTTAGCCTCAACTTCTGCATG
This sequence comes from Rhineura floridana, assembly GCF_030035675.1. Lineage (NCBI taxonomy): Eukaryota > Metazoa > Chordata > Lepidosauria > Squamata > Rhineuridae > Rhineura > Rhineura floridana. The sequence continues at coordinate 198,885,961 of NC_084480.1, read as the reverse complement.
AGACAATGTCATCACAAGTGTAGCAGCCCACTGATAAACATGTGTACAGATGCATCAGGGCCTGTTCTTTACTTTAAAAATGTACATCAAAAGATTTCTACTGAAACATTAGGAATGTCAGTCCTATGAAATACCTGGAGTATTGTAATGGTTGCTTGAATGCATTTGAAAAGGTTACTCTGGATGTTGAGGCAGTGTGAATGTCATTCAAATAGTATTCTGAACAGAGCAAAGGAAGTTAAGAGCTGAGGGAAATGCTATACAAAATTGCGTATGTTGCTTTGTCAAAGTTTAACTCAGCTATTCCTTTAAAAACAGGAGCAAGTAGTTTAATTCAGTTTCATGAAGGCTCTCTTCTTGGTAGATAATTGCCTGTTTTCACTACTTGGGCATCAGTCAGAGAAAGATATGTCAGAGCCCTAAATATATCATCCAGTTCAGTCTAACACTTTGAGTCAGAAAACACTAAGTGGTGTAATAATGTTGATAGCAAGTGCAATTATAGGAGTAAACACTCAGTGTAATGCATGTGGAGCTGACATGCAACTTCCATTAACTTGAATGGTTGTGCTGCAGCTAATCCCCACAGAGGCCTCAGAAATTATTCTGTTGTTGCAAATATATAAAATATTAGTAAATTAATCTGACCACTACCAACAAAGTGCTTAGCTGAGCAGAATAATGGAAATCAATCTGGGGAAAACAGGGTACTTTGAGAGGAGAATGGATATAGTTAATTGGTGACAATTTAGAGAGATGGTGGCCACGCTTGAAAAATATGTCACATGCCAAGTCCAAAGTTTGAGAGAAGACCACTGTGGTAGGCATAACGATATGTACACAGCCCCTGGGTTTCACTGTAGCTTTGCCTTTATACTACTGAACCAAGCAGCAGGTAGAAGATAACATGCAAGAGGCTGGCTCCATGCGAGGGACAAGGAACCTGTGGCACTTCAGATGTTGGACTCCAGCTTCCATCAGTCACAGCCAGAATGGCCAATGGTCAGGGTTGATTGGAGCTGGAGTTCATCAACATCTGGAGGGCCACAGGTTCCCTATCCATGCTATGTGTCCTAGAGAGTCCTATAGGCCTTCATGCTCTACTTCATAATTGTGAGAGCTTCTGCTGCCTGTTACACTGGTCACACCAGTGCCATCGGTTTTATATACTGCTCTATTTCTCAGTTGTCTCTCTGCCTGACAACCAGCTGTGTAGCCAACCTTCTATTTAGATGGGGCAGTCACATTTCAAGGTGGGACATTTTTGGAGAGCAGGGAGGCATATAGTGCCAGCCAATCCCCCCCTCAACTGATGAAGAGGAAGTGAGGGTGAGGCCAGGGAAGGGAAAGGCAGTGACTTTCCCCTTCACTCCTCCTCCATGCAGAGAGTGTGTTAATTTACATAATAGGCTATGTAAAGGTCAAGTCAACAGAAAATTTAGTAGGAACACCAGGAATTCAATGACTGACTTTGTTTGTTTCATTAGGGAAAAAAAAGATGTGAAGGATACAGTGAACAAGGATATGTCAAAAGGTGTAAAACAAACAAAATAGTTTATGGCGTAACTAATAAGTTAAAAACTGGTATGAATATTGTTTTCTTAAAGAAAAAGAAGAAGAAAAATAGCCACTGCGATTGTGAGTATAGTGAGTGCTTTAAACAAGTAAAGGGTAACTTAGGGTAGGTAGATATTTTTTCAGATCACTTTAAATTATCTCTTTTTCACCCCTTAGCAGTAAGCATCTAATCCTGCTCTACTTATCACAGTAACTGCAGAATAAACAAAATCTTCTTCTTACTGCTGGCAAATATACTTCTTTACTGCTAGCTGGGTAGAGATCACAGCTGATATTGAAACTGAAAAGCAGAGGAAAGGAAAGTCCAAAGAATGGAGTATAACTCGAGTCCATAATTTATTTATTTATTTATTTATTTCATTTTTAAACCGCCCATAGCGAATAGCTCTCTGGGCGGTGTACAAAAGGATTAAAATACAAAATATCAAAATACAAAATTCTACTTTTGGGTACAGCAATACAAATCATGGGAAGCATACAAGCAGGATGACATGTAGATTCCCCCTTCCTGGCTCTTCCTCTGCCAGGTTCCGGAATGCCCCATTTTCAGGCTTCCATCAGCTTCCACTGGCTTTCCATCCACTAGGATGGCTGTCCCTGGTGGTTCCCAGCTGAGCTGGCAGGGCCCTGGCAGGGCCATGGTTCAACCGGGATGCAGGGCTTCTGTTGATAGAGTCTGGCAGAGTCCAGCAGCGCTGGGAGGATGCCAGCTCAGCCGGGGGTCTGCCACAACCAACTTCCCCCAGCCTCTTGCAAATACAAGTTGGATTGCATCCTAACTCTTCAAGGGTCACGTTATTGTACAGACTGTTTCATTCAGGATCTCTTAAGTAATTACAGGGTGATTGTGATCATGACAAGTCCATTATCAGGGAAAGTCTTGAGTGAGCAAACTTTTGGAGGCTCTTCCAGAGGAGGCTTTTGTTATGCACTCGCCCTGCTTTATTCACTGATTGGTAATTCACTGAGTGGTAATCAGAGTGGATTTTTGTGTGGAAATACTATGAGCTCAGTTCAATTTTGGAACTCAAAACAAATTCCTGGGCTAAGAATTATTTAACTCTAAGTACATATATTTTGTGGCTTGCTCTGGTTGGTGAATGTGGGTTTTTGTAATAAAAATAATAAAAAATCAATACAAAAAACCTGAAGTCTAACCATCCTGATCTAGAGTATTAGATCCTGATCTAGTCTAACCATGAAGTCTAACCATCATAACCCTAGAGTATTTGCCACCGTGGGCATTACAACCCTACAAGGCAGGTTTGTGTTACCATAAAACCATGTGATGCAGCTACTTCTGACAGCAGTTTCTAATGGAGGCAGACATTATCATGTGCTTGACCATCAGGTGCGTCTAATTTTGATACCTGACACTTGACATAGAAGGTAAGAGCTGCACAGAGATGAGCAAATCCACAATTTTTCTCTTCTCAATTTCTGACATTGCTCTTTTGAAAATGCATTCTTTGGCAATGTGTTGAAGAGTCTTACCTCTGCTATTGTAGTTTCGTTCTTGAAAGCATTCCTTTGAACCATGCTACAACAACCCTGCAAGGTAGGTCTGTGCCCATACAAATGATTTAGTCCAGGGATGACCAGAAGATAGACTGTAATCTATTGGTAGATCCCTGGGAGATTTGTAGTTAATTGGCAAGCGCTTCTGGCTTCCAGCTGTTTAACAATAGCAACAAAAGGACACACATCCGTTTGGAAATTTGACAACTGAAATTAAGAATACTTGTGGAAAGTAGGAATACATCTATGTGTGGAAAGACTGTGAGCTCATCTCAGTTCTGATAACCCTGTGCTCAGCAGCTTCTCAGAGATGCCATGTTCTTTCATACTAGACGTATGTCTTTTGCAGCTGGCTGTAGTTGGTGGTTCTTGAGGTTCTAATAAAACACAGGGTGGATCCCAGACTCTGCAATAGCAATGCTCTCGCAGTAATGGCAGCATTGCCACTCACTGAATGGGGCAAGGTGCCTGCAAGTTCAGGGCTGGTGGCACCACCATCCTGCAGCAGGTGGGCACACACCTGCAAGCTTGTGCTGCATTCCACCAAAGTACCCCCAACCTTGCCATCTCTGTGCCACTGCCATTCTCCCCCCCCCCCATGTATCACTGCTGTCCTATGTCATAAAATTATTGGAAGAGTCTTGGCCATATTTCGCTTTTTTGACCTTTAGGAGGAAATAGAAAGCACACAACAGAATTTACCTTACCATTGATTTCAATAGGTTTTAAAAGACCAAGGAAGAAAAGTATAGTGGGTAATTTATATTGGATTTATAGAGGTACTGTAGTGTACATGTTCTGCAAAAGCCAGTGTGGTATAGTGATAAGAGTACTGGGCTAGGGCCTGGGAGACCTGGATTCAAACCCTCATTCAGCCATGAAACTCACTGGGTGACTTCTGGGCTAGTCACCTTCTCAGCCTAAACTACCTCATAGGGCTATTCTGAGGATATATTTGGGAGGTGCAGGACTACGTATGCCACACTGAGCTCTTCGCAAGAAAGTTGAGACGTAAAGGAAATAAGGCATTATTTAAGATTAAGGCTACAATCATTTGCACAATTACTTGAGAGTAAGCTCCATTGAACTGTGAAAGTTACTTTTGATAAACCTGCTTGGGATTATGTTAAGTTACAAGGGATAACTGTTACCCAAAATTTCTATTATTTATTGGTAACTATCATTTCTGAGCAATGTGTTACCTAGCCATTCAGTTATTTTATTATTGCAGTTGTGATAGCAGCTATTATTCATTAACTGCACAGGGGGTGTTGGAGCAAGTTTTGGAATTAGGCACTATCCTGAAAAATAGGTGTACTACTCATAACAAGCAACAATAAGAGTCACATGATGACACATTGAACATTTAACAGACATTATAAATTTTATAATATTTATTGGTAAATCACCTAGTATTTAAAGGAAAGGATTGATTTTAGAAGTTAAAGGCTGTAATTCTATATTCACTTTCAGGAGAGCCAGTGTGGTGTAGTGGTTAAGGTGTTGGACTACAAACTGGGAGACCAGGGTTCGAATCCCAACACAGCCATGAAGCTCACTGGGTGACCTTGAGCCAGTCACTGCCTCTCAGCCTCATGAAAACCCTCTTCACAGGGTCGTCATAAGTCGGCATCGACTTTCACTTCAGCCCATTAAGCTCAGTGGAACTTACTTCTGAATAAACATTGCTGGGACTGCACTGTAACTTCAGATTCCTAAGTCTTTCTCCCCATCCCCTTTACTAGATTGCTGGTACATCCTCCCACCTTCTCTCAAGATAGCAATTTTCACTTGTCTGAGCCCACAGGGGTCACACAAGTTCTGTTTCAGAGTCTTAGGGTCCCCCCACAAGTCTTTTCATTACCTCTCTGTTGTTCTTTCACCTCTTCCTACATTCCCCTCAAAGTGATGCTGCAATCCTATCCCAACCCCACTTACCTGGAAGTAAGTTCCACTGAGCTCAGTGGGACTCACTTCTGAGTAAACATGGCTAGGACAGGACTGAACTGGAGCAGACACATAGGCAAACTCCCCTCCCTTTCTCTGCCCCCCCAACTGTTTCTCCTAAGGGCTGGAATCCTAATCCTTCTTACCTGGGAGTAAGTCCCACCAAACTGAATGGAATTTACTTCAGAGTAGGCATGGGGTTAGGATTGTGCTAGGAATGTAATCAAACTTAATTTTGTAAATATTAATGTAAACAGTCCTTGCCTAGCTCTAGTTTCTCTGACAGAACACTTGCTTTTTTAAGGCAATCCTAACTCCACTTACCTGTGAGTAAGCCGCATTAAACTAAGTGAGACTTACTTCTGAGTAGATGTTTTTAGAATTATATTGTGAGTCCTCAGAATATCTGCCCCTTCTCTCTCTCTTCACTAGCTTTCTGATTACTGCTTCCTTCTGCCCTTCTCTCAAGATAGCAATTTTCACTTGTCTGAGCCCACAAGAGGCTTAAACTCCACTCCATTTAAGTTTGTAAAACAAACTTAGTTTTTAAGCCTACCTCTAGCTTCCTGGTCTCTCTCACATTTTTAGTCACTCCACTTACCTGGGAGTAAGCCCCACTGAACTCAGTGGGATTTACTTCTGAGTAGACATTTTTAAAATTCAAATGTGAATTCTCCAAAGCTTTCTCCTCTCCATTTTTTTCTCCTTCCTTCCCTCAAACTCAGTCACTGCCAGAACATAGAAGCACGGAACTCAATGGGAATGACTTCTGAGTAGACTTTTAAAAAATTGCAGTGAGTCCTTCATAGCTCCCTCCCCCCCCCATTTTTTTGCCTCTTTCCTTCCCTCAAGCTCATTCATTGTTTCAGGCCGGTCTCCCCTCTTTCTTGCCCTTGCCTCCATTTTACCTTTATTCCTCTTTCCCACTCTGTGGCTCCAGCAACTGACGTTTCCTTGAGCTCATATCTGATTGGCAGCAGCTGCTGCTGCTAGAACAAAGGCTCAGGCCATCTCTGGAGGAGAAAAATTAATCAACATCTGAACAAAAGACATCTTTTTTCAGGGTACCTGTACAGTGGTGATTTTTCAAATCATCATGTGTAGACTCTTTCTCAAGAGCACCTGTACCCAGGTAGAGGGGACTTCTACCTGGGTACAGAGTAACATGTGAATACCCCCTATAGGACTGGGATACCAGGGACAGAGAATTCAAGTGATTTACTAAATAGTTATTTGTGTGAATAAGGAAAGATAATAAAAGAATCATTCACCTCCTTCTCTATGCTCTTAATTAAGCATTTACTCCAGTGACTTTTTTTAATCACAGATTTTGAAATTGCCATCCTAGTTCCCACTCACCTATCCAGAGCACACACATGCAAACAGTCCAATTAGCTTTAATGAGATTTCCTAGAAATAAAAAGGGGGGGATGAGGGATCATTTCCTGCCTTATTTATTTACCATCATCTTAAGGATACAATTTGTGCAGAACCTGCCATGCAAAACAGGGCTGTTATATGCAAGGATGATGCAGCTTTCAAATACAGCAGTAAACAAAGATGTCCTATACCAAGCCCAAACTGTATCAGACTCAGGGATGGCAGCCAAGCTTCAGGTGAAACATTGGGGTAATTCATGCACTGAGGATGAAGTTTGTAATTAGATAATTTTATGCTATGCGAGAGCTATGAATATAAATAAAGGCCTAAAGTTGTTTTGCTGGGCAGCACATAAAAAAGCACATTCAATTTATTCATAAACAGTTCCTGCTAACAATTACCGTGAAGATTGAATAATTGAAAGTTGGAATAGCATTCTTACATCTTCTCTTTTCAGCAAGGGTTGCATCCAGTTGTGTTCCTCCTTCACTCATGGAAGTGTTGTACTGGTGGAGTCTTTCAGGAATGAAAGGAAGAGGAAGGCAGTTTTTTGAAAATCCCCCCTTTCTCCTGCCGGCCTCCATGCAGTCCCAAAGGATTCCCCCTCTCCTCTGGAGCAGATTATATTTTGGGGATGCTAGGGGCTGCAGACGGGAGGGGGGATCAGCAAAAATCACTGCTCCACTTCCCCTCTTTCTGTCATGGGACTCTCTGCTAGATTAAAGACCTTTCCATGAGAGATACAACTGGATACAGTTCCAAATGACTTTTTCAAATAAGGATATCTGCTTGTAATCTCTCTCCCTCCCTCCCTCAAACACACACACATCAAGCTTCATTATCCTAAAAGTTTGTTGTTGTTATGTGCCTCCAAGTCGACTATGACTTATGGCGACCCTATGAATCAGTGACCTCCAAAAGCATCTGTCATGAACCACCCTGTTCAGATCTCGTAAGTTCAGGTCTGCTGCTTCCTTTATGGAATCAATCCATCTCTTGTTTGGCCTTCCTCTTTTTCCACTTTCTTCTGTTTTTCCAAGCATTATTATATTTTCTAATGAATCATGTCTTCTCATTATGTGTCCAAAGTATGATAACCTCAGTTTCATCATTTTATATTCTAGTGATAGTTCTGGTTTAATTTGTTCTAACACCCAATTATTTGTCTTTTTCGTAGTCCATGGTATGCGCAAAGCTCTCCTCCAACACCACATTTCAAATGAGTTGATTTTTCTCTTATCAGCTTTTTTCACTGTCCAACTTTCACATCCATACATAGAGATCAGGAATACTATGGTCTGAATGATCCTGACTTTAGTGTTCAGTGATATGTCTTTACATTTGAGGACCTTTTCTAGTTCTCTCACAGCTGCCCTCCCCAGTCCTAGCCTTCTTCTGATTTCTTGACTATTGTCTCCATTTTGGTTAAAGATTGTGCTGAGATATTGATAATCCTTGACAAGTTCAATGTCCTCATTGTCAACTGTAAAGTTGCATAAATCTTCTGTTGTCATTACTTTAATCTTTTTGACATTCAGCTGTAGTCCTGCTTTTGTGCTTTCCTCTTTAACTTTCATCATTCGTTTCAAATCATTACTGGTTTCCGCTAGTAGTATGGTATCATCTGCATATCTTAAATTATTGATATTTCTCCCTCCAGTTTTCACTTCTTCTTGGTCCAATCCTGCTTTCCGTATGATATGTTCTGTGTATAGATTAAATAAATAGGGTGATAAAATACACCCCTGTCTCACACCCTTTCCGATGGGGAACCAATCGGTTTCTCCATATTCTGTCTTTACAGTAGCCTCTTGTCCAGAGTATAGGTTGCGCATCAGGACAATCAGATGCTGTGGCACCCCCATTTCTTTTAATAGTTTTTCATGATCTACACAGTCAAAGGCTTTGCTGTAATCTATAAAGCACAGGGTGATTTTTTTCTGAAATTCCTTGCTCCATTCTATTACCCAACGTATGTTTGTGACATGATCTCTGGTACCTCTTCCCTTTCTAAATCCAGCTTGGACGTCTGGCATTTCTCGCTCCATATATGGCAAGAGCCTTTGTTGTAGAATCTTGAGCATTACTTTACTTGCATGGGATATTAAAGCAATAGTTCGATAATTACTGGATTCGCTGGGATCCCCTTTCTTTGGAATTGGGAAGTATATGGAATGTCTCCAGTCTGTGGGCCATTGTTTAGTTTTCCATATTTCTTGACAGTTTTTTGTCAAAATTTGGACTGATTCAGTCTCAGTAGCTTGCAGGAATTCTATTGGTATGCCATCTATTCCTGGTGATTTGTTTCTTCAAGTATTAAAAGAGCAGCTTTCACCCCACATTCTAAAATTTCTGGTTCTTCATCATATGGTTCCTCCGTAAATGAATCTGTCATCCTGGCATCTCTTTTATAGAGTTCTTCAGTGTATTGCTTCCATCTTCCTTTTATTTCATCTCGGTCATTCAGTGTGTTCCTCTGTTGATTATTCAACATCCCTACTCTTGGTTTAAATTTCCCTTTCATTTCTCTAATCTTTTGGAACAGGGCTCTTGTTCTACCGTTTTTGTTGTCCTCTTCTATTTCTATACAGTAACTATTGTAATAGTTCTCTTTGTCCCTCTGTACTAGTAGCTGTATTGTTGCATTTAGGGTTCTGACTGTGTTTCTATCTCTGTTTGCTTTTGCTTTCCTTCTCTCTTTAACCATTTGAAGAGTTTCTTCAGTCATCCATTGGGGTCTTTCTCTCTTTTTAACTAGAGGTATTGTCTTTTTGCATTCTTCTCTGATAATGTCTCTGACTTCATTCCATAGTTCTTCTGGTTCTCTGTCAACTAAGTTTAAAGCCTCAAACCTGTTCTTTATCTGATCTTTATATGCTTCTGGGATGTTATTTAAATTGTATTTTGGCGTTATGATTGCTTTGTTCTTCTTTAGCTTTACTCTGATTTTTGATACGGCCAGTTCATGATCTGTACCACAGTCTGCTCCTAGTCTTGTTTTTGCAGAAAGTATGGAACTTCTCCACCGTCTGCTACCAATTATATAATCAATTTGATTCCTATATTGACCATTTGGTGATGTCCACGTGTATAGTCGTCTTTTCAGTTGTTCAAAAAATGTGTTCGCAAGAAACAAATTATTGGCTTCACAGAATTCAATAAGTCCTTCTCCTGCTTCGTTTCTGTCTCCTAGGCCCCATTTCCCCACAATTCCTAATTCTTCTCTGTTCCCTGCTTTTGCATTCCAATCCCCCATGATTATCAGCACATCTTGTTTTGGTGTGTGATCAATTTCTTCCTGTACTTCTGCATAAAATCTCTCCAATTCTTCTTCTTCTGTGTTTGCTGTCACAGCATAGACTTGGATGATGGTTATGTTGATACGTTTCCCATTTAATCTCATTGATATCACTTGCTCAGACCTTGCGTTGTGGCTCCTAATTGCTCTTGCTACATCACTTCTCACTATTAAAGCAACCCCATTTCTTAATTTCTCATGTCCTGCAGAAAATATTTTGTTGTTGCCTGATTGGAAATGTCCTATTCCCGTCCATTTTAGTTTGCTCACAGCAAGTATTGTAATGTTGATCTGTTCCATTTCTTGCTTGACAATTTCTAACTTTCCCTGGTTCATGCTTCTCACATTCCATGTTCCTATTGTGTGCATCGTACAACTCCAGACTCTCCTTTCGCATCTGTGCACATCAGCCTCTGGGCTTCCTTTCGGCTTTGACCCAGCTGCATCATTAGTCACAGCACTACTCATCCTTGTCCTTTGTTCTTCCCCAGTAGCTGGGTGAGTGCCTTTTGACCTGTGGGTCTCATCTTCCAGCACTATCTCATGTTGCTTTTTGGATACTCTGTTCATAGGGTTTTCATGGTAAGAGATATTCAGAGGTGCTTTACGATTGCCTTCCTCTGAGTTTGGATGCATCTTAGTCTGGTGTGTCAGCTTTGACCATTCTGCCTTGGGTACCCCTGTTAGGAGTCTAGCCTGTTGGTCTAGACTCCTGACGGCATTGCTCTCAGCTTCTCCAACACACTCAAACCTCCTCACCACACTAAGGTGTGCATCCGAAGAGGAGGTCCTAAAAGTATGATGACCAATATATTGCATCTGCCTATACCTTTTCAAGATTTGTCGACATTTGATTCCAACTGCACAACTTTATCAATGAGAGTTGTGCATCAATTCAGAAGTCTTGCTGGCTGTGTTCTTGCATTTTGCACCCAACTCCAATTGTCCATTGTAACTTTGTGTATGGGAGCTGCTTCCATAGGGCTCTTTCCCACACTGCTTTGGAAACATGTTTCTTGGATATATGTGGGCACAACCAATGGTGCTATTCTTTCCTTCTGAATGACGCATGATTGGAAGGGGCATTAATGTTTAGGTGGAAAGGAGAGCCATAGCATGGGGTTTCAGTTACAGAATTTTGAGACACATATATTATCAAAACACAGTGAGACACAGGAAAGTATTTACCAGAACCCCAAAGGATGAATTGGGGCTAAAATGTACCTGTCACATACTCCTGCCACCTTCTGCTGCAGACACCTGACCTAATCATGGGGGGGGGGGGAGTGGTGACCAAGCCCTATTGAAAGCAACTAAATGGAACTTTGTTGCAAGTAAAACCTTTTCAATATGTTCAAAAAGGCTAAGATGAGTGTGTGTGTGGCCTAATGGTGTCAGCAGTAGGCTTCTGTCCAAACCAGATGGGTTAATTCTGAAGTATGTAGGGAGCTGTTGCACATATAGCTGGGTGTGTAGGGTTCTCTTTCCACATTCTAATAAAAGTGCATATATTGGGGTGGCATCTGCCACTACAGAGCCACTCCCCCCTCCTCCATGTAAGGACTTATGATGTCCTATTGACTTCAGCAGGGCTTAGCTGTGACTTAACTTTTTGCTGGATTGTGCATATGGTTTCTTACATCAGGACCAATGCATACCTCTCATTGCACTTTTCCTTTCCCTCTGCAGCCACTTTTCCTCTTGAAATGATAGTCTTTCAAAAGGAATGCAAATTAATTGCTCAGTACAGTGACTTCTTTCAGTGTGCATGCATGCACACCCACATGCTGAAGTCACCTTTTGAAAAGTTATTTATTATTTAATATTCCTCCAAAAAAAAAATCAGTTGCTGAAATGATGTGTGCCTTGCCAGGCACCTTCTCTCATTCTAAAGCACCTCTTTCACTTAAAGGGATGATAGAAATTATAATGACTACTGGGTTACATGAAAAGCCATCCACTAGCTAAGGTAAAAATAATTCCTTCAGTGGGATGATAGCACTGCAGTGAAATATAGCTTTTCTTACAGTGCTAACACACCAGGGAAGATAGTAGCATTCAGACAGCTGAGAATGAGTTCCATAGGCAAAACATAAATGACATACAGCATATTTGCCATTGATTTTTCTACTGTGCGGAGAGTGGGGTTTTCAACTGGGTTAAAGTCAAAAAGGAGATAAGGAAGAGGAGGAATTGTTTTTCTTCTGAAGTCACCTCGAGGCTTGATTTTGACATAGATGCCATGATCCTCAAGCAAAAACAGAACCATCATAATATAAAAGCCAATTATTGGGTTCCATCTCTTTGTCACATTCTAGTGTGATCAACAGACAGACTAGGATAATGCAGAATAGTGTTCCATTGCTCAAAGCAAATTCTGTGAGATGGATTACATAGGGAACTGCGCAACTGAAACAAGGAACATCTTACTGCTTTAGGCTGCAATGCAATACACACTTACCTGGGAATAAGTCCCATTGAACCCACTGGATCTTACTTCTGAGTAGAAATGTATTGGATTGCAGCCTTAGTAGCAGTTTACTGTTTGCAACCCCAATTAAAAACTGGTGCAAGAACCTTGCTGTTAGCTGATAATATCTGTGTCTCCATAGCACTTCTGATTTGCATCATGCTACAATTTGGTTTGTTCGTCAGCATTTTAAAAACCATTTGGTGCATTAAACCAAATTGCTGTTAAAGAGAAATATTGACTTATCTCATGTTGTTTACAATTATGGAGAAAAAATCAGGTTTGAGACTTCAGTCCCACACCTTTAACTCCTCTAAAGCAAGGGTATTATATATTTTGATGATGGTTGAAGAGAATTTCCTTTGCTGCAAAAGATATTAATTTATGGTTGGTTCAAACTCTGCATTGTTCTTACTTTCAGATTTTTTTTTCCTTTTCCATTTTACTTTTTTGAGCTCATGTGTTCTGATTACTCTAGGATTAGCCAAGATTCATTAAAATATCCCTGTATTGGCATTTACTAATCTCTCTCATTAGCATTTCTAAACCCTTGCATTTGGAATTAAACATGCATGAAGTCAAAGCTCTCTATGGCACTAATTAGAATCATTAGTGTTTATTCAATTAAGTGTGTTTTGTGGTAATCATGGACAGGTATTGTTCTGGGATTTTCATCACTGGAGTAGCTCCACAGTAAATGAGGCTGCAATCCAATACACACTTACCTGGGAGTAAGTCCCATTGAACCCAATGGAGCTTACTTCTGAGTAGACATGTATTGGATTGCAGCCTAAGACAGTAGACCCTTATCAAGAAATCCAAAACTGATTTGTCCTTATTCTATATTCAAGAGAATTTCAATGCACTTTTATTTTCCCTACCAAGATTTCTGCATTTGAGACATCAGTGTTAACACATCTGTGTCTATATACATGTACATATGAACCCATTTCTTACATACATGTTCATGGAAGTATAACTTTTGGGGATCTTTACTGGAGACTGTTTTTTTTTATATAACAGAGGCTATTGTACCAATACTCTTTTGTTCACTTTATTGAGAACCACACCATTGTTCTGCTTAAAGTATTTATTTACACCAGGGGTTCCCAAACTGTAATCCATGGACCACCAGTGGTCTGTGAGCTTGATTCAGGTGGTTCCCAGCATGTCTGTGAAAAACACTTACAATTTGAATTTTATATAGTTATGTGAAATTTAAATTGCAATACAATAAAATACAATGTAGAGATAGTCTTACGTGGAGTCGGAGGGCGCTGGGTACCAGGCAGAATACAAGAGAAGCCTAAACACACCAAGGGGGATGCTCAAATGCAAATAACTATGGTTTGGCTAACATGAGGGTTTGGAGACAGTGAGATCTGGGAAATGTGAAAAGAAGGGGCAACAAGTAAGAATGAAATGACAATAATCGCCTTTCCTAAGAACAAAATGAGAGAAAAATGAGGGGGGGAAAGAGTGGAAATCAGTGTTACTGGCTATGAAGCTGTCCTGGCTACCTGCCGACTAGGAGCAATCTAGCTTAAAGTTTAGCCCTTTTTTGTCTCACTTTTTTCTCATTGTGCCTACATATATATCTATGAAATAATAACCACTCAAATAACTTTCTGGATTGTACTGGATACTTCTGGATTGTGCAAGGTGACCCTCCCAAGACTCACTGTGATGGAAAGCTTAACATCTTGGAAAGCATCCATCTTTCAAGGCAATTTTCATGATTCCCTAGAAACATCTAGTGGGGTTTCACTTACCAGATGCCATCATGTCAAAGTGCAGGTAAATAGATATGACTTTGTCTCACTGTACAAACCAGTCTGAGTCCATGTCTCTACTCAAAGTGATGTGACCATCCCACATCCCAGTAGCAAGTTTTCCCTTCTCACCAATGACCCTCTCAAAGTAGGTATAACTCTAAAGTGAGTGTGGTCGCTTTTTAAAAAATGACAATTGCGGTGGGGGGGTCACATAAACTTTTGGAATCACAGGGGCTGTCAGAGTGGTCCATGTAAATTTGGGATGAGGCCTTTAAAGACATGGACAAATGCCCCCCCCCAAAATATCACCTTTAAGGATCTTTGAAATCAATCAGCAAAAAATGGGGGGGGCACAAAAAACCTTATAGCATCACAGGATACCTAAGAATAGGGTTGTTGGGTTTTTTAAGCACATCTTAAGGGGCCACAAAAAAAACCTCTTGGGGGACTGGATGCAGGCTGTAGTTTAGCCACCATGGTCTAAATAAGCATGCATAGAATTGGGGTTGCAGATCTGTGTTTTAACAAATACTGTTCATTCCCAAACATACAGTTATGAAGTTGAAGTTAGCCTTCATGTATTTAAAAAGCAAGACTGAGGTCTCTTAAGTTTTCTTATGTGTTTATCAAAACTTTTAATGACTAAATTATGCAAATTGGATTCTGCGCCTTAAATTGCAGAGTGCACTGCATGAAAAATTGTGTTAGGACCAATAGTGTGTGGTAACTGGAGAGAGGGCCCCGATTAAGGGAACAGCAAGCTAGCTATGTGTGTAGTAAAAAGACATATGTGCTTCAGACATTTTAAATGACTGCCTCAACAAACTGCCCTGGTGGCTTTCAGAGATTTTATGAGGAACCCTGAGAACTGTATTCCCTTGTTAATAAATGGATTGTTTTTAAAACTGGGTGGCCTGTAGCAAAATCTGTATGCTGGATCAGTCTCACAAGTGCTGTTGTACAACTTCAATGTTAGTGTTTCTTTCACTGAAACAAGCAGAGGATGTGCCCAGAAACAGTGTCTGCTCAATCGGACATAGTTTACATATCATTTCCTTTTACTAAGTATATAATTCTGTACCACAAATACAAGGCTGTAGTTACTTCGTCATTGCTATAAATGTGGATCTAAGTCTCATAGTTTGATAGGTTGTCTGCTTTGCAAAATGCAGTATTTGTGAACAGATAAGGCTGTCATTAGCTACTAGCCACAATGGTTATGTTCTACCTCCACTGTTGGAGGCAGTATGCATCTGAATACCAATTGTTGGGAATCTCAGGTGGGGAGGACACTGTTGTGCTTAGATCCTACCTGTGGGCTTCTCATGGGCATCTGGTTGGCCACTGTAAAAGCAGAGTGCTGGACTAGATGAACCTTTGGGGTTCAGAGGAGGGCAGCAAGGATGATCAGGGAACTAGAAACAAAGTCCTATGAGGAGAGACTGAAACAATTGGGCATGTTTAGCTTTGAGAAGAGAAGACTGAGGGGAGATAGGATAGCACTCTTCAAGTAGTTGAAATGTTATCACACAGAGGGCCAGGATCTCTTCTTGATCATCACAGAGTTCAGGACATGAAATAATGGGCTCAAGTTACAGGAAGCCAGATTTCAACTGAAAATCAAGAAAAGCTTAAAGCAGTCTGACAATGGCACCAACTACCTAGGGAGGTGGTGGGCTCTCCAACATCGGAGGCATTCAAGAAGTTGCTGGACAGCCACCTGTCAGGTGTGCTTTAATTTGAATTCCTGCATTGAGCAAGGGGCTAGACCCGATGGCCTTATTTAGGCCTCTTCTAACTCTATGGTTCTATGAGGTTGCTTTTTGGAAGAACCGTGATAAATAGTGTGGACTGTTAAGTAGTTTTACTCTCCCCCCTCCAGATGAGCAGAGCTTCCGGGGCTGACAAGAAGGCTGAGAAGAAATGATAGTCTGTGCCTGAAAGAACAAGGACAGTTGTCCAATCTCTGAAGGGTTGGGACCTTGGGATAGTGATAATTCCTTTTGGAATAATGCTGCCTTGTGCTTCCCACAAAGATCGTGATTAACCTGAGAGAAAAACAACAAACACAGCTAAAAAGCAGAGAGATGGTGAGAGGAGGCAAGCACAGCTGAAGAAGAGAACTGTCACATCCATGTGGTCAGAACACACTTGAGAAAGAGTGATGCAGAGCAGTTCAGCAATATCCAAGGGACTGAACCAGAGTGACCTTCAGCAGTTTCCTGGCCAGAAGACTGAACAAAATGGGGACTGAGAGGTGTCAAGTTAATGAAAAAAGTTCCTAATTGGCATTATCTCTAACACAGAGCATTAGCTTGTTAAGGATAGGGCTGGATGGAAGGGACATTAACTGATAATGAATGTGGGTAGTAAGTTGTCAGCAGATACTGCAATACAATTCTCTCTCTGTAGAGTGGTAGGGAAGTCATGAGGGGTATCTAGCTAATCAGAATGTGCAATCAGATGACTAAGGAGTATATAGCATGAGAGGTAGATATGTTTCCTAGGAAATGTAAATTTAGATTTAATCCAATTACTGATAGAAGATGCTTGTTGGAGAATGACTTATTGTAACTTTCCTAGAATTAATTAATACATGAATTAGAACATAGAGGCTTGTATTTGCATTAGATATGACAAGGGGTCTGGGGACTATTTTTACAAAACTTGGGGTTCCCCAAGGCTGCTGTATGTTGTTGGTGCTCTTTTGGCCACATAAGCAGCTAACTCTAAACCTACACATTGGAAACATATGGAATAGCCAGCCGCAACACTCCTTCCCCATTCCTCAAGCTGGTGAAAAAGTCTGATGTAGAGCCTTCACCAGGAATCATGGAGTGGTGGCACACCAGCTGAATTCCTCCTTACCAATCATCAGGTTCCAGATGAAGGACTCACTAGGTGCTTGACTACTCTCTATGGTTTGCACAGCTCTATTGAGTGCAGAGGTGGAGGGCAGGCTTGTCTCATGGCTATATTGCAGAATCAATTGCTAATAATGAATCAGCTTTTACCCATAAGAGGTAAAGATGTCTTTTGGAACAAAGAAAGATTTCTATCTACATTTATTAACCTTGCTTTTTAAATATAGAGTAATAAGAGATCATTGTTTCCTGAAATGGAATTATAGTCATCCCATATTGGAGCGGGACTGACAAGTTCATGCAGGCATGTAACAATTCCTTCCCTCCATTTTTTGTCTATGTTCATCTAAACCTTTATTAATGGAATTGTGAACTATGTTTAGTATTCCAAGCAGCAACAGAGAAATGATGCCTTTCATTTCATAAAAGCCCAAGAGGAAAAGAAATGTTACTGGAAGTGAAAGCTTTATTATCATTTGCTATCATATAAAAAGCCCTTAACATATTTCAAAATAAACATGAATGGATTTAAAGTGTGGTCCCAGGGCACACATGACTTTGAATCTGCATTGTTCCTGTGTCTCCTTCAGTTTTGTTAATTGGAATTAAGCATCATATTATGGTAGTGCGGTACTTTGAAGTGGGATTTTTGAATGTCATGGACTGAAAGCGCCTCCCAAATGGCCCAGGAAGTTATTATGAACAAGAAGCCTCTGGGTATGAAATGACAGGATTCTGCAAGATGGGATGCCATTGAATTTTCTGGCATTAAAATGCAGCATCAGACATTTGGACTTAACTGAAACCTATTTCTGAGAAAATGGCTTGAAAAAGATGCACATTGCATATGGCCCAACAAGGGATGCATCTATGCAAACAACCAATGTGGATGAGAGACAGCTCACAAGGATGCATGTCTGCAAGCACGAGGCTCATTTCAACTCAATGAACTGGATGGATGCATTTGTTGATTCACGTACGCACATCCTTGTCCAGAGCCACTAGCTGCATGCACAGATAGATTGCTCTTGCTTCAATGAGTCAACTCAGAAGTTGCTGCTATCTGGAGTGGCATCTCTGATTTACTCCTCCCCTGCCAGTTCCAGCAGTATCCAGTGAGTGTGCTTTATTGTGTTAGGCTTCAGCCCCCCCCCAACGTAAGAATCTGTCGTGGTTCCACTGTGTCCGGTCTGCTGCTCTCAGTAAGCCTCTAAAGCAAACCTGCAGGTTCTTAACCATCAACATGAAAATGTCTAATTATTCCAAACTGAGTCACCAGGGAACCATAGCAGAAGAGGGCTATGGAGCCCATGCCCTGCTTGTGGGTTTTCTACAAGCAACTGGTTTGCCACCGCCGGAAACATGATGCTCATCCAAATAGGCCTTTGGTCTGATCCAGACCTTATGACTTCAATATATTACATGATCTTTGCCTGTTTTTATACAAAGTTATAAGTGCATCTGTCATCCCCACTCTCATTATGCTACTTAGTTCTACATCCCTTTGGTTGAGGTCTAGCTAACAACAGTTTTTCAACTAACGGGGAGAAGAACCATATTCTATTGTAACATCCTGTAGGGTCCATGATAGTGTCTCAAATGAATATTTACTTGTTCAAAACAAATTATTGAATTAGTCTTGGTTGTGTTTTTTCTTGTTTTATAAACTGCTGCAAAATCTACAGGGGGTATACAGTTTGCTATGTTTCATATTTATACTTTTTTTCAACAGGGTTTTTTTTACTGATAGGCATCTTATTGGAAAGAGTCACTGGAAATAATTGACTTTCTAAAAATGATGTGCAACAACTTGCTTTCTTTGTAGTACTCTTTGGGGTGATGTAATTCGTCATAAATGTGCATGAACAAAATAAAATTGATAAATGCATAGTAGCAGCAGAAGTAATAAGAGCAGGAGCTTTACAAAAACACAAAGCAGCTCGTTCAGTATGAACCCACTATTTTTTCCATCCCTTTCTGTCCAGTGTTTGACTTCAAATACCACCTTTCTAGGTGGCAGGGGAAGCCCATCTATTGCCTTCAGGCCCTTTCCCCCTGATTACTGGAAGCATCTACCTGCTTGGTATTGAAAATATCATACTGGACTGAAGTCCCATCTGCACTATACCTTTAAAATAGTATCATACCAGTTTAAACTCATGGCTTCCCCCAGAGAATCCTGGGAAGTGCAGTTTGTTAAGGGTGCTGAGGGTTGTTGGGATAATCATATTCCCCTCCAAGAACTACACTTCCCAGGGTTTTCTGGGAAGAGAGATTGACTGATACACCACTCTGAGGATGCCAAAATACACCTGCAGTAAAACACCAGTTGGGAGGGGCCCTGTCAGTATGTATTTGTTTTGCTGTGCAGAAAAGGCACTTTCCACATATTAACCTGCCTTTATCTTGAGTCCGTATTGTCAGTACAGCTTATTGTCCACACTAACTGTAGCAGCTCTCTAGGCTTTCACATAGCGAACTTTGCCAGCCATACCTGGAGATGCCAGGGATTGAAACTGGGACTGGATGCATGGCAAGCAGATACTCAGAAGCTCTTTACTTGACAGCCGGCAGGTTTATAAAATAAAACTTCAGCTACAGCGTGATATGGCAAGCATGAGTGTTTATACTTAAAACTTGTTCCAGGTTTACCAATCAGATTAAAGCCTGAGAAATTGGTTATTCCTGTGTACACCAATTGGGGAGACAAACACCTGTTTGGAAGCTTTTTGCACGTTCCAGTATCTTGCTTTTCCATCAGACTTGCAAGAGATAGCCGAAAGCCATGGTGCAGGGAGCCAGCCTCTCTGTGTGTCTCCAGTTCCCAGCCTTTCTTCAGATTCAACTCAAAACAGAAGCCTCTCTCAGGGCTCAGGAGGTGGGGCTCTCCTGAAGAGTTTCAATGACAATAGGATCTCCCTGGTCCATTTGCCAGTTAATGGGTACTTGATAGACCCATTAATCCACCTGGCCACTCTTAGGGCTCATCCAGACGACTGTAAAATGTGTGACATGATCGCTTTGTGTTTTCATTATTTTTCGGTCATCCATATGATGCTGTGCGCTTTTGCACATTTTCACACGGTGAAATCCGCTCCTGCAATACCGCAAATCATGCGATTTGCTTTTTTAAACCGGGAATCATCCGCTGTACCTTCAGGCGCTCGGATGCAATACCGCAGATTTTACAGCTGTGGGCGTTTGATGGGCTGTTTGTGGGCAGTTCCCCATATCTCTTCCCTCATTCTCAGCCAATCACGTATTTCCACTGTTGCGCATGTGCGTAAATGTCCGGGGAAAGCCCGGGAAAAAGGAACCTATCAGAGCAATGGTGGGGTGTTGGGGCCCCCCCTGCAACTTCTACTGCGCAGATGCAAAAAAGTGCATTTGCGCAGAAGCAGCAACAGCAGTTAATTTTTAGCCAGCCTGCAAACTGGGCAGCCGCTCAGGGTGAGATCTGCAATTGTGGTTGTTTGGAAACTTTTTCAAGGGAGAAAATATTTATCTTTGCCTAACCTCCACCTCCCACCCCTCACCCCCCCACACACACACATCAAATGTCCTTCTTGAATGTATTGGCCTTTGCTTCCAGGCATCCAGAGTTGAGGGAGAGCGAGGGAGAAGAGAAATAGAGGCTTTCCTCTTGGATTACAGACACTCACGCACCCTTAGTCAATTTTGCTTTCCTGCCTGCAAGGCTACTCTCTTTGAGTCTTGTCAATTTCAACCACAGCCTACAGGTTCTCCGCAGCCCAGCTGAGCTGAAAAGCATACAGTCGCTTTTGCGAAATATCGCAAATACAAGCAAAAAACCCACATGAATTATTGGCATATAAGTGGTTTGCTAGAGCATCTCAGCCACCTGCAACCATAGAGACTGGTGGTCTACCTTCCTAGACATGACACATCGTTACTTGCTGTTCTGGAGAAATAAGTGGAATTGCAATCATGTGTATCTCCAGAAATGTTAAAGGTAGAAAAGCATACAGCCGGTTTTGTGAAATATCGCAAATACAAACAAAAATACAGGAATTATAGGCATATAAGTGGTTTGCATGTTTCTTTTATCAGAGGGAACACCGCAAAGCCTGTGCTGGTCGCTTCAGCGCAGATTGACCCAGCAGCATGCGGGGCTGTTTGCCCGCATTCCCTGCCCGAGCCAAGAGCGGCCACCCATGGGGGGGCTGTTTGCTTCCCTCAGGGGCAGCATTCCTGCTGCCAAGCTGCATAACGGTCTGGGGCTGAACCCTGCAGTGAATGAGCCCAAGGGTTATGGGGGGGATTTGCCTGGCGATTACAAGTGCTGATCCCTTGCACTGCCCACAATCCCCTGGATGGTCAGGGGCACCTGGAGACACCCACCCCGGCCGGCACTGCTCCAGAGTGGTGAGCGACAAGGAATTCCATTACCATCAGGAAATTCAAACTTTTGCGCTCGTACGTTCAAGCGCATGCGCCTTGTTATGGTTTGCTGCAAAGGGGGAGAGGAGCATACGTCATATTTTTGTGGACCAATTGGCTGATAGGGGGAGTGCTATGGGCAGATCTGGGAAAAAGCGAGAAGAAGTACAGGTCCTCTCACTGCGTGTGTGGGCGCAAAAAATTGGGTTTTTTTATTGGGAAAGAGCGAACAAACAGGCAAAGTGAGGACTGTCAGATGACGAACCGGATATGGAAAATGTGGATTATCCCGCTCCGTTTGGATGAGCCCTTAGATTAAAAAAAGAGACTCATCTAACAAGCATAGCAGGTTTCTCACCTCCAGCTGCAAGGTTCCAAATCAGAGGTTGAAAGGGGACTCATAGAAATCATATATCTCAACCCCCCAAACCCATAACATAAAGTTTCAGTTGTTGCATAACACAGAGTTAGCCAATGTGATGGTCTTCAGAAGGTGTGGGACTCCAGCTCCCAGCCAGCATGGCTGATGGTCAAGCATGACTGAGCTGCAGTCCAGCAACATTTGGGGGTGTCATGTGGGCTACTCACAGCATTACAAGGCAATATCTAAAACATATTTCAGACCCGCACTCCAGGTCACATTAAGCCCTGGCAAATGGTATACTTCTGCTTTTAGTGATGCCTGGTCTGCAGGTTTGGAGAATTACACAATCATATACTACCTTATGTGAAAAACTCTCGGTAGCTGGAAGGATAGGAAGTCAGGAAAAATAGGTTTGGTCTATGATTAACCCTGGTTTGCTAGCCTTTTATATACAGCATGGGGGAAGCATTTTGTTTTTTTAAGGCACCCATCCAACATATAGAATCTACCTGCAGTTTGAAGCGGTACATTTTCCAGAAGGATTGCAAAAAGTGCTACCTCTGCACTATAGCTTGCAATGTGCTCTTTTATTTCAGGAACCAGAAAGGAACTCTGCACTCCCCCATGACTAGAGCAATGAGTATAGGCGCAGCCCCTTTCTGTCACTCTTTGATTCTAATGTCCCCAGTTTTCCAACCTCTATGGAATTTGCTTTTCTTTTTGTCCTGTTTGCTGCCTCCCATTCCTGTCAAAATGGCAAATTGCTTGGCAATGTGCATGAAGAAAGCATGCAAATCAACTCCCCTCATGGAATTCTGCTTTACGTATAAACATAAGAGTTCCTTGGTGCTAACATTTGCAGTGTGGGTGGATATGTGTGGGAGAAGAGCCAGCTCAATATATTTTGCTACCTGAGGTAGTGGTGCCCCCTCCTCCCTTCTGAATGTGCATAGTACTCAAGGCTAGTTAAGTTGTCACATGAGGCAAAAAATTCCACAAGCAGCTATCTTCTTCCCTGAGAACAAAAAATGTAATGGCAACCATTAAAATACTAACAGTTTGCTGCCCTTTCATGCCTCCCAAACGGCTGCCTAATTGCAGAGTTGGCCTGTAAGAGAGCCTGAAAGAACTCTAGACAGAGGCTCCCAAACTGTGATCCACAAACTTCATTCAGATGGTGTGCGGCATGTTCATATTAAATATTGTTATTGAATTTTTAATTGTATTTTTATTTTTTTTACTTCTTGTATTGCATTTTATTGCATGACAATTTGAATTCTATCGAATGCAAATTGTACTACAATAATATAAGAAATAAAATAAG
The DNA here is from genome assembly GCF_030035675.1 of Rhineura floridana. NCBI lineage: Eukaryota > Metazoa > Chordata > Lepidosauria > Squamata > Rhineuridae > Rhineura > Rhineura floridana. The sequence continues at coordinate 198,863,042 of NC_084480.1, read as the reverse complement.
CAATAAAAATGCAATGAAAAATAATACAGCACCTAGCACAGCACAATTTCTGCAACAGGCAGAAAAAATCATTATGTGTTCCACCAAGGTGATCAGCAGTTTTCAAGTGGCCCATGGGAGTAAAGGCTTAGGAATCACTGCTTTAGGATTTGACGGAGGGTTATTTTCAGACAGGTTACTCAATGAGTTCCAAGATTCATTTACTATATTTGTATTATGACCTTCCTCGGGACTCTAAGGGTCATCCTACTGAATCATAAAGAATGTTTCGTGAAAAGCCACATAAACTTAATCCTAATTTGATGGATAATTCCCAACACATTTCAAATATTTTTTCTTGAACAGTTAAATAGACGTGAAGTTAGAGATACAGCATTTCTACAAATGGAGCACTAAAAGAAGATACAACTTTCTGCTTGTTTAACTGTTGAACAATTTAACCGCTGAACAAGTGCATTGGGAATTATTCATTACATTATAATTATGCTTAACTGGCTTTGTTTGGTCCATTTTCAGCTGATGGTCTGTAGTCTTCTTTCTTCTGTTTATTCCAATGTTATCTTCACAACAATCCTTTGAAACAGGCTAAACTCAGACCTAGTAGCTGTCCTAAAATGATCCAGTTAGTGTTATGGGTGATAAGGCTAGTCTCACTAGTCCAAGTCCATCAATCTACCCACTCTATCACCTTATCTCTTCATCTATATGATCAAATAGATTCTAATAATATAGCAAGCCTGAGCAAAAGATAAGCAGTGAAATTTCCCCAGAAATGCTCTGTGAACTTTCAGAACAGGGTTTGAGACAAAGTAACAATTAGGCTGAATTTGAGCTTGGTTTGCTTTGATCCTCCCATGCACGGGTGGTGGACAGATTAAGATGGTCCACTCCCCAAAGACTAATGGAATCCACAGGATTCCTGAATACCCTGTGGAAGTTCCCAGTAGTTAGAGCAGGTGACCCTGTTGAAGCCCTTGTCATGCTGTGGAACAGCGAGGCTTGTCGGGCTTTTGACATGGTTGCCTGTGAGCACCCTCTCCAGTATTGTGGAGCCCAGTTTGCACCTTGGTACACCAGTAAGCTAAGGGCAATGAAGCAGGCTGGATGACAGCTAGAATGCAAGTGGTGAAAGATGTGTTGTGAGGCTGATTGGGCACACATAAAACATCATAACAGTGCCTACAGTGGGGTGGTGAAGAAGGTGAGGATGCCTCCATCAAATCTTCAAGTAGCCATCCAGTGGAGCTTTTCTGTATTATCAGGGGCCTGTTGACAGTAACTCCAGGAAATCAAGTTTTAGAACCTTCAGAGGCCCACTGTGAATTGTTTGCAATGCTCTTTGAGGGTAAAGTTGCTCACTTCCAGAGCAATCCTGTTGCCCCATCCACATCGACTGTAGTCCCAGGTGATGTGTCCAGTGCAACATCTGCTGCAACATCTTAGGAATGATTTCAGATGATGCAGCCTGATGATATGGACAAGGTGCTTGCAACAATACAGCCAGCAATGTGTCTCCTTGACCCTTTCCCTCCTTGGCTTATTAAAGCTTGCCGAGGGGGTTTGACCGAATGAATCCAGGGTGTGATCAATGCATCATTGCAGGAGGGAGTGGTTCCAGCCACCCTGAAAGACACAGTAATTTGACCACTCCTGAAAAAGCCCACCCTGGACCTACTGGTTTGCGACAACTACTGATCAGACACAAGAACCCCCTTCTTAGGGAAGGTGATTGAGAGGGTTGTGGTGCAGCAAAAACAGATTATCTTGACCCATTCCAATCTGGGTTCAGGCCTGGTTATGGGACTGAATCAGCCTTGGTCGCCCTGATGGATGATCTTTATTGGGAGAAAGATGGGGGAGTGCGACCCTGTTATTCTTAGTTCATCTGCTGGCTGCTTTTGATACTATTGACCATGGTATCCTTCTGGGCCAACTTAGTGAGATTGGTACTGGATGCATTGTTTTACAGTAGTTTTGATCCTATCTCCAAGGCCATTTCCAAAGACTAGCATTGGGTGTTTGTCTTTCAGCCACCTGGCAGTTGTGCTGCAGGGTGCTGCAGGGTACTATCTTGCCCCCCATTAGGTGTTAACATCTATATGAAGCCCTTGGGAGTGGTCATCAAGAGATTTTGGGTGAGCTGCCAGCAGTACACTGATTATACCCAGCTCTATTTCTCTGTAACATCTGAATTGGGAGAGGCCATGAAAGCCCTGGAGCACTGTCTGGACTCTGTGGTGGGCTGGATGAGAGCTAATCAACTGACTGAATCCTAGCAAGAGCGCTGTGTGTTGTGGTTTCCAGGTTCAGGTAATTTGCCAGTTGCCTGCTTTGGATGGGGTTGTACTCACTCTGAAGGAGCAGCTCCATAGTCTGGGAGTGCTCCTTGATCCATCTTTGTTGCTAGAGGCCCAGGTGATCTCAGTGGCTAGAACTGCCTTTTACCAGCTTTGGCAGGTAAGACATCTACAGCTGTTTCTGGACTGGGATAGCTTGACCACTGTTGTCCATGCATTGGTAACCTCCAGGCTGTATTACTGTAATACACTCTGGGTTACTGTAATACAACTTTGAGGTTGGTGCAGAAGCTGCAGCTGGTGCAAACTGTGGTGGCGAGACTGCTCACACAGGCAGGGCAACCAATATGTCACCCCGCTGCTGAAAGAATTGCACTGGCTACCTATTAGCTACTGGGCTAAGTTCAAGCTTCTAGTATTGGTGTACAAAGCCCTGTACAGCTTGGGACCAGGACACCTGAAAGACCATCTTATCCCTTACATACCCAGTCAATCACTGCACTCTGCAGGTGAAGGCCTCCTGCAGATACCATCTTATCAGGGGGTCCATTCCGCACAACATAGGAAATGGACCTTTTGTGTGGTGGCACCTACCCTGTGGAATTCCCTCCCCTTAAATATTAGACAGGTGCCATCTGTTATCTTTTCGGTGCCTACTGCAGACTTCCTCTTTCAACAAGCCTTTTAAGTTGAGACCTATCCCAGTCTGTGTCTGTATTGGAATTGCTTTTTAATGTTTTAAACCTTTTCTTCTTTTTTTAAAAAAGTTGTTTTTAAGCTTTTTTTAAGAAATGTTTTTAAATATGTTTTATTTTAATGTATTTTAAAGTCTGTTTTTATGATGTTTTAAAGTATTTTTAGTGCTTTTGTTTGCCACCCTTGGCTCCTACTGGGAGGAAGGGCAGGATATAAATCAAATAATTAATTGATAAATAAATAATAAAATAAATAATCATTGTAAGGAATCATTCGCTAACAAAAGAGCCTCTGAGATCATTTTACAGGTTAGTTTAGCCTATCCCATCATGAGCCAAAGTGTTAAAGCATGCCTTTGACAGGGAGAAGGAAAACATGTTCTTTTGCTAAAATAAATTTATTGCTGAATGTGTTTTTGATATGTTCTGTCAGAGAGGCTGTAATGGTTCCAAATAAAGCTCGCCTAGTAGGGAAGGTCATGGGGGGGGGAAGCCATATGATAAAGGAAGACAAGTGCACACAATTAGGCCATCAATCTGCAGATTTAGGCCTACCTCAGTGTGTTTCACTGAAATCCTAACCTCCCAGCTTTCATCTTCTTCCTATGCATAACAAAGTAGCAGCACAGAGCAACAAGGGTGCTCAGCCTTTTAAGTGAAGGGCCCTCCTTTTCTCCACTGTTGACAAACTCAGCAGCAGGGTTTCCTAACAGCATTTGAGCAAAGGAGTGAAAGAGAAGAAAAGTGACATCATGCAATTGCAATTGAGCAGGATGGCATTGCAGGCCCCTTCCTTTTGGCACCCTGCTACTGCCCCTCCCATGGGGATGTCCATGCGTTTTCATTTGGGTTGCCAGGTCAGAATCATACCAAACACTGAAATTTCAGGGGCGGCCCCTAGTGATGTCATAGGGCATGATGCATTAAGAATCAACCACATTTACTTGGAACATACCACTCAAACAAAAAAATTCACTGATTGGAAATTAAGATAGAAATCTTAGCTAAATGAGGGTATTCCCAGGTCCAGTGGAAGAGACAGGATCATTCCTTCTTACCTGCTTATGGAGCCTGGGTAACATTTAATCTAGCCTACTTGCTTCTGGCAAAAAGTGTTTAAGTGCCCTCAGACCAGGCCAGTCACCAGAAGGTCATTGTAGGAAAAACGAAGCCTACGGTTGTGAAGATGTTAGATGAGAGCACTCAGGAGTAAAGACGGATGCCCCTGAAGACTGCAATTCTAAGCACACTTATTAAGGGGCTAAGCCCCATAGAACGCAACAGGACTTATTTCTTTATAGATATTGTTTGGATTGTAATGTTGCTAAGGCTTGACTAGGGATCCTCTGCAATGATATCCATATCAAAGGAAGGTTGGCAACTCCCTGCCTGAAATGTCCTGACCCTGCCTTTTAACATGGCTACTCCAAACTTCCTTACAGACTTGACCCTTCACTGCAGAGAGAAGTTTGAGAAATGAGTAAGAGTTAAGGATTCTCTTCCCTTTTCTGCCTACCTTTTGAACTGCTATAAACTCATTTCATCAGCCAACCCAATTCCAATGAGTAATAATTGACAGAGAGAAAACACACATGGTTTGGTCTACCTTTATGAGTGTTAGCTTGGGAACAACAACAACTGAAGCCACACTTCCCAGTATTTGAATTCTCCTTTACAACTGTTCAGCAAGAAACAAACTGTCATGCAACCAAGAAGGTGCATCATCAATGTGTTTTAAAGGGGCTGAGCTGACCACATGGAACCACTGTTGTTGCTTCTATGGATATGAGAGGGATGTCAGAGGTAAATGAAATGCAAATAGAACAAGAAAAAGAAAATACAGTGATGATTTCTTAAATGCAATACCATACTAACCACAACAAGATTCCTAAGAGTATGGCAGAAAAAATCAGCATCCCACAACCAGTCAGGGTTCCTAACCAAAAATAAAAATCCCTGGCAGCCAGTCAATCAAGGTCACAGAAATCCCCATGCAGCACAACTTAATCCGGGGGCTGCAGTTAGTGCAGAATGCTGTGGCACAATTGCTGACATGAGTGAGACTCTATCAGTATATAATACCTCTGATCTGAAATCGGTACTGGCTGCCAATTTGCTACCGGACAAAGTTCAAGGTGTGTTTTCCATATCAATCCTTTAGTGTGGCAGCACCTAGGCTTTAGAACTCCCTGCCTATTGACATTAGGTAGGTACCTTCATTGCACTCTTTTTGGCACCTGCTAAAAACATTTTTTGTTCAGGCAAGCCTACCCAGGCATGTAGAAGCTATTATGTCTTTTATCTGTTTTTAACTCCTTGTTGGTTTTATTATTTTGAATGTTTTTAGATAACTGTCTTTAACTGTTTTTGCCAATAATTTTATTGTTTAATTTCTTCTGTAAACCGCTTTGAAGTTTTTTACAATAAAGCAGTATATCAATATTGTAAATATAAATACATAAATAAATGTTGGAGTCACTATGGCCCTTGAGTCTCTTTCCTCTTTTAGGAACAAAGGAATCTGCTTTACACCAACTCAGCCCATTTGGTACCATCTATCTCAGTACTGGTGACATGGACTAGCATTGGATCTCCAGGATTCCAGGCAATAGTCATTCCCAGAAATTGAATTTTGGACCTTTGCATACAAAGCATATGCCACTGTGCTAATGTCCTTCCCATGTTTAAAAGATTATATTTTAAAATGGTTCTTTCCAATTGCATGCATAGTATACTTAGGGCAGATCCACACCATTCATTTAAACCACATTCAACACACATTTGAAGCACATGAATCCCACCACAGAATCTTGGGAACTATAGTTTGTTAAGGGTGGTGGGAACTATAACTGTGGGAGGGGACTATACTTCCCAGGATTCTTTAGGGAAAGTCAAGCTCTTTAAATGCGAGTTGGATGTGTTTTAAATTTATTGTATGGATCTACTTCATAAACTTTGCCTGCATATATAACAGTTTATTGTCAGAACCAGTTGTCCATTACAGAATATTTTTTTGAAAAATAAAATCTGCATTAGTTTCCTACATAATAAAAACAGAGACACCTAGGTAAGTCCTGCCTAATTGCTTTAAAAATAGAGTTGGAGGGGGAGAGAAAGATTTACAACACAATCCTTTTCTTTATTCATTCAAAAGCCACATTAATTTACAGCACAATCCTAACCATGTATACTTAAATGTAAGTCCTACTGAATTCAATGGGGTTTACTCCCAGGTATGTGGGATTAGCATTGAGCTTTACTCCCAGAAAAGTGAATATAGACTTAAAGCTTCATATTGGGAAGGTTTTCAAAACAGGCTATGAATTGGACAAATAAATTGTCCTCTTTAACAGCCCAGGAAATGTACATGTACACGGTTCAAAAATTATTAGATTAGAAAATTAGATTTCTGTTCAAAAATTATTTGAAAGATAAAACTTATAATATTCTATTTTGCTAGTAATTTTAAAAACCATTGAATGTACACTTTTATTATAATTGAAATTGCTTACAGTAAACAATTGCTTACCAAGATCCTGCTGTGATTTTTTTTGTTCTACATCTTCTGATCTGCACACACAGAGAAAGCTATAAACCAGGAAAAGACAACAGTTTTCTGGTCTTGCAATGGGTTCTTGCTATTGATTGAAGGTCAACAAATCCCTTGTCAATCATAACCCTGACTTCATTTATTGGCTACAAACATAAAAATGCAGGGTTAGAGCAGCCAGCTATGAACTCATTTAATAGAAGTTGTAGGGGGTGGAGGCTGACTTTTTGGTATATATCTCTTGAACCAGACTACCTACAAACTTTTTTTTTTTTAAATGTAAGCTGAGTGTCCGGAAATTAAGGTGACTCACCCAGAGACAAAGAGAGGACCCCAAAAATCCAGAGTCTCTGGCAAAATCCAGAGACCTGGCAAACCCTAGTTTGCATGGATATCTGAACTGATGAATCACACAAATGAGCAACTACTCATACATAGCTTCTAAATGATCAGGAGTCAGGACCGTCATGTGATTGGGTATCCTGATAACATGGAAACTGATGTGCAAGCAGCTGCTCACATGTAAGTTTTGTCACTTCAGACATCCATGCCAATGTGTGAATGTCTGGGGGCATGGCACCATTTTACGGTAATACCCTGACACCCACCATGCAATTCATACGGGAAGGGGGCTTTTCCATGCTTTGAAAGATTTTCCTGATGAAAACATTGTCCTTTTTTGTAGTAGGTAGAGACACCCCCAAATATCACCTTAAAATATCACCCCCCAACTGGACTCAAAAGCTTAAGGCTTTGGAGGACAATAAAAAAAAACAAAATTAACAATCTGGGCTTGACTATTCATTTTTTTTACAACTTTGACTGGAGTTCAGTGGAGGCTGGTCCATTAGGGCAAAGGGGCACCACTCCACCAACTTCAGCCTGCCCTCAGCCAGCCCCCATTTGCCTCACTTCCTGCTTACAACCAGTCCAGGAGATAGCACTGTCTGTCAGCTTCCTTCTTCTTTTCCTCCTTAGTCTCAGTGTTTTATTTATGTTTATTTATTTATTATTTGATTTATATCCCATCTTTCCTTCCAGTAGGAGCCCAGGGTGGCAAACAAAAGCACTTTAATACATTAAAACATCATAAAATCAGACTTTAAAATATATACAAACAAGACATATTTAAAAACATTAAAAAAGCTTTAAAATATATCTTTAAAAAAGGGTAAAAAATCTATTTTTTAAAGGTTTAAAAACATATTAAAAAGCAATTCTAACACAGACACAGACTGGGATAAGGTTTCAACTTAAAAGGCTTGCTGAAAGAGGAAGGTCTTCAGTAGGCACTGAAAAAATAACAGAGATAGTGCCTGCCTAATGTTTAAAGGGAGGGAATTCCAAAGGGTAGGTGCCACTACACTAAAAGTCCATTTCCTATGTTGTGCAGAACGGACCTCCTGATAAGATGGTATCTGCAGGAGGCCCTCACCTTCAGAGCACAGTGATCGACTAGGTTTATTGTTATTATTATTATTATTATTATTATTATTAGTCACCCATCTGGCGGGCTGTCCAGCCACTCTTGGCGACTTACAAAATAGGCATACAATACCTAGACATTAAAAATCTAAAAACAATGAAGATAAAATCTAGCCAACCCCAAAAGCCTGCCTGAAGAGACAGGTCTTCAAGGCCCGGCAGAAACTCATCATGGAAAGGGCATGGTGGAGATCACTTGGGAGGGAGTTCCACAGGGTGGGGGCCACAACTGAAAAAGCCCTCTCTCTAGTCCTCACCAGTTTGGTTGTTTTGACTGATGGGATGGAGAGAAGGTCTTTTGAGGCTGATCTTGTTGGGTGGCATAGCCGATGATGCTGGAGGCACTCCTTTAGATAGACTGGGCCAAAACCATATAGGGATTTAAAGGTCAAAACCAACACCTTGAATTGGGCCCGGTAAGCAACTGGTAACCAGTGCAACTCTTTTAGCACTGGAGTGATATGATCTCACCAGCAGCTGCCTTTAATCAGGCGCACCACTGCATTCTGTACCAGTTGCAGCTTCCAGAACGTTTTCTTTTTTTTTTTTTTTTTCAATAATTTTTATTCAGATTTTCATAAAACATACAAGACAAAATCATAAAACATTCAAAGACAAAAAACAAAATCAAAAATAGTTAAACAAAAAGAAAAAAAGAAAAAAAAAAACAAAAATAAAAAATAAAGAGTAAAATATTGACTTCCCATTTGTCAAAGATCAAATCAGTTATAAGTCTATAATATATAACAATCCTGTCTCTTAAGTCATATTATAAAATCACTTTCCTCCAGTAGTTATCTTACTTAATCATCAAATCTCATAAACATTACTTTATTCTTTCCACAAAAAGTCAAAGAGAGGTTTCAATTCTTTAAGAAATATATCTATCAATTTTTTTTTCCAGATAAGCATATCGATTAATCCATCTCATTACTAATTATGATAATCTTATTGTCATAACCATAGTCAAAATAAACATTTCAATTAATCCATCACATCAGAATCTGTTAGGTTCAATAATTTCAGTAGCCATTGTTCTATTATCTCTATTAGTTCCATTTTCCATCTTCCATCTTCAGTAGTCTTGTTAAGTCCAGTAATTTCAATATCCAATCTTCCATTATCAGTATTCCATAATAATCTTGCTGTCAAAGCCATAGTCATATAGTAAGAGTCTGATGGGGATTACCTCTATCCCAAATATTTTCTTGCCATCCATTCTGAATAGGTTGCTGAAATACTGCTGTAAAATCATATCTCTGTTCTTTTTTTCAAAATACACTGGGTCATCTCTTAAAAGTTTTTCCATTGTCACATGGCTGCAGTTAATTCCATAGATTTTCTCTATATTGGGCTCCATCACATCATTCCAGTCCAGAAGATTATCCATGCCATTGATAACTTTATCTCTAGAATCTTCATTCATTTCTTCAGAGATAACGTTGAGTTCCAAACAATAGATTTTATTTCTAAAGTCCATAGACTCCAAATCTTGTTCCTGTTCCACGTTGGTTCCAATCTCCGGGATCTCCTCTCTCACAGGGACCCCTATTCCAGTCTCCAGGGTCACCTCTCTCACAGGGACCCCTGTTCCAATCTCCGGGGTCTCCTCTCTCACAGGGACCCCTTCCAGGGTCACCTCTCTCACAGGGACCCTTATATCTTTAATCTCCTGCTTCATTTTACTCAATTCAATTTTCATTATCTCAATCTCATCCATTATTTTCTGAAACATAGTTATTTCCAGATTTTCAGCCACTTTCTTAATTGCCATTTTAAAAGAAAAATATAGGAAAACCACTTCTTATTTCAGCAACAATTGGGTTAATACTCCAAACTTGGTGACATCACAGTATAAACAGAGCAGACAGCCTTATCTCTCCAATAGTTAAGTAAACAAAATGCAGTTCCCAGGATCGAAACAATTAATGGCAATCGTCAAGAAACAGATTCGTCAAAATAAAATAGACCAAAAAGAGAGTAGTCTCAAAACAGTATAATATTTTTCAAAATAAAAATCTGGAATAGAAATCCCTCTTCTGTGTATATCTTTAGAATGCAAATCCAGGACAGCTTTTTGCAACAAAAACAGAGATAAGCTATTAATTAGTGCGTAGCAGAGAGAAGTTACGGCTCCCCAGTGAGATGTCAAAAACTGATCAATCTGGCAAATCTCTTTTAAACAGCAACAATTTAAGTCAAGTAAAAGAAAAATATAGAAAGAAGGGTGCTTGCCTGTTAGTGCGTTCTCTCTTAGAAGATAAGGTGAACGTTCGCTTTATCAGATAGAGCTTGCTGTTAAAAATCCGTCCCACCTTCGTCGGCTGGACCTCGTCCCATAAATTAATGAGATCTGGTCGTCCCAACAAAAATAGGCTTTGAGGTTAATCTCTTCGTTTCTCCCTACCCGGGAGAAGTTTAATCAGTCAAAAAAAAAGAAAAAACTGACTGATATATCTGAATAAGCTTCTTTTGAGGCAGGAGCCCGTCTCAAAAGCAGGCACAGGCTAAGTCACCCTTCCCGGAAGTCTCCAGAACGTTTTCAAGGGTCACCCCATGTAGAGTGCATTACAGTAGTCAAGGCGAGAGGAGACCAGGGCATGTACCACTGATGGGAGCAGATGATTGGGAAGGTAGGGGTATAGCCTCCATATCAGATGGAGTTGACACAGTGCTGCCTGGCTCACAGCCGAAACCTGAGCTTCCATGGACAGTTTGGAGTCAAGAATGACCCCGAGGCTATGGACCTGGTCTTTCAGGGGCAATTGTACCCCATTGAACACCAGGTCCAAATCCCCTATCCTTCCCTTGTCTCCCAGGAACAGTACCTCAGTTTTGTCAGGGTTCAGCTTCAGCTTATTCCTTCCCATCGAGGCACTCACCGATTCCAGGCACTTGGATAGGGTTTCTACAGCCAACCTCGGTGAAGATTTAAATGATAGAGCTGCATGTTATCCACATATTGGTGACACTGCAGCCCAAATCTCCTGATGATAGTCCCCAGTGGCTTTATATAGATGTTAAATAGCATCGGGGAGAGGATGGAACCCTGTGGCACCCCACAAGTGAGAGGCCAAGGGTCCGAAACCTCATCCTCCAATGCTACTCACCCAGTGCACTCACCCCTATCCAACAGTCTCCTCATATCATCCACCAAGGCGACCAAGGCTGTTTCAGTCCCATGTCCAGGCCTGAAACCCGACTGAAAGGATCCAGATAATCTGCTTCCTCCAATTGCACTTGCAACTGCTTCGCCACCACCTGCTTGACCACCTTGCCCAATGGTAAGTTTGAGATTAGGCAAAAGTTGTTCAAATCTTGGGGATCCAAGGAGGATTTCTTTAAAATTGGTTTTATTACTGCCTCCTTGAGGGCTGATGACATTACGCCCTCTTCCAAGGATCCATTTACCACCGCCTTGATCCCCTTGCCCAGTCTGTCCTTGCAGCTCATAATGAGCCATGATGGGCAAGGGTTGAGTAAGCAGGTGGTTGGCCTTAAGGTTGAAAGCACCTTGTCCACTTCATCAGAAGGAAGAAGCTGGAACCGATCCCACACCACTGGAGAACCACTGGCTGACTCTGGCTCACTCACTGTATCCATAGCGTGCGGAATTGCACTCTTTAGACAATTGATTTTATCTGCAAAGTGCTTTGCAAACTCATCACAGGAGGTCTTAGAATGTTCCTTAGGTTCCAAAGCAACTGGACCGACCAGGCTTCGGTCCACTTGGAACAGCCTCCTGGGACAGCACTCTGTGGATGCAATAGAGGCAGCATAAAAATCCTTTTTTGCTGCCCTTATTGCCACATGGTAGGCTGCTGCAGCCGCTCTAACCCATGTCGGTTAGTCATCAGAGTGAGATTTCCACCACTGGTGTTCTAGCCGTCTCATCTCTCGCCTCAAAGTTCACAACCGTGGAGTATACCACGGTGCTGTCTGAACTCTATTCAGGGGGAGAGGGCATTTCAGAGCCACCCGGTCTAATGCCCCTGTGATCTCCTTATTCCACTCCTCCATCAGGGTCTCGACCGAGTGCCTGTCTGCAGGCTCCATAAAGTCCCCAAGCTCATTCAGGAATCTATCAGGACCCATCAAGCGCCTGGGGCGGACCATCCAAATGGGTCCTTTACCCCCACGGAGGGTGTGTGGCATCAAAAGGTCTACTCTTACCAAGTAGTGATCTGACCATGACAAGGGAGTAAGTGATGTGGCCCCCATTTTCAGATCACTCCCCTCCTCTCCCGAGACAAATACAAGATCAAGTGCATGACCAGCTACATGGTGGGCCCCGTGGGAATAAGGTGCAGCTCAGGAAGCCATGGTTTCCATGAAATCCCGAGGTGCCCCTGTGAGGATGGCCTCAGCATGTACGTTGAAATCCCCCAGCACCAGCAAGTTTGGGGATAAGTCAGTCTTTCAGGTATCCTGGTCCCAAGCTGTACAGGGCTTTGTACACCATCAGAGGAATCTTGAATTTAGCCTGGTAGGTAATAGGTAACCAGTGCAATTCTTTCAGCAGCTGTGTGATATGCTGGTGATAACCTGCCCAGTGAGCAGTCTCATCACCACATTTTGTACCAGTTGCAGCTTCTGGACCAACCTCAAGTGTAGCCCTGCATAGAGTGAATTATAGTAATCCAGACAAGAGGTTACCAGTGCATGGACAACAGTGGTCAGGCTATCCCGGTCCAGAAACGGCCATAACTGCCTTACCAGTTGAAGCTGGTAAAAGGCAGTTCTAGCTACAGAGGTCACCTGGGCCTCTAGTGACAAAGATGGATCCAGGAGCACCCCCAGGCTATGGACCTGCCCTTTCAGAAGGAGTACAACCCCATCCAAAGCAGGCAACTGACCAATTATCTGAACTCCAGAACCACCAACCCACAGCGCCTCCATCTTGCTAGGATTCAGAGTCAGTAGACTGGCCCTCATCCAGCCCACCACCGAGTCCAGGCAGCGCTCCAGGTCTTGCACAGCCTCTACTGATTCAGATGCTACAAAGGAATAGAGCTGAGTATCACCAGCATATTTCTGGCACCTTGCCCCAAATCTCTGGATGACCACTCCCAAGGGCTTCATATAGATGTTACACAGCATGGGGGACATGATGGTACCCTGCGGCACCCTGCAGCACAACTGCCAGGGAGCCAAAAGACAATCACCCAATGCTATTCGCTGAAAATGACCTTGGAGATAGGATCAGAACCACTGTAAAACAGTGCCTCCAATACCCATCTCACGAAGTCAGCCTAGACGGATGCCATTGTCAATGGCATCAAAAGCCGCTGAGAGATCAAGTAAGGATAACAGGGTCACACTCCCCCTGTCCTTCTACCAATAAATGTCTCCATCAGGGTGACCAAGGCTGATTCAGTCCCATAACCAGGCCTGAACCCAGACTCGGATGGGTCAAGATAATGTGTTTCATCCAAGAGTACTTGTAATTGCTGTGCCACAGTCCTCTCAATCACCTTCCCTAAGAAGGTGGTATTTGCGACCAGTCAGTAATTGTCGCAGACCAATGGGACTCCAGGGTGGGCTTTTTCAGGAGTGGTCAGATCACCACCACTGTCAGGGCAATTTTCTCTTGTAGAACTCAACAGTGAAGAGGACAGGGATAAAACCAGAATGAGTTGGCTCTGGCTGACATTGGCTCTGGGTCCAGCTACTGTTGGGTTCCCTGATTTCTGCTCTACCAGTCCCTGTGGTCACCAGCCTCTGTCGGTTTTGTTGTATCCTGGGGCTGGCTTTGTTTCCTTTTTTCATTTAACTTTTAGGCTGTCCACGCAGTGCAAGAAAGCTAGTGGGGTTGGTGAAAAGGATTTCATACAAATGGGATTATTTTTTTTGCAGGTGCTGTAAAGTCATTGTTAGGGGAAGAAATGAAAAGTGTGTTGGCAACAGCAATAGAAGAAAGCTGAAGAATAAATTAATGAAATGGTGCAACCTTGAACACACCAAGGGCCCATGTTTATAACTTGATAGCAGCCAGAGGGCTGGGCCTGATTTGCATACTCATTTACATTTCTTCTATGAGATCAGCTTCTTTAATTACTGTTAAGTTGCTCTGGGCTAGATTTCCATTCCTATTATAGTATAAAAAAAGTGTCATAATGCATCTTTATTCCAGTTTAAGCAGCAGGCCAAAAAAGGAAAACTCGGGAGTATAATAAAATGGGAGAGAAGTAATTTATGTACTGATGTACAGCAGACTCCATACAATGCATCCGTGCAGATATCTTTTGTCTGGACACAAAAGTAAAGTCACCCTGGCGATTAATGGCCCTTGAATACCCAGTCACTCAGCTGAAACATCCCTTTCTTTCAGAGTCTGAAGTTGTGGAACATTTTCTTCCAATGTGACCCAACGTGCCATCAGACTTGCACATGTCCAGGCTCTGCTTTGGTAAGGGTGGCCACTTGCACACTGCCAAAAAAAGAGGACATAAGATGACATTAGTTTGCAGAACATCCTTGCAGAATACTAATGTACATGCATGGATGCCACAATTACAACTGTTCACCAACTGTGACCAGGTGACTGGTGTTCCTGCTCCCTCTGCTGTTCTGGTGCTAAAGGCAACTTCAGGGCCCTGGTCTCCCTTCCTAAGATTCTTTATCTTTAAATCAGACTTGGACTGAACAGTACTTCAAATAGAGAACTGTTCTCTGATAGCCATTCACATAGAACAAGAGCCACTTTTCCTTTCAGGGCAAACTTCCAGGGGCCACATGCTTGTGGTAGGTGGAGAACAAGCAAAACTGGGTGGCACGTCAAATGTAATGTTTTGCTTTGTACAGTAGGGTAGTTTCTACACGCTCTCACACATCCATCTCTCTTCTCCATCCAGAAAAGCAAGAAGCATTATCAAAGTTGAAGGACACATTCCAAACCAACAAAAAACAGTGTGTGAAGCAAGGCGAGTGAGGGATATGGCCATGGGGCAGGGGATGCCAGGTGCCACCCTAGCTTTGCCTTTTGTTTGTATCATTGCCTTAAGTTTCAATAGGTGCAAAGCTAGCCTATCAGAACAGGAGGAGGAGCCAGGATATATAGCATTGTTATCTGGACAGTGTGTGGCTAACTATTAGATTTGCCAGCTTACTGGGGTGTTGGTGGAAGAAAGCACTCCTCATCTGCTCCTGTGTCTTTTTCAAAGACCTAATCTGCAGAAATCAGCAGATAAAGCTTAACAGGAGCAGGGGCCAGGAAAACAGTTGACAACTCTATTTACTATAGCTGGTGAGAAATAGTTATTTAACCAAAAATTCTTCAAATTGGCTCTATAATTCAAGGAGAAATCATTTTGTGCCCCCTGCTCCCTGGGTTTTGTTTCACCATATCATTTTGCTGATTTATTAGGATTCTTGAAAAATGGAAATGGACTGCCTTCCAGTCTATCCTGACTTATGGTGACTCTATGAATAGGGTTTGCATGGTAAGCAGTATTCAAAGGGGGTTTACCATTGCCTCCCTCTGAGGCTAGTCCTCCCCAGCTGGCTAGGGCCTGCTCAGCTTGCCACAAATGCACAAGCCAGCCCCTTCCTTGTCCGCAACTGCCAGCTGGGGGGCAACTGGGCTCCTTGGGACTATGCAGCTTGCCCACAGCTGCACAGGTGGCAGGGCATGTAACCCCTGAGCCACTCACTATAGGGGTGATCTTTAGCTGGCCCTTGACACCCAGGAGATATGAGTGGGGATTTGAACTCAGAGACTCTGAACTCCCAGCGAGGCTCTCCTCCCCACTGTGCTATACATAGACCTAAATTCCACCAAACTCAGTGAGGATTACTTTAGATCAGAAATGCAGGGTTCTATTTAAACAACTCCCACTCAGAGCAGACCTACTGAAATTGATGGACCTAAGTTACTCATGTCCACTAATAGGCCTTCTCTGAGTATTCCAGTGTTAGATACAAGCTGCAATCTCAGATACCTCCCATTGCCCCCCCCCCAAAAATGAGAGCCAGTGTGGTGTAGTGGTTAAGGTGACTATGACCTGGGAGACCAGGTTTCGAATCCCCACATAGCCATGAAGCTCACTGGGTGACCTTCGGCCAGTCACTGCCTCTCAGCCTCATGAAAACCCTGTTAATAGGGTCACCATAAGTTGGAATCAATTTGAAGGCAGTACATTTACATTTAGGAGGAGGAAGTGGCATGGGATACCTTTTAAACCTTTGAGTCCACTTCTGAATAAAGTATGTTTTGGGTTTTGCATTGCATCCTTACTAAACAAAAAGAAAATAATTCATTTTTTTTAAATTCCCTAGGATTTCAGATTTTAAAACAGTTGCATGGAATAGCACATTGTGACTTTATTTTTTTAACAAGCCTGCTTGCATCACTGCCCTTTCTTTGGAGGGGTATTTAATACTGCATCTCTCAAATAAAATGAGTTGGTTAAGGAACAATACACTCAATGTGTAAAAGTGCTGTGTTAATGTATGCAACTGATGTCTGCTATAATGCTCAGTAAGTGGCAAGGGGGGCAGCCATTTTTATGAATTTCTCAAAAACCAACTAACACCTTGGAACAGGTCTTTCTGGGAAGAACAAAATGGTGACCGCTCTGACTCTCTTCCCCAAAAAGAATTTTGCTTCACTTCGAAAATATAGCCAAAGAAAACAACCAATTTTGAGGTGGGTGAAATGGCAGGGAAACTCTCCTTGTCAATTTAGTACAGCCCTTCAATCTGCCAAGCCTAACCCACCCTATCAGTTACATATAGCTGTTCACCTGATCGGTTTCTCAGGCAGAGGATCACACTAGTGGTGCAAAGTGTTGCAATGGTCCTGTTCAGGGTTTCAGCCGGTTGAATGTTGCCTTTTCCAGGATATTTCATTCCACCCATCCCCTTGGTTTTGATTGTGTTTCCCCCTTAATCATCTGTCTGACCCACTGACCATGCTCACTACTTATTGGTCTGTGTTAGATTCCCAGCCTTAGGTCCCCCCCAAATATTGTACTTCTGTAACTTTGGGGTTTCCCCAAGTGTTCTAACACCTTTCTCTTGTATGTGGTTGTTGATTGTGCTGTTTTAGCTACACAATGATCCACATTCAGAGAATGAGCTCACTGTTAGTACCCAGGATGATACTTTCCACTGCACTAATGCATTAAGGAGGAAATGTATCTTCTTAGAGTATCCCACATGTTGAAAATCCATTATTTTTGAATGACGATGAGAAATATCAGCTATCACCCCTAAGAAAGTGTCTGTGTGCAGAGGGTGGGGGGAACTAAACAAGAAGAAATAGCAATAGCAGAAAAGTAAAGTGACATTTGTCATGCATTCTGAAAGATACACTATCTATTGAAGTGCTATAAACATATTTTCTGTTCAATTGCAGTTGTTACAACATGCTTAAATGGATGCACATTTCTATATATTTCCAGTGCAGCTGATGGTCCAAATTGAGCCCTTGTTGTACTTATGGAGGGGTACTTGAACTTGAAATGGGAGAGTTTGTTTATGCTGCAGTTTGGCTTGGGCAGACACATAGGCTTGAGGAGAATGCTGTTTCCTTAAGAAAGGCACATACACTGAAAAGGCAGCTTTCCCTATCATTCTTTGTTAGCTACCAGATATGCAATGCTCCTCAAAGAAACACAAAGGATGCCCCTCCCCCCCACAACCCCTGCAGTTCTTTGCTTTTTCCACATCTAGTTTAAAGGTGTGCATTACATCTTTCAGTCTCCGATTACTGAAAGCCCAATTTTCTAAGAAGAAGGTGAAGGAATAGCATTTCTGTGCCAATCTGAAACTAAAAATAAGTCTAATTTTCTGAAACAAACAACTTGAAGAGGCTGGATAGTATAAAGGGGGGCTCTCCATTGCTTTTAAAAGGAAAAGAATATAACTTGAATCATAGAAAAATCCAAAGTTGTTTATTATGTGCAAGCTTTAATAACTCTCAAATAAGACTGCTGCATACACGTCTATCCATCAGTATACGGGAGAAGGACATTGCACTGTCTGTTCATATGTGGAATGCATCAATCTATCCCTTTAGTGCCCCATTTGTAGCCCATTTTTGAGGGTCTGGAAGTGCACAAAGGGAGAGCCATGTACTAGTAAACTTCAGACTATAGAGCAGTGATCTAGTTTGTGAGTTGTGACCTCTCACACAGGAGGTCACACACTCTCCTATTAGGTCACTTGCCACAAGACTAAAGGAGATGAGTTATGTATCCTTTGAAGTAGACAAGAGATGGTAAACAGCAGGTGGTCATGTTGTATCTACACATAAGGTATGACTCATCTAGTAAACAATTGGAGAGTATCCTTTGAAGTGAGAGTATGACTCATCCAATAAGTATGCTTCTGCTTTGAAGTCAGAGTCCTCCTTTGAAGCTGTACAGAAGGAGGTTGGCTGATCTAGCACCAGTTGTGGCCCGGTGTGTTGGTCAGCTGACTTCCTCATTGCTTGTTGGCTAAAAAGACATAGCATACAGAGCTAGGGATCCACAGATCTAGAGACACAGGGAGAGAAACACACATGAATGGTATAGACTCTGTGAAGCCCTACTGGACTGGCTCTCCTGAGGTCCCCTTTCCAGTTTTATTATTAACTAAGAAAAGCTTACAAAGAAAGATGATTACAAATCTTACATCCCTGGTACTGCCTGGGAACCCTTGGAAACAACAGAGAATTAACTCCTCTAGCTGGAGCTGACATGTGGCACCATCCTGGAATCTACACTGAGTTCCCCCTCCCAGTTCCCCCTCCCAGAGGAGATGTGCTTTCAGTCACCAGAAAGTGTCCTGAATGGTGAGAGGAAAGATCCTGTGAGCTCTGGTGCATACCATCTTCTGATCTATACTGAGGTTCCAATATTGGAGGGATTTGCAGGGCTTTATATACTATTAGGTTCTAATTTGACTATACATCTGTGGCCTTGACAATGTGTGTACATCTGCAAAGTAAAGATAACACTTGTTCTATGGCAAGCAGCCAAAATAGATAACTACTTGGCTATTCAACCTCATACTAGTACCAGGTGGATACTGTGGGATTATGCTAGGCATAAGAAAAATGAGAGAAAAATGACCAAGATTCCCAAGTTCTGCCCAGTGGTGCCATCTCTACATGCAACTGCTACCTTACAGAATAATACGAAAATAAGAATTTATTTATTTTATAAAAATATTTGTATACTGCTATTTGTAAAAAAAAAATCAAAGTGGTTTACAACATGTTAAAAACAACAGCCATAGAATAAAAACATTATATATACAATAAAAAAGTCAATTGCAGCCACAGTTGGGAAATGAAGAGGTGGGACAAGGTGAAGAGTGGGTTAAACAAGGGTCACGATGATTTAGATAAAGCCAATTAAGTGATTGATTATGCAAAATGATCTGCAGAGATAAAGTGTGGGACAGAACTTGGGCGAGGACACCCTGCTATGGGAAAGGGGTTGTCCAAGCCCAGGACCCTTCTCAGGCCCCAGCCCCACAGGATGGCTGGGGAGGCCTTCCTGCTCCATCCACTCCCAGGGCCTTACAACTCTGAGTGTGTGTTATAGGTTAGCCCCAGAGCCTTATCCTTCCAACAGGCCTCACCAACCCGGAAGGCAAGTCTCAAATCCCACCGTTCACTTTAAAGGGTGCCTAAGGGTGCTCACCAAACCCTGCCCCCTGTGAAACCCGCACATATCTGTCAACGTGACCAAATTAACCTATTTTGAGTTTTAACTACTGGCAAGGACAACCAAACAGGTGAATCAAATTAAAGAAATCAGCCAAATTAGGAAAGAGAAAGAGAATTAGGAGAGAACAGTATAGGGTAGACAAAAAAGCTTGTCAGGAGATGAAGGCCAAGGAGCTAAAAATTCCTTTTGGCAACAAGTAAAACTTGTGCTGCCTTGAGGGAAGGTGGGTGGGAAGGTGAGTAGGTGGGTGGGTGCCACACAAGGCCAGAAAGAGGCTGAGAGGCAGCAGAACAGGGCTTAAATAGCCACCCTGCCCTGCCCCAGTGCAACACAGCATGCATGGCCATGCAAGAAGAGGGGGCTTGAAGACATGCCAGGACTTCCCCTGACATGGCTGCAAAGGCATGCTACTGACAGAGCCCTGTTGGTCTGTCAGCAAAAAAAAAAAGATCTTGATTGCTTGCATAAACTTGATGGAACAGATAGGTTTTCAGTAGGTGCTTAAAAGTTTAAACAGAATTAACCTGTTACAGGAGTTTAGCCCAGAGGCATCTCTAGGCATGAAAGGAGCAAAGGTGGTTCACCAGCATCTAACTCCTTGGTGGGACACCCCTCTTCTGCAAAATGCTAGTACACCTACTTATACCATCCTACTACCACTAAGCCAAAAGATCAGCCAAAAAATATTTATACAAAGTCTCTTTCCTTAGATAGATAGAGAGATAGATAAGTTTTTAAAATTCCATATATATATATATAAACTTTAAACTATATGACATGTAGAAACAGTGAACCATGAAGTTCAGCAGGTGGCCTGAAGTATAAAGGGCATTTAAACATAAATAAATCAAGGTCTGTAGGATGAGATGACCAAAGCGGTAATGACTGGGGTCTGGTTAAATGGCTCCCGTGAAGCAACAGCTGACCAAAGCTCTCCCATTGAGGCTCAAAAAAGATCACTGAAACTGAAACATGCATTAATATTTTTCATGTCAAGCTTCCTCATTTTTCATGACTTGAGCTTTGAATTTCTCTTTCTGATAATGTCACTTGGTTTCAAGTTCTCTTTTCTGCTGATTGCCTTTTAGGAATCCAGACTCCCAATTATTAGGAAATAAGGGATGCCTCCCGCATGCACTATTGGCCAATTAGCATTGCACTCATCCCACTGACTTTATGGATTGGTCAGAAGGACAAAGTATAGGCAATGTGACTAAAAAGCTTGCTACCTTGAGGCTCCTGCCTAATTGGTTCAGGCAGTCATATTCCCTTATTGGGAAGATGTCTGCCATCACAGCATCTGAACAGTCTTGGTTTTCAATACACATCTGATTTTGAACCAAAATTGTTATCTCTTTTGAAGCACAACACAATTCCATATATCCACAAAGCCCAAAAGGGATGTCAAAGATACATCACTGACTAAGAGCACAGATATATTGGAGAGTTTTAAAAGCCTAAGTTGACATGATCTGATCCACACTTTTTGGTTACACGTGCGTATGAAATGACTTTACATGAATTTTATATGCTGAGGTATTTGCATCGCAAAGTTTCCAAATGAAAAACTCATCACAGAAAATGGTAGTTTTCAAACATTTTATTTTATATGGTACCTGTTTGCTACAATCCAAGAAACTGATGTCCTCTGAAATTAATGGGCTTAAATAAAACACTTAACTCTGCTTTCAATTGTTACCAACACTTTAATTTTTCACAAGGGAAATGTGTCATAAGAACACTTCCTAATAAGAAAAGTGGTGTTGAGCAGAAATGGTGGAATAATGATGATCATCATCATCATCATGAAAAAACAGCCCACTTCTCTGGTGATTTTTCAAGTGTAATCTAAAATTAGGGTGAAAATGTGAAAGTGAAAGTGCTTGTCTGTTCAGAATGAGGGCAAAGTAATGTAGGCACCATTTTGTGTCACTCTGAACTTCCTTTATTTTCCTTCAGTGACATCCTCACATACCCAGAACTAATGGAACAGAGAAGCAGCTCCTATGCTTCTGAGGGCAACTATGAATCAGCTATTAGAACTGTAACAACAGGAGTTTCACATAACAAAACTATCAGGTAGCACACATTGTTGGGTAAATTAAATGGTCCTGACTTTAGGTGATTTTAGATGCTATTCAGTCAATTCCTTTTTCCAAAATCAAGTCATTCCTTAAGTCTGCAATCCTGTACGTACATGCATAGGAGTTAATCCAGCTGAATTCAGTGGGGCTTACTTCTGAATATGTATGGGAAGACACTGCTAGGAATTTAAAAATTATTGGGTGGCATTCAATGAAATAATTGTGCAAGTGGAATGGCTTCCACTTGTGCAATGGGACTTTCCACCCTCTTCTCCCCTCATGTGCACTGTGCCATCCCCAGATCTGCTCTGGAGAGTTGGGGGGAAACTCCAGAACACATTTAGAGGGTGCATGGGGGGAGGAGAAAGGAAATAAGTCCTGTTGTGCAAGTGGAAGTAGTTCCATTCATGCAAGGAGGTACGTAGTGCTACTTTGAATACAACCCACCCTCTTTTAATGTTTTTAATGAATAAGCAAATGTCTTAAGTTATGTATTTTAGAGATGTGCAGAGCCCTCTTAATTTCCCCCCCCCTCATCTTATGGAAACTCTTGTTGCTTCCCTAGGAGAAGTCAGCCGTAATTCTCAACTGGCCACCAAGTGCTAGTGAAAGCAGATGACACCCATGGCATAGCATGGCCAATTATGTCTACTTGGAAGTAAGTTCTATTGAATTCAATTACCACTTTTTAAAATATATTCACTAATAGGGAAAAAACCTTGCGGTTTAAGAATGTACCTATAGCCCACAGCTATTTCTATCAAACTTTAAAAAGCAGGGAAATTGGGCAGCTATAGTGAATGCACCAGGGGAGCAGGAGACCTGAACTCCTCTCTGAGATATTGGACTGCCCTACAAACTGGTCAAAATGCAAACACAATTTGGGTTGGTCTTTCCCACTCCAATACACTTCCTGTGTAGCTTGGAAGAATTTGGTAACATGTGCCTCTGAGCATATGGTGAGTGGTGGCAACACCTGCCATCTCCAAAGATAGAGAATTATATTTTTGTATGTTTGTTGGTGTTCTTCTTACTTTGCTTCTTTTCTGTGTTACTACTGTTTCTACAGATAATCTAAACTAGAAAATTTTATTTTCCTCATTATTCATCCCAGAAATCTGTGTCAAATTTATTTTTAATTTCAAAGCCTTTTTATTGGTCAGTGTCATATGATGGTGAAGACAGCCTTTTGTGTTTCAAATTGGAGGTTATGTTCTATTTCTATTTTGGGTGCATTAACAGTCAAATCTGAAACTGTAGTTTGATGTAAAATCAGACTGATTCCAATATGTTGCTTCTTCAGCAATGACTCTAGCTGTTGGGAAAAAGAGTATGCATGTTTTTATCCTGCTATGTTTAAACCACTTCATTTAAGGCAAGGTGGGCAGGTCAATTAAAAACATAGAGCACCCCCAGCATTTTGCTAGAATATATTTCACCTCCCACTGTTTTATCTTGTGTAAATTGAGACACTCCTGAGGTCCACTGGAGACTAATCTGCAGAAGTCAGTATCATTATTATGTTTGGAGTTTTTTTAGTGTAAATTTTACAAAGTGTTGCTGTAGTTCACATATTCGCAGAAATAGAAACAAAAGAAAATGATTTTCTATAGGAAACTTCACTAAAATTGCAAAGGAAATCAGACATATTCAAAGTGACCATCTGAACTGTATTAACTGTCTTAATAATGTTGCTTCCTCCCTGCTAAAACAAGATCAGCACAGCACATGTCTTCTTCCTGTTCTTTGGGCTGATTGCAGGTGTTGCCACCACTCACCATATCCTCAGAGGCACATGTTACCATGCGGGAGACAGAGGGGGTGGGAACACACACACACATCACCGTCACTCACCTCCATTCTGCTGCTGCCTTCTCCGTCATCCTTGCTCTCCGGCTTTCTCCCTCCACCATCCATTTCTCTCTCTCTCCTAACTGCCTGGGTGTCCATTTCATCCCTCATGCTTCCTTACACAGAGCACGAGGGAAGAGCAAATCTAACCAGAAGGCCAGTGTGAGTCACATGTCTGTTGCCCACCAATCACAGGAGCAGAAGACTTCCCCTGCTTCCTCCAAGTAACTGGAAGGGGAGGGGGGAGTGAAATGAAAGAAATCCTGGTTTCTACTGTGCCTGCGTGACATTATCACCCACGGTAATGCATTTTTAATCTGTTAATTAAAAACAAACCATGCCATTTTTTTTTACTTTAAACCTAGTGAAGATGAAGGTCTGTGTTTGGGGCAAGCTCAGGGATTTGATTAGAGATACCTTACAGTCATCTCTGAGTTTTAATGAATGACAACAAATTATGAGAACTTCTCAAGAAAAAGTCCAAATGGCTTCTTGTTTCTCTCTCTCCTGTTTTTCACTTTAACCTGTGAATTCTCCGTGGGGAGGGGAGTGTATCACCAAGAAAACTTTCAGAGTTGCAGAGCAAGCAATTCTGAATCCAACAGTATAAGACTTGTTTTTGTTTTGAAGTGGGACTATACAAAGCACCAGAAAGGTGTGTGGGGAGGTATTTTCATTTAACATGGTAGAACGCGAAAAATCCCTACTGACTATAGTATACAGCCACTCTCATGGCTGTATAATATTGCCACTTTTATCTCTATCGATCTTTCGATCTATCGATCTGTCTATCTGTCTTTCTGTCTATCACCATTTAAAACATTGCCTCCATTTTACTCAAAAGCTGAAAACCCTATTAAGGTAAGAAACACAGTAAGTATCTGCTTCTAGTTTTTTCATCTAGCTTGCAGGTACTCAAATGCATGATTATTTCTATCAATAAGTTGTTCTTATAATGAAAGTATCAATAGTTAGTAACTCTGTTCTGGTCAGTTACCACTTGTTTTGTAGAACCATCATTCATAAATGAAAAGGAATACAGTTGATATTCAAGATTGAGCTTTGAGGAAGAGTCAGAGCTCAGTGTTAGAGCACTTGCTTTGGATGCAAAAGGTCCCAGGTTCAATCCCTGGTACCTCCTGTTAAGGCTAAAAAAGAGTAATTTCTGAAACCCCTGATAATTGCTGCAGTCAAGGTAGACAATACTAAGTTCCATGGACCAATGGTCTGATTTGGTATACTGCAGCTCCCTATTCTCTCTCCCTCCTTCCTTGCCCAGCCAGTGTCTATTGGAACAGTGTAACTATGTTTCCTTTACTGAATGGATGCTGCTTGTATTGTTTGCCATGCAATTCAAAACCATTTCCTATTTTGTCTGCATTCAGTGAGCTGCAACACTCTCATTTAAAATAGTCAATATCAGCAATACACAAGTCTATGTTAAGCTGACCAAGAAGGATGACATTTTTCATTCCATTGGCATCATTTTTGGGGGATTGGAATTTGTTACATGGTGCAGATTTCATAGCAGACAAAGCAGCCTTCCTTTTAATTTTAAGTTACAATGGCTATTTTATATTGAACTTTATATTATTATCCTTGGAAGCAGAGCTTTTATTCCCCTCCCCTCCCCAATTTGAGACAGATTTCTGTGTTCTTCATAATCACTTCATACTACTCAATGAAAATGTTATTTCACATTTCCATTTCCTTTTCTGCACACACAAACATGACTAAAACAGACAAATCTTCAACTCATCCAATTGGAAAAGGGATAGGATGCATGAACTTCTCAGTATGCTCCAGCAATTTTTTTTTTTTTTGCTATTTTATTGGTTGTTGGTTTGCACTGTTTCTTTCTTTTTCTTTTTTTTACATTTGGGGAAATGTTTAGGGGTGTGCCCCCAGGAGCAGAGAAATGAAACAGACACTTCCAGTGTATGGGTTAAAATTGTAGCCCACAATTGTATCAATTACAGCAAGGAATGAGTGTTGGCACGGCACTGGACAAGGATCCTGATTTGAACAGCCCATCTGCTGATCAAAGTCATGATCAGCCCACATGCTGGGAAACACCATTGGGAATTGCTGGCATAATGGTCCCCATTGCGGTGCAGACCATGCATCTGGGATCCAGCTGGCAACCTGAGGCAAGTGGCAATAGGCCTATCCCCCCAAGCTTGGACTGGGCATGAGGCACAGCCCCCAAGACCCCATATGAGGATCCCCCTTATGTTGGCTATCTTGCCCAAAGCCATTTTCCACCAAAATTGTGACAAATGAAAAGGTAACATCTAACAAGAACAATTTACACTTGCTGAAGGAAAAGTGAAAACCTTGTAACCATTAGTCTAGTATGATTTGGAGTAAAATTCCTTTATGGCCCTGTCAGTGACCATCCAAGCGCTTAGTAAAAGACCTGTCTCAGAGGGTGAGAAGGTGGGTTTTGTTGGGCTGCCACTATTTTGCAGGGCAATGCCCTGCCCCTTGGGGAGTCCTGTGAGGTCATGCCAGCTCCTGGAGAGTCTTGCAAGACTGCACAGGCTCCCTGGAGGCCCTGTGAAACCTGGAGCTGAACACCAGGTGGTCTCTGCTGTCTAGGGCCACACAGCACACACCCCATTGGTTCTGCAGGGTAGGGTCAGCAGTGTAACTGTGAGTTACGTAGTTAATTTTTATATGAAAAACCATAACATTTAATGCATTTCCTTAAGTCAGCATGTGTTCGTTCTATCAGTGAAAATTAAAGTACCATCATTGAATTGGTCATGCTCATAGTAAACCTACTGAAACCAATGGGACTTAACATTGATTTCAGTGGGCCTACTCTGAGTATGACTAAGTCTGGATTGCCCCATTATAGGTTAAATGTGTGAGTAATATGTGCCAAATTCTCTCAGGAATTAATACAATGTTTTTTACATGTTATGCTATTTCTTTGTGTGCTCAGTAAATATGTGTGTGTGTGGCAGACTTCATCCCATTCTACAGACATTCATATAATACCTGAACAGGTCCTCCATATGAACAGGCTCTATCTACTACCACTGAACCTGTAGAAGAGCTGTAGTTAGCTGACTGAAAAAGGCTTATGCTTACCTTCTTTCACTCTGATGAAGCTCATCAATTTTGGTGTAGCATTTTTATATTTTTTATTTTTTCTATTCTCTTGTAGGAATTGATTCCCGATATATGAGCATATCTTCCAGATGTTACCTGTTCAGCTGCTAGGAAACAAACATTCTTGTTCTGATGCCATTCCCAACAACTTTATTGGTATATGGTACATTTTGTAGCTTTGAGTATTTCAGGATTGGGGAGCTAAAAACATGAGCTACATTAGAAACTACAATGCTTTTTAACGATCACCTCCAGACTGTCAGTATTTTGCAGGAGGGATTCAATCACATACCAACAATGTAGGTCTGTGCAATTAAGGTGGATATTTGTGGTTAGGAAAGTGATGGGGAAATGCATTAAAAAGGGTGAAATTCTGTAAATTAGGGTGGAATACAAGCGCATTAGAATGAAATGATGAAGAATTTTCATTATCGCATAACCCTCTTGCAAACAAATAAGAACAAATGCTCAATAAAAATTGGCCACCAACTTGGATGGCTTTAAAAGAGGATCAGACAAAATCCTGGAAGATAAAGTTATCAATGGCTACTAGCCAGGATGACTGTGTCCTACCTCCACTGTCAGAGGTATTATGCCGTCGAATAGCAGTTGGTGGGAATCACAAGTGGGGAAAGCACTGTTGTGCTCAGGTTCTGTTTGTGGGCTTCCTATGGAGATCTGGTGTGTCTTTGGCCTGATCCAGCAGGGCTCTTCTTATGTTCTTAACCTCAACATAAGTTTTATGTAAGCATGCAAGGATGAATGCCAATAAATAGCTCATCTGGAGGCATCCAATATCCTTCTAATGCAAACATATATGTATGTATGCATGACAGGAAGATGGAAACCTTAAAACGTTTTCAAAAGGTTTTCCATTGTTCTGGACTGCACAACCCTAATCTATATGGGTGGTTCTGCTCAAGATAAGCAACAGTGTATTGCATGTGTCCTCATTTATTTAGAACCAATCATAGCACAACATGGTTGCTTTATGTATGTATGCTGTTTGGGATGGGTCTTACCCTCCCAAAAACCCTTTAAAAAAGATAAATATAGCATAAATAGTTCTGATAAAACACTAACTCTTCTAAGTTGGCCTTAAAGTGTGCAGTTAAGGGTAGCGCAATAACCACTCTAGCTTGACCAGCCTTCATCTAGCTATGTGTGTGACTACCACTGGTCTATACTGCAGCTTCTCTTACAGGATTCCATCATGTGATCAAGAAGAGAAGCACCAGAGACCTATAAGGGAACCAACCAGCAGCTGCATGTGGGACAGGTATCCCCCTTAGGGTTTAATGATCTATTTGTGTGTATGTGTATATGAGAAAGGATCATTCTGTTAGAGGTGTTTGTGAGCCTCCCATTCCAGGTAATGGCTTGATGCACTGCAGAGCCAACCCTGTATTTAGACAGAGAAAGGGAGCCACTTCATTCCTTTTGTTGTTCTTGTATTTTCAATCTGAGGGGGAAATTAAAAGTCCCATTGAGCCTTCTGGAGATCCTCTTGCACATATATAGCAGTACGTGTGGGAGTGGATGGGTGCACTGTAGCATGCACCTCACAGCTACATACTCTGCATAATGAGAAAGGGCATAGTTCAGTGGTAGAGCATGTGCTTTGCGTGCAGAAGGTCCCAGGTTCAGACCCCAGCATCTCCAGGTAGGGCTGGGAGAGATCCTGCCTAAAACACTGGTGACTCACTGTCAGTCAGTGTCAACAATACTGAGGTAGATGGGCCTATGGGTTGACTCAGTATAAAGCACTTCATGTGTCCTTATATTCCTAACATATGGAACAGTCGTAGGTAGAATGTGTCAGCATCAGTCAGGCTGTCTCACTAAGACTCTCTCTCTCTCTCTCTCTCTCTCTCTCTCTCTCTCATATGCATGTGGGTGTCCACACGCACACACGCACATGCACACACAGAGTGGATGGAGTTCCACACTCATCTCTGAACTTGCTGATGTTAGTAAATCTGATGTACTTGCATGGTGATGTATTTTTTTCCATAAGGCTTTTTTATTTTAAAACCAGATTTACTGTCCAATTTCATCACTGCTGGGAGATAGCAATGATTAAAAAAAACCAAGAGGGCTCTAAGATTACAGGTCTATTGCCTTCATTGGTGAAGGAGAAAGCAAATGCATTTTTAGAGTAACCCCATCTGCAATTGATACTGTTCTGCATCCCACTTGGGGGAAAGTGAAGTAGAATGATATAAAGAACTTATTTTGTTCCAGTGGAAATGAAGTGAATTAAGTATCACTGTGTGGTTAAGGTACATAATTTTAGAGAGATGCTGCAGTGGGATAATGAAATATTCATCACCTCTTCAAAGACAGCACTTGGCTATGGAGAAAAAATGGATTTTTTTCCAATATAAATTACTCATCTCATACTTAAATGCATACTTTACACACCTGTCTATTACTGGCACTGTCTAGCACTGCTATAATTAGTATTCATTTTGTGATAGACAAGAATCTGAAAGCTTAATTTTCATGGATTTGCCAGTGAGGATCCTGTAACCATTTCATAATATACCATTGTGAATTAGTCCTGGGTACTTGTGTTTAGAAATCTTTACTTCTTCTCTCTATCTCAAAGTATCATTATGTATTTTGTTTTAATTTTTACAAAAAAGAAGAAGAAATATTTTTTCCACTGACTTTTCAGACATCTCTGGTCCACACGATTTCAGATTGTCTTGTAGTTATGCTAGAGGTCTCCAGCCAAAAACTGGCTCTTTCAAATTAGTTTACAAATTTCACTTTACCTAACCTTTGCCATTCCTGACCGTATTGAATAACCCTGTTTCCATTTTTTCACAGTTTTATTTCCTCTATAGGGTGGCTATTGACGCATACCAAGAAAGGGATGGGGAAGAGGGCACAGGTTTGCATACCATAATGTACATGTATTATGTAAATTTGGAAATAATTACTATAATTTAAATAAAAATATAGTGCATCTCATCATAGTGGAAAAACTTGTGACCAGGTCACCTATCCCAATGCTAAATGTTGATAGACAGCTTTGAGGCTTCTGCTGCCCCTCTTATGGTTCTTCATCTTTCAACTAGACTTAGATGGACAGCCATTCAGAGAGAGGATGCTTTCAAACAGAGCAGCCTTTCCCAACCTTTGGATCTCCAGATGTTGCTGGACTACTGTTCCCATAATTCCTCACCATTGGCCATGCTGGCTGGGGCTGAAGGGAGTTGTCCAGCAATATCTGGGGACCCAAAGTTTGGGAAAGGATGACATAGTGGACTGTCCTCTGTAACGTAGGACACATGGTTATGCTATTCTATCTCAATCTCTTCCTTCTGGCTTTCCCATTTTCTTGCTTGGCCTGCTGCTCCCTCACCTTCCAAATCCCCCGAATAGTCTTCCCCTCTTTGCTCAGTTGCTTCTGTCTGTCCTGCCTCAGCCTACTATCAGGGAGCAGTGTCCACTCAGCCCTTCTTTGACAGACAGACAGTGGAATTAATGCCTATCAGAGGCTCGCTCACCACCCATTACTGGGGAAGCAGCTCTCCAGGTAGGGCCGAGCCACCTTGCTAAATCCCCCATAGGTGGGTTGCTGTTGCTTTCTGAGGGGAGGGGCAAGGTGGCAGAGAGGTCAATGTGGTCCAGATGCACTGCCAAGAGTGTCAGATTGGCTCTGCCAGTGGATTTGCACTGCACTGACCTCTCTGCCACTGTGCCCTTCCCCCTTTGACTCCACGCAAGCCACCCACCCAAGTGAACTGCTCCCATCATTTAGTGCATTGCAATTAGAGATGAAAAGATCTGTCAGTCTTGGTTGTCTCAGCATTTTAGTACTAATTTCTCATAATAAACACATTTTAAACTGTTTTGACTAATGCGCCCAATTACTGCAAGCAATTTCTTCTCATAAAATGCATTTTTGTATATTAGTTTCACTCATATATTCATTTTATGCACACTTTCACATAACATATACATTTTTGTAAACATTGCTAGGTTGGCAAACTGCATTGCCAAATTCGGATGTGTGAATTTTGAAGGATGGCTGTGTTTCAGTTCTCATATTGTTTGGGAAAGTGTGAATTTGATGGATTCGACTTGAAATGCGAACTGAATTGAATTTCTCACCCATCCCTAATTGCAATACAGATAAATCTACATGAAGTGCATATACCACAGAGAAAGAGCGCAGCTGCAACAGACAGGGGCGTATTTATTATGTATCATTCATTATCATTTCATTATAATGATATCCTGCTTTTCTGCTCATAGAGCACTCAGAGAGGCTATTTACATGAATAGCCAACCATGCAGTCA
The DNA here is from genome assembly GCF_030035675.1 of Rhineura floridana. NCBI lineage: Eukaryota > Metazoa > Chordata > Lepidosauria > Squamata > Rhineuridae > Rhineura > Rhineura floridana. The sequence continues at coordinate 198,831,983 of NC_084480.1, read as the reverse complement.
CGCTGTAAGGACAATTTGCTCTGAAAGCTGCTCTTACCAATTTGCCCTTAGCCTCCAACAGCATAGCATTGTGTCAGTTTTTTAAAACTGTAGATAGCAGCTGCTGGAATGATCCAATCAGGATTAGGACCATGACATGCTGCTTCAGTTAATCCTTTTCTCTTGTGCCACAATCTCCTTTAAGAACTCTTCCCAAAGCTGATATTTGTCATGAAAGGGAAGGTGACAAATAGCACCCATTTGGGGGGATACAGCCTTTTCTCCCTGGGAGAGAGAGAGATCTCAACATTGACTTGCATGGAAAAGGAGTGATAGTGGGAAAAGGACCATGGATCTTCAGAAAAGACTGGAGTTGAGATAATGTCACACCTCCAGCAAGGACTGTGTTACCACAAGGGACACTGGTGGAGGTGAGCTTCTGTCACCCCCACAGAGTTTATTTAAGGAATTTGGGGGATACAATGGAGATAATTTCATTTAGTTGCATAGGGGCAGATATAGATCCACATGAAAACAATTTTAATCCCTCCCCCAAATCACTAATGATGGGAGTACCCAATGAAAATATGTCACTGTTATTAAAAGCTAGACCTGTCTGTGAAACTGAAAGATCCCCTACCTCTACACCTCTCCTAGATTGAGCTAGGGCATTTCCCTAGTCAGCCTCATTTCATTTCTCAGGAAGAAGGGAACAACCACCCCTTTTTTAAAAATCTGAAGCCACAGAATTACTTGAACTACCTTGAGATGTCTTCTTAATGTTGCAATCTGACTTGGAAAGCTTCATATAATAGTAGATTTGGAAGGGTCCTATAAGGCCATCAAGTCCAACCCCCTGCTGAATGCAGGAATCCAAATCAAAGCATTCCTGACAGATGGCTATCCAGCTGCTTCTTGAATTCCTCCAGCGTTGGAGAGCCCACTACCTCTCTAGGTAATTGGTTCCATTGTCGTATGACTCTAACAATTAGGAAGTTTTTTCCTGATGTCCAGTCGAAATCTGGCTTCCTGCAACTTGAGCCCATTATTCTGTTTCCTGCACTCTCGGACGATCAAGAAGAGATCCCGGCCCTCCTCTATGTGGCAACCTTTCATGTACTTGAAGAGTGCAATCATATCTCACCTCAGTCTTCTCTTCTCCAGGCTAAACATGCCCGTTCTTTCATAGGGCTTTGCTTCCAGTCCCCTGATCATCCTTGTTGCTTGTAATTCAGGGTGCTCCCAGAGCTGATGGACACCCCTAGTGTATATAATTGCAGCCTAAAATGTTAATAAACTGCTGTCCACCCTATTCTGTCTCAGTTAAAGTTTCTGAACTTTTCAAAGGCAGCCGCATATATAATGCAAAGCAGTAATAAAGCTTGAATGTGCCACTGCAGACAGCTCTGTGTACATGTGGGGGTGTGCGTGCTTGAGTGGATTAAATGTTGGAATGATCCCACACATTAACAAACAAAACACCTCTGCTTCCACTTACAAAGCCAGCATACCAGCAAGAAAGGTTTTTGTGTAGCGTTCTACTGCTGACTTCCAGGCTCATAGTACAAGCTCTTAACCACTACAATTGTCAGCTCTCAGTAATATAGAGTCTCTGGCATTTTTATTCCTGGTCCTCCTCTCTCCCCTCCTTTTTATTTTTTTTTAGGGGGAGTAAGAAAATCCCTACCAGCTAAGACAATCGAGTCATTACATGATGAATAGATAAACCGTTTTACTAAATGGTGTTGAAATAAAAAGAGCAAAGCCAATAGACTCAGTAAAAGAGTGGGCCCTTTTGAAGAGTGCTAGTCTCCTGGTGGATCTTTCATAGCCCAATTCACATCTGGTTATGGGATCCTGTCACAACAAATGATTTGCTAGCTCCAGCATGAAATGAGTCATATCCAGGAAGGGGAAGAAAAAACTAGCAAAATTTTTAACAGCAGTTCACAGGACTCAGTAGGCAGAGTTGTCAGATCGGGGGGGGGAATACGCAACAACTCCATCAGGCTTGAACATTTTTAGAAATGGCACCTGGATCAAAACACCATAGAGACAGAGGGGGAAAAAATAACTGAAACTGGCTAGTTTATCAATCCAGGCTCACAGAAATGCCAGAAACTCCTGAGACCTACGTATTTTCTGACTAAAGATCTGCCCATCACTGGAATAGTGATGATAAGCAGGGAAATGTCTTAGTTCTCTCTGACACTTTGCCAGTGCAAACACCATTGAATCAAAAGGGCCCTGTGCTAGATGAGCATTCTGGGGACGGTCAGGCAAAGAATCTCAGCAGGAAAGCATTTCATTCCGAAGACAAGAGCATACACATGCCATATATCTCCAAATTTGAAATGTCCCATGCACAATTTATCTGCACAAAAAGAACTCGACTACAGTAGTAACCGACTTTCCTAGGCTTCTGATCACTGAGGCATATTTCATACTAGAACTTTGATTGGAGGCATGCTTTGCAATGGTGTGTGTGTGCGTGCGTGCACACATGTGTCTTCCTATATAATATTTTTGTAAGCATCATGCTACATGTTTCTGCGCATGTAGAAGCCTGCACAGAAGCATTCATATGTAGTGTGATGCTGTGAGGCAGGGCAGCAGGGCCGATGGTGCCGCTGCTCACTCAAGATGCCCCACAGTGGTGGTGCTTGAGTTATGCAAGTTGCTCAGTGGCAGTGTGAGGCCCCCGGCATGAGTCACCTAGTGCCTGGTGGTGGCAGCAGTGGTGCCACCTCCTGAGGCACCTAGTGGGGGCAGTGGTGCTTGCAGCGAGCAAGTGAATGAGCAAGTGGGGCAGTGGTGGAGGCAAGCAAGGTGCCCAGAAGCGGCTGGGTCTGAACATGCCTGGCCCTTGGTGGGTGGGTGGGTTGGCAAGGGGGAGGGGGATCTGAATGGGAGACTCATGAGTGGTGTATGGGGGGTTGAGGGAGGGCTGGTGACCCATGGGGGAGGGTGCTAGCTGGTGACCCAGCAAGGTGAGGGAGGGAGGACTGGTGTCTTGTGGTAGGGGAGAGAGGGCTGGTGACCTGTGGGGGGGTATGGACCTGTGGGGGAGAGCAGTGGTGACCCATGTGCAGGGGGAGGAGGGAGAGCACTGGCAACCCATGGAAGGCACACTGGTGACAGTCAGCAGGTTTGATGAGTGAAACGAGCAGGGGTGGATCTCCTAATGTTTATATATTTGTGTGTGAAATAATAAGAATCTCAAGCCCTTGGAGTAGGATGGAAGAAACTATCCATTTCAGTTCTCTCCATTTCTCATTTATCCAGTCTTAAATTCAGTTCTCCACATTTCTACAGAAATTTGCTATTTTTTAAAAAAAGAAGAAGTCTTCATGAAAATTCTCCAGCACTTTAGTGTGTTTCTCCTAGTCAACACGTTTTATGTGCAGTTTTAACTAATGAACAGATTTTTTGCAAGCATTTCTCCTAATGTAATGCATTTGTATGTTCACAAATGCATTTATTTTTATGCACACTTTCCCTCAATATATGCATTTTTGTAGGCATTTGGTTTGAGAACTGCATCACAAAATTCAGATAAGTGCAGATTTCAAAGGAGGGCTTTGCTTTGGTCCTCACATTGTTTTGTAAAGTGTGAATTTGATAGATTCAGCTTTAAATATAACCTGAATGGAATTTCCCTCCTTTCCTTACCTCATGAGTGTGCTCATGGAACATGTACAGGGAGGATCAAGACTGTGTATACTGACCCCACCCCAACGTTGGTGCACCTGCTGGCCAGGCCCCTTATATCCACATGTAGTAGGACAGGGATCTATGCATTCACATATGTGCATAGGGCTCCAAGCCATTGGAAACTCTGGGTGACCAGGATTAAAGAGCTGCATGCACATTAAGGAGCTGCATGCACATTAGGGATGGGGAAGAATATCCTCTAAATCAGACTTAGTACCCAATTTTGACTGAATTTGACAGTCTACTATCTTTTTGGACCAGTGCCGATTTCCTGTGGCGAGCTGCGGCTGTAATCAGCATGGATTTTTTGTGAATTTCCCCCCGATTTTATGTAATTATTTTCATAATTTCCACTAAGTTGATGCATTTGTAACAGTGTGTAGGTATGACAAATAGGAAAAAATAAACCACATGGAACACTGTGATCATTTACATAAGCATTTATGTCACAAATTATGCAATTTTTTTCACAACCACAAAAAACAACAACAGCAGATCGAATCAGCAAGTGCCAAAGCAAGCAGGAACAAAAAAACAACAGGATAGAACAACAGACGATCGGAATACTAGCAGATCAGAACTAGGCAGTTAACCCCATCCCTAAAGCACATAGGCCTCTTTTGCACTAATGTTGAATGTTGAGGCCATCCTGTGACATATTGCTGCCTGAGGCAAAGGATAACATGTGCTCCTCCACTCATTCCCCACACATACCTAAAATATCATCTCACCCCTTATATACCCCTTCAGTCACTGTGCTCTGTAGGTGAGCACCTCCTACAAATGCAATCTGATCAAGAGGTCCATTCCATGCAATATAGGAACTGGACCTTTAGTGTCATTCCCTCCCCTTAAATATTAGACAGGTGCTGTCTCTATTGTCTTTTTGGTGCCTATTGAAGACCCTCCTTTTCCAGCAAGCCTAAGTAGAGACCTTTCCCAGTCTCCTTCTGTATTGGAATTGTTTTTAAGATGCTTTAATTGTTTTATCACTTATGTGTTTGCCACCCTGGGCATATTTAAATGTAACCCCCCCACACACAAATAAATAAATGACCACACTGGCACTCAGATTGTATTTCAACACTGGTGATAGGAAAACATCCCCCACCACAGCTGAAGGGAGGATGCTAGCTTAAGGGGTGGAGGGTAGGTGTCACACACAGCTCTGTACCCCAAGACTTCATCACCTTTTGCCACCTTTCAGCATCTGCCGCCTGATGGAGCCACCTCATTTTTGCCTGAAGGTGGGGCTAGTCCTGCCCCAAGGTGTGGATGTCAGGAACACGGTCAGCACAGCAGGCATGTTCCCCTTCTGCCTTGCACTTCATTTGTTGGCTTGGAAGAGGCATCTGTGCATATTTCTTGCAGGAGCCACTGTTCTGAGCATGATTTGCTAAGAGAAGGGGCAATCCCAGAGCAGAGACTAATGCAGAGATGCAACAAGAGTCATCTGAGGGTGGGTAATTCTGTTCTGTCTCTGCACTGGAAGTGACTGAATGATCCAGGTCACACCCAAGGCAGAGGCAAGCAGTTACCCATCCCCAGTGGAGGCTGACAGGAAGGAGGCAAGGCTAGACCAGTGAATCTTATGGAGACACAGCAAACGTCTGTCTACAGGGAGCTATGTTTTAATTAATTGATTTCTCCATCAACATGCTCACACAATCAATATGCTCATGCCCATCATTGAGAACTACTGAGGCACACTGTGAGTTGTATCCAATGGTAGTCTGATCCAGATAGATCCATTCAAATTAATGTACCTAATATTAATGTTGGATACAACCCTGTGTATGTAGGCTTTCCATTTTCTCCCTTCTCCTGCAATTGCTTCTGTCACTGGGGCTGTCGGTGCAGCCAATTGGGGCAGTCACCCAGGGCCATGCTCAGCGGAATTAGAAGAAGGGCCCCTGAATGCAGAAAGGATGACTAACAACATTTTAAGTAAGTGAAGACATCAAGGCCCTCCCATAAACCTATTAAGCTTCTGTGTTCTTTAGATTTGCGGCAAAGAGAAATCCCCCTCCCATCACCAGTTTCTACTGCTGCCTCCCCTTGCCTGCTGTAGAGAGCAGAACTCTTGCATTGCAACAGAGCAGAAGAGTGGATGGGAGAAGTCCAAAAGACTGGGGATGGAATGGCTAGTGCTATGACAGTAAGTGAAACTCCCGACCCCAACCAAAATGTGTATGTGGGATTTGAGGGTAAGCCCAAATCTGCAAAATCTGCAAAAGGTTCATTGGGGGAGTGTAATCAACATCATCAGTCATACAGCAATGAGAGAGCGGCTGTATACCATAGTCAGCATGGATATTTCGCATTCTGCAATGTTACATTGAAAATACCCTCATGCCATTCTGATACTTTCCATAAGCTCATTTCAAAACAAAACCTTACAAAACTTATAGTCCTGAATTCAGAAATGCTTGCTTAACTGCCCTCCAAAATTTCATGGTGAAACCCAAAACAGTCAGAGAGAATTGAGAGTTCAACATGTAAAAAGAGAGAGAAAAGAAACAGATCCCTTTTTGACTTTTTTCTGTCAGTGTTCTCGTAATTTGTTGATATTAAATAAAAATCAGCCATGTTCACAGAGTAACTGTAATCCTATTACTGACCTTGTCCCATACTCTGACCTTCATCTTATGCAGTTTAAAAGTTAAAAAAATGCCTGGCTGATTTTTAATTAATTTAAGAAATTTAGCACTAGAGTCAATGATAAGCGTGGGCATGCTCAGTAAGAACCAACTGTCAATATTCTAAAAGCCAGACTCACAGCTGTTTGGCTTGGCTAATCAGGGGGCCATACCCATGCCTGACCTTTATTTCACTTTAGACAGTTATGGCTTCCCCCAAAGAATCCTGGGAAGTGTAGTTTGTGAAGGGTGCTGAGAGTTGTTAGGAGACTCCTACTCCCCTGACAGAGCTCCAGTGGCCAGACTGGTTTAACAGTCATCCACTCTGTTTGAAGCTCTGTGAGGGAACAGGGCCTTGTGATGTCCTTATATGTTAAAACCTGTATATATGGTAAGTGCGGGTTTATTAAGGGATATACGGTAAGTGAATTGAATGAGAGGGGGAAGAGCATGGGTTGGAAGGCTGGAGAATGCTGGGTGATGATTGGCTGAGTGTTTGAATGGCTGAAGGTATAAATGGGGGGAGTTGAGAGGAGAGTGATGGGAAAGGAGTTGAAGTGGGAGGGAGTTGGGATTGAGTGGATAGAGTTTTGAGGGAGGTTTGGATTCTGTTAGGCTGATATTTGGACAGAATATATGTAACTGGAAATATAAGAGTGACACTATATGAAACCATATGCTTGTTAAACATTCCTAAAGTAATCTTGTTATTTCCTAGTGTTATCAAATAAATACTTTTATTGGTTTACCAAAAGCCTGATCCTTGGCTGGGAATACACAGACCAGAAGGGAGGGCAGGGTAATTACCAAGGCTGAAGGGAAACTGTGTCATATGGTGGCAGCGGTGAAGGGAGAAAATGTAACAACGTCAAGCATCCAGAGCAACCCAGGATTGTATGCTTTATAAACAAAGATACAGGGGAGTAGTGGACAGCAAGGGCACCCAGACACAAAGTAACAAGCCATAGGGAGACTGAGGTGAAGTCTCTAGCAGTATTGTTTACAGGGAGTGGCTGGTGGTGCTGCCTAGCAATAGGATCTTGAGAGATCTGTGCTAGAGCGGAGTGAGAAAAAATAAAAACAACAATCCTGACTGGTGGTGTCCTGAGGTGGTGCCTAGTGAAACGCGGTAGCCACAAGAAGGTGGGAACCTGACAGGTGGAGCCAAAGGTAGGATCATCACAGGCCTCTCCTAGCAACTCTCAGCACCCTTCACTAACTACACTTCCCAGGATTCTTTGGGAGAAGCCATGACTGTCTAAAGTGAAATAAAGGTCTGGTGTGAATGTGACCAGAGACAGCTTTGGTTTAAATTTGGGTGGGAGACTATATGTGTCTACTGTAAAAATAAAAGGTGGGGGAAACATTGAAAAACAATGATACTGTTCACAATGGGGTTTTATTTTTTTTAAAAAACCCAATGTTATTAACCTTTTTAAAAAAAAGTCTTGAAAAAAAAATAAAAAATGTTTTTAAAGATTTTTTAATGTATTTTGAAGTCTGTTTTTATGATGTTTAAAGTGTTATTAGTGTATTTGTTTGCCACCCTGGACTCCTACTGGGAGGAAGGGTGGGATATAAATCCAATAATAAATAAAAAATAAATAAAATGTTTTCCTTTTGGAAAGGAAAGGGGCTTTCCCTCTGCCCAGTACCCACCCACCCAGTGATTGCACAGGAGTAAATCCTGTTGAACTTAAAAAGCATGCAAATGATCAAACCTGCCCTACTCTTCTCCTCTGTCCTATTCCCTCCCTCTTGTCCCTTCCCTCCATCTTCCTTTGCCTGTCCCTCCCCTTCCCCCCTCCCCTTCCAATCCTCTCCTTCCTCCTCCTTCTTCTCCTCCTCCTTCTCTGCCCACTCCAGCCCTCTCTCCCTCCCTCTACTGCTCCTCCCCTATGGTCAGTTTTACTGAACCTAAGCATGATTGCATGGGAGTAAATCCCACTGAACTCAATAAGCATGCAAATGATCAAACCTCCCCTACTCCTCCCCTTGCCCTCCTGCCTGTTCCCATCCCCCTCATCCCCCTCTTGCCTGCTCCGATTCCCCTCCTTCCCTTCCCATCCCCTGTGGTCAGTTTCAAATATCCTAAGAATGATTGCAGGGGAGTAGATCCCACTGAACTCAATAACCATGCAAATGATCAATCCATTCTCAGCAAACTTCCACAGGATCCCATTTCTTACCTCCTAGGTTAAAAAGCAGAGAAATTCACTAAAAGGCAAAAAACCTTGCAGTTTAAGAATGTACCTATAGCCACCAGATATTGCTGTCAAACTTTAAAAAGCAGGGAAATTGGGCAGCTATAGTGAATGCACCATGGGAGCAGGAGACCTGACCTCCTCTCTGAGATATTGTATTGCCGTAAAATTCTGTCAAAATGCAAACGCTATTTGGGTTGGTCTTTCACAGTCCAATCCACTTCCTGTGTAGCTTGGAAGAATTTGGTAACGTGCCTCTGAGCATATGGTGAGTGGTGGCAACACCTGCAATCAGCCCAAATAAAAGAAATGAGACATGTGTTTTAAATTGTTTTTATATTGTTTTAAATTTTAAAATTTGTGTTTTAAATTGTTTTTAAAATATGTGTTTTAAATTGTATATTTGTTTTAATGTTTTTGATTGCTGTAAACCGCCCAGAGAGCTTCGACTATGGGGCGGTATACAAATGCAATAAATAAATAAATAAATGTGCTGTACTGATCTTGTTTTAGCAGGGAGGAAGCATCAATATGTGAAGCACAGCAACACTTTGCAAAATTTACACTAAAAAAACTCCCAAAACAATTGTGGAATAATGGCACTGATTATTCTGCAGAATAGTCTCCAGTGGACAGGAGGAGTGTTTTAATTTGCACAAGATAAAACAGTGGGAGGTGGAATATATTCTAGCAAAATGCTAGTTGTGCTGTATGTTTTTAATTGACCATGCCCATCCTTCCTTAAGTGGAGTCGTTTAAGCAGAGCAGGATGAAAACATGCATCCTCTTTTTCCCAACAGCTAGAGTCATTGCTGAAGGAGCAACATATTGGAATCAGTCTGATTTTACATCAAACTACAGTTTCAGATTCAACTGTTAATGCACCCAAAATAGAAATAGAACATAACCTCCAATTTGAAACACAAAAGGCTGTCTTCACCATCATATGACACTGACCAATAAAAAGGCTTTGAAATTAATCAAAATAAATTTGACACAGATTTCTGGGATGAATAATGAGGAAAATAGAATTTTCTAGTTTAGATTCTCTGTAGAAACAATAGTAACACAGAAAAGAAGCAAAGTAAGAACACCAACAAACATACAGAAATATAATTCTGTATCTTTGGAGATGGCAGGTGTTGCCACCACTCACCATATGCTCAGAGGCACATGTTACCAAATTCTTCCAAGCTACACAGGAAGTGGATTGGACTGTGGAAGACCAACCCAAATGGTGTTTGCATTTTGACAAATTTGTAGGGCAGTACAATATCTTAGAGTGGAGGTCAGGTCTCCTGCTCCCCTGGTGCATTCACTATAGCAGCCCAGTTCCCTTGCTTTTTAAAGTCTGATAGAAATATCTGTTGGCTGTAGGCATGTTCTTAAACTGCAAGGTGTTTTTTTTTCCTATTAGTGAATTTAGATTTTTTTATAGACTTAAAATGTAATTTTTTTGAAAAGCCCCACTGCCAGTAAGTAGTAAAATGCCTCTCAGCTGGTGCTGATTGGCTTCCTATGGAATCTCCTAGACACAGTTTTGTGCTAGGGCACTCGGGGTGGGGGACAGAGGGGTTACCACTATATTTTGTGGTGGCTGTCATTTCCTCCCAGTATCCCCAAGAATGATACTACCTGTTAGGTTTGGGGGGAGGAAAATGGTGATCACCAGTTGGCACCTGTCAACCTTCCAAGTTGGCAGCTGTCAAGAGTTTCTTGCAAAGATTCCTTTTCAAAATGGAATCCTGATTTCCACATTAACTGCCTGCAGATGGGGTGGTGAATTGGGGGAGAGCATTTTCATTCAGCCCTAATTGTCTACTTCTCCATCTGTGATTTCAAATCTACAGGGCTAGTGTCTGGGCTGCAGCCTGTTGAGGAGTCTCCTAATAACAATTAAAACATTTGTTCCCCTCATCTCACTCCAGTTTTGCAGTACAGCACACAGCAACAGGACACAAACACACACACACACGTTCCATTTTTTGCTTTCACCCTACATAAGTGATGAAATATTATTTCTTCACTTCATTAAACAGTCATTTATCTCTAATCTGGATTCTTTATTTAGACGCCTGTTAACAGGTGAATGACTGACACATTTTCATTTCCATGTTGCAGCTGAGCTTGTGTTGAAGCTCAGTGCATTCATTTATGGATCAAGGGCATGAAGAGGGATGTTCCAAGCAGAACGCTTTGAGTTCTCCCACCCACATGGGAAGTGCTTCACACAGCGTTGAGTAGTTGAAAGTTCTGCTTGGACAGATTCCAATGAGCTTTGCAAGCTGCTCAGTGTATTTTGGGATTTTTTAATTTGCAGGAAAGTTGCAGTGCTTTTTAAACAGATCTCTGTGCAACCTTTTGGAGGTGCCAAGTTGATCCTGTCTTGTATGGAGAGAGTCCAAGGGGCACACCAACAACACTTTGGGGCTGCACAGGATTGTTGTCAATCTCACAGAGTTTTAAACCAGAGTGTCCGATGGTGCAAAGGGACTCCTGACTAGTTTGATTGCCAGGGTTAGAGGATGAGTGGTCTTCTCTAAGGGTCTAATTAGAAGCTCTGAGAGACACAGAGCTGCTGACATTGTGACTCTTGTCTTGGCTTCTTACTAACAGTTAGCTATATGCACAACAGAACTTCATAAGGCTTTACGTTGTACCAGTCTTGTCTCACATCACTGGCTGTCAGTTGTTGAGTGATGACTAGGGCTGGGGAAAAAAATCTGTTAATTTCAGTTCCTTGCATTTTCTCAGTGAATTCAGTTCTCCACATTTCCACAGCAATTTGCAATTTTAAAAAAAATCCTCATGAAAATTCATCAGCATTTTGATGCAAATGTTCCTAATAAACACATTTTTGTATGCAGATTTGACTAATATACACATTTTTGCAGACATTCTCCACTGCTAAAATGCATTTTTGCACATGTTATTTTGTTGGAGAACGTCATTGCAACATTCAGAGAAATGCAAATTTCAACGGGTAATTGTGTTTTTGCTCACATGTTGATTCAAAAGTCTCAATTCGGTAGGGTTTGTTTGTTTGTTCCAGTGCAAACAGAATCAAATTTCTCCTTCATCCTAGTGATGACATCACATCACACCTTGTGTTCAGAAGATTTAAGGAAGGATGATGGCAAGGAAAGAGATAGTGAAGCCAGACTCCAAGTTCCTAATAACTTTGAATTTCTTTAAGACTTAAGCAAGGTGCACATTTACAGACTATTGAAAGTTTGAATAAGTGTTTAAAGTTTAAACACAAGGCTCAGGAGGGAAATGAGGTCTCCACACTAACACTGTCACCTCAGTCCATTTGTCTGCCCTCGTAATAATACTGTAATGGGATTGGGGCGATGAGGGTCTGAATGATCTCTCAAGGATCTATAAATTTAGATAATAAATAAATAATAGATTGGACAAATGTAGCCAAGCAAATTCCCTATTGTTTAGGGGATTGGGACCGCTGAGTCTGAATGACTGGTCTTTGCATAACTAAGAACATGGCCAGAGATTCCTTCTGGAAGAGTCATTCAAGAGAGGGAGATCTTAGCAAGATTTCCTCTGCAGCTGAAAGGCTGCAAAAGTCAGAGTGCCCATGCAATAACTACACAAGGTGGTGTTGTTTCCTTGTAGCTAAGTTAGCTGTTATCTTGTCAGACAAATGCTGTGTTGCCAATCAAACATTTGTCAAGATAATGTTAAATGTAGAGGAAGAATTGGTGGCTGGGCAGGAGGGTTGCTTAACTTCTTATGTGCCCACCATCCCCAAAAATGCCATCCCAGTGTCCTTTATTCATTCATTTTAGGGGTTCAAAACTGGCTGTAAAGTAAAAATGTCACATTCCAAATGAAGATTTGACATTTCAGGTCTATACCTTGAATGGCAAAATTGGAAATCTGCAAATTTGTAAGATTTACAGATATTCATTTCCACTCTGTCACCATTGTTGGCACTGACAGACATTTTGTGTATCAGTGTTAGCTAGATTGGAGTCTGAGTAATCTTGTTTTGCTATAACTTTTTCTTTTTCCATCTGCGGATATGGAAATCAGTTGCCTCCTCCCAAGTAATTGTTAGAAGCTGAGAAAGAGACTGGCGTGCAAAGCATATCTACAAAAATGCAGAAAGGATACTTAAGACTGCTCTTCACAACCTTGGTCTGACTCATCAGCAACCCCCCACCCCACAAAACCCCAAGACTGTTAGAAAGCAGTATCAGCTTTTTAATACAATGTGATTCATTCCAAATTGAAAGTGGTATCCTTCCTCCACTCCATTCCCATTTTACTGAAATAGGTTTCCTTCCTGCTGTTTCATTCATTTGGCAGAATGCTGGGTTCGAAGTTATTTGCCTTTATTACTGCAGCTGCTCCATTTTACCAATATGTGTGTGCATAAAAACAAGTTTATAATATACTTGCAAAAGGAATAAAAGCATCATACAGCTTCCAATGTTCCCTGTTAAGGTAGAATGACTCTGTTTTCAAAATCTCTCTTTGCAAAGAACTTTAGATCTAAATATTGGGGGGAATGAACCATCTCTGTTGGCAGAAGCCTTTCAAAAAGAGGGTGTGTTTTCTGTACACAGGCCTTGTTTTTTTATGTACGCCCTTCTCATATGTGTCCTTATTGGCCATCCTTGTTCCCTCCAATTAGCCTAGAGGTGGGGACACTTAGGCCTGGGACTTGAATGTAGCCCTCCAGACGTCTCTCTCTGGCCCTCAGAAGTCACCCCAGGCCACATCCCTTTCCTCAGGCCACATACCTCACTAGCCTTGCATCACACTCTGGGTGTTTTTGACTGGCTAAATAGGTCAAACTCTGATAATGCCTGGATGGAGGATAGATAGAGGGGTTTGTAAGTATAGGTAGAAACTAGAATGTTTTATTTTTATATTTTTAATTTAACATTTATATACTGCTTGACTGTAAAACAAACACCCACCTCTATGTAGTTTACAAAAAAAAATAGAATACTGTACAAAGTTATTTTAAATTTCTTGCTGCACTCACTTTTGCCTCTGGTCCTGCCCCCCCCGTCCTGTGGCCCTCAGAAGGCAATGCAGCCCTTGGGCTGACAAATGTTCCCCACCCCCTGTATTAGCCCACCAGGTAGGATGGAGGCTCAGCAGCATATATGGTCATCACAAGATGATCACATTAGAAGAATAATGCGGATCCTTTTATATCAGAGGCTCAGAGGCAGACAGAACGACAATTTGGGTAACTGAGCTAGAGCAGGGACTAGGGCTTGCTCTGCCCTGAAGCAAAGCGACCAAGGCATTTTGGTCTCTGCGGTGGAGCAGCAAATGTTATCCACCCGTTATTCCATATCAAGGTGCATACAGCCCAATGCTGGCCAAGCTATTTTGGCATCAAAGGCAGACATTCTCACATTGGCTTCTCCTCCTTGGAAGTAAAAATAGAACAATAATGAACACCTAACAGTTTGCTGCCCTTTCATAAACTCAAAACCAGCTTCCTGAGGCGGTAGGACTTACTTCTGAGTAAGCATGCATGGGTGTGTGTTGTGCATCTCTTATGAGAAAGAGGTACCAGTCTGAGTTTGTGGGTAATTGCCTTCTAACTACACAGCTAGGAACAATATAGCTTCTCACCTCCCCAATTAATGCATTAATAAATTGGGCCTGGGCAATAAAATCATTAAATTAATATTTTAAATAAAATACAACCTGCTCCATTGTTGGCCTAGGAAGTGATGCTTCCTAAATAAATATTGTGCTTGTGATTTTTGTATCGTGTTAAATATAGCCATAATTACTTGCTAACAAAATCTAATTACATGTATGAATTAAACATTTGCACATAATGAACCACTTCTGCATTTCTCATTCAACAGTGATTCCTTCGTAAAGGAATGCACTGAATTTTATACTTTTGAGCAAGGAGCTCTTGCTCACTGTGAAGGGTGCTTTCTCCTTCAATTGTCTGAATTTCTCCCCGGATTTTGAAGTTCTGAAATTGTCTTGCATTTGGCTACAAAGCGGGATGGATGTAGGGATGGACAGATCTGATTATTTCGGTTCTCTCAGTTTCTCATTTTTCCAGTCTTAAATTCAGTTCTCCACATTTCTGCAGCAATTTGCATATTTTTTAAAAAGAAATTCTGATGAAAATTCTACAGCATTTTAATGCAAAATTATCCTAATAAACAGATCTTTGCAGGCGGTTTTGCTTATACACATTTTTGCAAGCCATTTCTTGTCATATAATGCATTTTTGCACCCATATATTTACCCTAACATGCATTTGTGTAAACAGTGGTTGGCTGGTGAACTGCATTGCAAAATTCGGATAAGTGTGAATTTTGAAGAATGGCTGTGTTTTGGTTCTCATATTGTTTTGAAAGTGCAAATTTGATAGCTTCGGCTTGAAATGTGAACTGAATTGAATTTCTCACCTATCCCTAGATGGATGCAATAGGGATTCTCTATTGTTCTGTGAGTGTGCAGATTGAAATAGTTTTCCATTCCTCTTTCCCCCACTCTCTGTTATCAATAGGGATGGGATCTGCATTTCGGAGCCAGTTCGAGTTTTGCTCCATCAAACTTCCTTCCGGTATCACTTCATAAGGGATCACTGTTCACTATTTGCGATAAATACAGATTCAGTTTTTTTCTGCAAAAGTATTCACATTAATATTGATATTTTTTAAAATATTGTTTCTGCATAGATTTTTAAAAATATTGATATTGTCTTTAAAAATCAATAGTAATATTGATATTTTGAGGGAAATATCAATATTTTGAGGAAAATATTTATATTAATACTGTTATTTTTTAGGCAATTTTTAAAAAATATTTCCTTCAGCAGCAGAAAATCCCTGGGAAAAAAACAATCTGTGAGGACAAAAAAGGGTGAATAAATACAAAATCCGGTGTTAAATTGAATTTTGCAAAATTTGAACACATTCCTAGTTACCAATGTGTGTTGGTAAACTATGGCAAGAAAGCCATAGATTTAATCATCTTATGCCACCCTGTCTTTACTTCACTTACTTTAAAATGTTATACCTAGCCAACCCTGATAAAGCCCTGCCCTACCTAACTGCACCACTGCATGATTACATCAAGATTCTAGATTGCAACCAACTAAGTTATACTAAGAGTAGACTCACTGAAATGAATTGACATAAGCTAGTCATGCCAATTGATTTCTGTTGGGCTACTCTCAGTAGGACTAGCACTGAATACAACTCTTTTTTGGGGTGTGTGGAATTTCACTAATGCCCACATGCAGTTGTGAGCATTGATAAAATAACCACCAACCTTGATGTGATTGCACACATAAATGTATCAAGTTAATTACCATGTGGTGCTGACCAACTTTTACCCATGTAGAAAAAGATATGGGAACTCCTATATTGCTTTTTGGGCAAACAATAAATTTGAGACCATATTGAGTAAATGGATGCAAAGATCAAGAAGCCTCTCTTCCTTGCATTAAATTGCTTCTGTTCTTAAAACAAGGTATTGTTCTTTAAATGGGGGTTGTCATTGTCTGTCATATCACAAATTAAAAAGACAATTTCCCCAAAAAAACCCTGGGGGGGACAAACACAGCTCTAGGAGGGTGACACCCCTATTTGCCTCCTAACAGGAGTGGAAAGTCCAAGGGGTGAAGTCTAACTCTAGCCCATAATACAAAGTTCTAATATTTAATTCTTCAAGGGTCATGTTCCTATACAGACTGTTTTTTTCAGGATCACTTAAGTAATTATGGGGTGATTGTGATCATGAAAAATCCACTCTAAGTTGGGAAATTCTTGAGTGAGCAGACTTTTGAGGATCTTCCAGATGAGGCTTTTGTTGTCCACTCATCCTGCCTTATTCACTAAATGTTTCAGAGGGTCCTATTCTTAAATTGCTCCTGTTCTTAAAACAAGCTATTGTTCTTTAAATGGAGGTTGTCATTGTCTGTCATGTCACAAATTAAAAAGACAATTTCCCCCCCAAAAAACCTGGGGGGACGACAAACACAGCTCTAGGAGGGTGGCACCCCTATTTGCCTCTTAACAGGAGTGGTGAAATGTGTAGTTCCTTCCTCATGCATGTTTTCTTTTAAAGAATATTTAACTTTTGCTCTCATTACTGTGTCCAGTACAGTTGCCATTCTTAAAGTATCCAGAACCAATAGGGCACTATTTCTAAGACACACCCAACCAGATGCCACATATATAGAGATGCCACACCCAACCAGAATGGTGTCCCCATTAAATTAAATGGTTGAAGCTGATCTACAAGCACTGTGTCTTGTGGACACAGATCATATCCCTGAAATGAATGGGAATTCTCACCTTCAAGAGACCTGTTACACGGAGATACACAGCTGGATCTCTAGAACAGAGTAGTCCCCTCCTTGTTTTGAAAATAGTACCTATAGGCGCACATGGTGGTCATGCGTCCCAATGACCCTGTGCATGCTATGCATGCCTGTTGCACCCCTAATCCTCCCACTTTTCATGGAAAGATCTGGAGCAGACTTGTAAGTATGCTGGTCTCAATGTGCTTAGAAGATTTTTTGGAATAAGGAACCCTGATCATGCAGAGTATGCAGGCAGGTCTGGGGTGGCACAGTCAGGTTTTGGGACATTGTGAGCAGGACCAGCATGCACACACCTCCACACATGCTCAAAGAATGCATGAATAGGGCTAATAAGAACATCCAGACAGGCAGTTTTTTCCTACTCTTGCAAACAGTATGTAATCACAATGAACCCCAGAGAACTAAGGTCAGGGTGGTTAATTCATGGGAGTGGGGGAATTGTATTTTTTTCACCACGGTGCAGGTATCAGTTATCTAATTCAGCAAATAATAAATGGACAAGCTAGATGTTTTGTTTTAATAATAATAATAATTTAATTTTTAGGCCGCCTATCTGGCCGAAGCCACTCTAGGCGGCGTACATAACAAATTCAATAAAATACAATAATACAGTAATTACAGTAAATACAATAAAATGTGTTTTGTAGTTGTTAAAAGTTCTCTGTGTGCTTTTTGAATTTTGGATAATAATTTATATCTCCCTGACATCACTGACCAATCTCAGGTTGTAATCTTAACTCCATGGAAGCTGGTAGACAAATGAAGAATTTATTATTGTGAAAGTACCAGGCTATAGTATTCTGCTACTATCTTTCACTGCCATTTTAAATATTGGGATGAAGAGAGATTAAATGTAACACTTTCCAGAAGAACCTGCCTTATACAAAGTCAGAAAAAATGGTCTGTCTAGCGCAGTCTTGTCTACAATGACTGGGAGTGACTCTCTAGGGTTTCAGATAGGAATCTTTTCAGGCCTACCTACAGATGCCATGGAATGAATCTGAGACCTTCTGCATGCAAAGCAAATACCGTACCACTCTTCCACTGAGCTATGGCCCTTCCTCATATACTTTTAGAATGACTAAAATAGTTAGATAGGGCTTCTGCTTTGCTAGGAAGAAAGATCCATTTTTCTATCCTGGGAAGAGCTCTGGAAATACATTGAATGCAGAACAGTCACTTGTGGAGGGTAACAGAAATTTGCTAATAGGTTCCCAGGTATGCTGGCCTGGGGCTCAACATTACTCCTGCAGCACTAGGAGACTGAAGACCTGCCCTAGGAGTGAGTATCTGAGCATCTGGGTGCTTGCTGCTCACTCCTTTGGGTTGCTGTCTCTCAAGACAGCTGAAGTCCCTGGTAAGTGCTGCAAGGACTGGGACCCTCTGCCTGACCCTGGCTCCAGAGAGAGGCTGCAGTTAATCTTGCAGCCTCTTGCAACAGCTGCTGGCTGGGTCAGGAGACATTAAAGCGGGTCTGCCACCAGCGGGGTCGCCACTGAAGGGGAGACACCAAAGGAAGTTGCCCCTCGGGGAGCCCCTTAGAGAGTCCCAAGGGTGAAAGTGTGACCCCCTTCTATTACTTTTTTCTTTTTAAAATTTGTTTTCTGTTAAACCAATCTAGAGGAGATTGGTGGTGGGGAGGGAGTGTGGTGCATGTGTAGTTCCTGCACAGGGTGGGAGCCTGTGCAGTGAACTGAATGATAGGAGAAAGTTGCCAGATGCCTTCAGAGTGAGAGTCTGTAACTGGCAGAAGGCTGGCCCTCCCTGGGTGTGAGACAGGAAGGGGAGTAGATGGGCCCTGTGTGAAAAAGTTTGAATGGGTGTGTCTGTTTCCAATCCTCGCAGAGGCCTACTGGGATAATTGGCTCTGGCAGGCTTTGTTGGTGGGCTCTGGTTGGGTCCATATCAGGTGTTTAGGAGGATTGCCACCCCACTTTCAGTGATTATGGGCAGAGGGAAATATAGCCATGGGGATATGGTGAATTACCATAGAAGACGAGGGCAAGTGCCTTGTTCCTTGCTGCCACTCCTCTCATGGATCGCTTCCTCGTTGTTCATCTGCTGTGTCCACTGGCCTGTGTGTGTTGTTGTTTAATGCCAGATCAGTACACAATAAGACGACACTCATCCATGATTTGATTGTGGATGAAGGTGCCAATTTGGTGTGGATTACTGAGACCTGGATGGGTGAGCAGAGAGGAGTTGATCTGACCCAACTTTGCCCATCTGGATACTCGGTGCAACACCGGCACAGGCTGTAGGGATGGGGGGGGGAGTTGCTGTGGTCTACAGAACTTCCATCTCTGTCACCAGGAAACGACTCTGTCTTAGAGCTGGCTGTGAGGGCCTACACCTGGAGTTGGGCAGAGGAGACAGTAAACTAGGGTTGCTGCTGGTGTACCATGCACCCTACTGCCCGGCAGCTTCTCTGACTGAGCTGGTGGAGGTCTTCTTGGCTGTGGTATTAGAGGAGCCCTGAATGACAGTGCTGGGTGATTTCAATGTCCATGCTGAGGCTGCCTCTAGTGTTCCAGCTTGGGACTTCATAGCCTCCATGACAACTATGGGGCTGTCTCAAGTTGTTACTGGCCCAACACATAGGGCAGGGCACGCCCTCAACTTGGTTTTTGCTCCAGATGGAGGAAGGGGTTGTCTGGAGATAGGGGGTGGATGTCACCCCATTGTCATGGTCAGATCACTTCCTGGTGAGGTTTAGACTTATGGCTCCGATCCTTCCCTGCAGGGGTGGTAGACAGATTAAGATGGACCGCCCCTGGAGACTAATGGAATCTACTGGATTCCTGAATGCCCTGGGGGAGTTCCCAGTAGATAGAGCAGGTGATCCTGTTGAAGCCCTTGTCACTCTGTGGAACAGTAAGGAGCATCAGGCTCTTGACATGGTTGCCCCCGAGTGCCCTTTCTGACATTGTGGAGCCTGGCTTGCACCTTGGTACACCAGTGAGGTAAGGGCAATTAAACAGGCTGGACAATGGCTAGAGTGCAAGTGGCGAAAGATGTGTTGTGAGGCTGATTGGGCACGAGTAAAACATCATAACTGTGCCTACTGTGTGGTGGTGAGGGCAGCAAAGAAGGCCTACTTCTCTGCCTCCATCACAACATCAAGTAGCCATCCGGTGGAGCTTTTTCGTATTGTCAGGGGTCTGTCGACATCAACTCCAGGAAAGGGAGTTTTAGACCCTTCAGATGCCCACTGTGAAGTGTTTGCAAGGCACTTTGAGAGTAAAGTTGCTTGCCTCCGTAGCAGTGTTGATGCCAACTCTACATCTACTGTAGTGCCCAATGAGGTGTTCAGTGCAACGTCTGCTGCAACTTCTTGGGAATGGTTTCAGTTGATGCGGCCTGATGATGTGGACAAGGTGCTTGCCATGATGCGGCCAGCAACATGTCCTCTTGACCCTTGCCCTTCTTGGCTTATTAAAGCTTGCTGAGGGGGTTTGACCGAGTGGATGCAGGGTGTGGTCAACACATCATTGTGGGAGGGAGTGGTTCCAGCCACCTTGAAAGAGACAGTAATCTGACCACTCCTGAAAAAGCCCTCCCTGGACCCATTGGTTTGTGACAACTACTGACTGGTTGCAAATACCCCCTTCTAGGGAAGGTGATTGAGAGGGTTGTGGAGCAGCAATTGCAAGTACTCTTGGATGAAACAGATAATCTTGAGCCATCCCAGTCTGGGTTCAGGCCTGGTTATGGGACTGAATCAACCTTGGTCGCCCTGATGGATGACCTTTATCGGGAGAAGGACAGGGAGAGTGTGACCCTATTATTCTTACTTGATCTCTCAGCGGCTTTTGATACCACTGACCATGGTATCCTTCTGGGCCCACTTGGTGAGCTGGGTATTGGAGACACTGTTTTCCTATCTCCAAGGTTGTTTTCAGAGAATAGTATTGTGTGACTGTCTTTCAGCCCCATTGCAGTTGTGGTACGGGGTGCTGCATGGTACCATCTTGTCCCCCATGCTGTTTAACATCTATATGAAGCCCTTTGGAGCAGTCATCAGGAGCTTTGGGGCAAGGTGTCAGCAGTATGCTGATGATACCCATCTCTATTTCTCTGTAACATCTGAATCAGGAGAGGCTGTGCAAGCCCTGGAGCGGTGCCTGGACTTGGTGGTAGGCTTGATGATGGCCAATAAACTGAGTCTGAATCCTACTGTGGGTTGGTGGTTCCTGAATTGGTCAGTTGCTTGCTTTGGATGGGGTCATCATACTCCCTCTGAAAGAGCAGGTCTGTAGTCTGGGGTGCTCCTGGATCCATCTTTATCACTAGAGGCTGAGGTGATCTCTGTGGCTTGGAGTGACTTTTTCCAGCTTCGACTGGTAAGACAGCTGTGGCCATTTCTGGACTGGGATAGCCTGACCACTGTTGTCCATGCACTGGTAATCTCCAGGCTGGATTACTGTAATGTGCTCTATGTAGGGCTGCCCTTGAGGTTGGTTCGGAAGCTACAGCTGGTGCAAAATGCAGCGATGAGACTGCTCACTGGGGCAGGGTATCGCCAACATGTTACCTCACTGCTGAAATAATTGCACTGGCTGCCCATTTGCTACCAGGCCAAGTTCAAGGTTCTAGTCTTGGTGTACAAAGCCCTATACAGCTTGGGACCAGTATACCTGAAAGACCATCTTACCCCTTATATACCCAGTCGATCACTGCGCTCTGCAGGTGAGGGCCTCCTACAGATACCATCTTATCAGGAGGTTCGTTCTGCACAATATAGGAAATGGACCTTTAGTGTGGTGGCACCTACCCTTGAATATTAGGCAGGCACCATTCCAGCTAACTTTTTGGTGCCTTTTGAAGACTTTCCTCTTTCAACAAGCTTTTTAAGTTGAGACCTATCCCAGTCTGCGTCTGTGTTAGAATTGCTTGTTAATATGCTTTTTTAAATTAATGTTTTTAACCCTTTTATAAAGATGTTTTTAAAGCTTTTTTAAAAAAACGTTTTTAATGTTTTTTCTTAATGTATTTTAAGGTCTGTTTTTATGATGTTTTAAAGTGTTTTTAACATTTCTGTTTGCCACCCTGGGCTACTGATGGGAGGAAGGCCAGGATATAGATCAAAAAATAAAATAAATAAATAATAAATAAACATTAACAGTGGCAGACACACAGCTTTTTTACTCTTAAGGTGTTTTTCTTTTTATTCTGACAGCCACCATTTTGCATCCAGACCAAGAACCCACCACCAATAAATAAATAAATAAATCCAAAGGTGGAGAATGATTTTATTGTTTATTTATTTATTTATTTATTTATTGCACTTGTATACCACCCCATACCTGAAGCTCTCTGGGTGGTTTACAGCAATCAAAAACATTAAAACAAATATACAATTTAAAAACATATTTTAAAAACAATTTAAAACACAATTTTAAAATTTAAAACAATATAAAAACAATTTAAAACACAAGCTAAAATGCCTGGGAGAAGAGGAAACTCTTGACCTGGCACTGAAAAGATAACAGTGTTGGCGCCAGGCGCATCTCGTCAAAAAGATCATTCCATAATTTGGGAGACACCACTGAGAAGGCCCTCTCCCTTGTTGCCACCCTCCAAGCTTTCCTTGGAGTAGGCACCTGGAGGAGGACCTTTGATCTTGACCGTAGTGTATGGGTGGGTTTGTATCAGGAGAGCCGTTCCATCAGGTATTGTGGTCCCAAGCCATGTAAGGCTTTATAGGTCAAAGCCAGCAACTTGAATTGAGCTCGGAAACATACAGGCAGCCAGTGCAAGTGGGCCAGAATCGGTTTTATATGTTCGGACCGTCTGGTCCCTGTTACTAATCTGGCCGCTGCATTTTGCACAAGCTGCATTTTCCAAACTGTCTTCAAAGGCAGCCCCACATAGAGAGCATTGCAGTAATCTAATTTGGAGGTTACCAGAGCATGGACAACTGAAGCCAGGTTATCCCTGTCCAGATAGGGACGTAGTTGGGCCACCAACCGAAGTTGGTAGAAGGCACTCCGTACCACCGAGGCTACCTGAGCCTCAAGTGACAGAGATGGTTCTAGGAGAACCCCCAAGCTATGAACCTGCTCCTTCAGGGGGAGTGCAACCCCATCTAGAACAGGTTGGACATCCACCATCCGGTCAGAAGAACCACCCACTAGCAGCATCTCAGTCTTGTCTGGATTGAGCCTCAGTTTATTAGCCCTCATTCAGTCCATTGTCACAGCCAAGCACCAGTTCAGCACATTGACAACCTCACCTGAAGAAGATGAAAAGGAGAAATAGAGCTGTGTGTCATCAACATACTGATGACAATGCACTCCAGAGCTCTGGATGACTGCACCCAATGGTTTCTTGTTGATGTTGAACAGCATGGGGGACAGAACTGACCCCTGCGGAACACCATACTGGAGAGTCCAGGGTGCCAAGCAATGTTCCCCAAGCATCACCTTCTGGAGGCGACCTGCCAAGTAGGAGTGGAACTACCACCATGCAGTACCTCCCACTCCCAACTCAGCTAGTCTCCCCAGAAGGATAGCATGGTCGATGGTATCGAAAGCCACTGAGAGATCAAGGAGTCACACTCCCCCCGTCTCTCTCCCAACAAAGGTCATCATACAGGGTGACCAAGGCTGTTTCCATGCCAAAACCAGGCCTGAAACCAGACTGAAATGGATCCAGATAATTAGTCTCATCCAAGAGTGTCTGGAGCTGGCCTGCAACCACTCGTTCCAGGACCTTGCCCAGGAATGGAACATTTGCTGCTGGCCTATAGTTATTAAGATTTTCTGGGTCCAGGGAGGGTCTCTTCAGGAGTGGTCTCACTACTGCCTCTTTCAGGCCGCCAGGGACCACCCCCTCTCGCAGAGAGGCATTAATCACTTCCCTGGCCCAGCTGGCTGTTCCATCCCTGCTAGCTTTTATTAGCCAAGAAGGGCAAGGATCCAGCACAGAAGTGGTTGCACAAACCTGTCCAAGCACCTTGTCAACGTCCTCAAGCTGCACCAACTGAAACACATCCAAGAAATTGGGACAAGGCTGTGCTCTGGATACCTCGCTTGATTCATCTGCTATAACACTGGAGTCTAAGTCCTGGTGGATGCTAAAGATTTTATCCTGGAAGTGCCTAGGAAATTCATTACAGCAGGCCTCAGATGGTTCTACCATGTCCCTGGGGCCAGAGTGTAATAGCCCCTGGACAATTCTGAAGAGCTCCACTGGGCAGCAGATTAATGATTTGATAGTGGCAGCAAAATATTTTTTGCTGCCCTCACTGCCCCTAAATACAGCTTACCATAGGCTGTATCCACTAGGAGTTCGCCTCCATCTGTACTCAAGCCGTCCCCTATATTGTTTCATCGCTCTCAGCTCTGGGCTATACCATGGAGCTGTACGAGCTCTACACAGGAGAGCAATCATGTCAACCACCCGGGTCATTTCTGTATTCCACAGTTCAACCAGGGTTTCGACAGGAGCACCAGCCCTATCAGCTGGAAAACTCCCCAGAGCCCTTTGGAAACTGTCTGGATCCATTAGTCTCTGGGGGCGGACCAACTTAATAGGTCCCCCACCCTTGCAGAGGGGAAAAGCTGCTTTAAGTCTAAACTTCAGCAAGCAGTGATCTGTCCATGACAGAGGGACTGACGTAAGGCCCCCCACTTTCAGATCACCAACTCCATGTCCATATGCAAAAACCAAATCTAGAGTATGCCCTGATACATGTGTTGGGCCAATGGCATGTTGGGAGAGTCCCATGGTTGTCATGGAGACCATGAAATCCTGAGCCACCCCGGATAAGGTGGCCTCGGCATGGATGTTGACATCCCCCAGAACCAACAGTCTGGGGGATTCTAACAGTACACCCGAGACCACCTCAGTCAGCTCAGCTAGGGAGTCTGTTGGGCAGCGGGGTGGACAGTACACCAACAGAATCCCCAGTCTGTCCCACTGACCCAACATAAGGTGCAAACACTCCAGACCAGTAGTCACATGGGCAGGGTGCCTGCAGAGGAAGATGGAGCTCCTATAGACCACAGCAACCCCCCCTCCCCAACCCTCAGGTCTACCCTGATGCTGGACCAGGTACCCTGGTGGACATAGCTGGGAGAGACTGACTCCCGCATGCTCATCCACCCAGGTCTCGGTTATACATGCCAGATCGGCTGCCTCATCCACAATTAAATCGTGAATGATGGAGATCTTATTATGCACCGATCTGGCATTTAGCAGCAGCATCCGGAGGCCTGAGAGCTGGCTGATAGGGCAACCAACAAACCTGTGGGTGTGGGGAGGACCGGAATAAGGCACAGCCATTAACTGCCTGGGCCGCGTTCCCCTTACCTGGCAACTCCAACTCACAACACCACATCTCCCTTGACCCTCCACTACACTAATTGGGGGCCCCTCAAATCTCTCCACTTGGCTCTGAGTCCTCTCTCCCAGGCACATGACTAAAGACCCAGAAAATTGGAGAAAATTATGGAAAAAAAATGCTCCCCTTTTTTTAACGAGGGCAAAAATTCATACAGGAGGTGAAAAACCAATATAACTGGTCTTAAACCCCAAAAAGAGATATCTCTTCCATCCATTCCTCTTTTATCAACAACAGACTTAGAACAGACAAAATGTAACCATTTTTTACACATCAAACAATTCATTTGTAAAAGAATTTTATTTGTTTAGCCATAAGGCACAGCAATACTAAACTATTGACAGAAATGAAAATCCAGGAACTGTGCTTGCATAAGGAGTACATCATAAGTTGATTTGTTCAAACCATAGGTCATGACAAGAACAATGATGAGAGATAAGCATGATACAGGTTGTCAAAATTTATAGAGTCAATCATTATAACAATCTATCATGCATGCAAAAGAAACCCTTTGACATAAACGCTACACTAAAGGCAAAATACAGCCTTTCTTTCAGTTGAATATCTACTAAAGTTGGCTAACAGAAATTCAATGCTGTTGTCTTGATTTAAAAAAAACCACGGATGGCAAGAAGCTCTTGCAGATATCTGTATCTTATTTCCTTGCATATAGGGCAACACAACAAGGAGTGGGGTGGTAAATTTGATTATGTATTCATTGCCATAAGAATGTGTGATGGTCACATTTCATTCATTTATTTATTTAAAACATTTCTCCTTCATTTTTTTAAAAAGATCCAGAGTAGTTCACAAATGATATAAATAGTATACTCTGAATAAAATTTGGTGTGCATTACCAAGATCTGGGTGGGTGAGTTGGGAGGAGTAGATCTGCCCAGCTTTGGCCACCTGGATACTTCATGCAACACCAGCATATGCTGCAGGGAAAGGAGGGGAGGGGTTGCAGTGGTCTGCAGAACTTCCATCTCTTTCACCAGGAAACCACTCTGACATGGAGCTGGCTGTGAGGGCATGCACCTGGTGTTGGGCCAAGGAGACAGTAAACTAGGGTTGCTGCCGGTGTACCATCCACCCTACTGCCCAGCAGCTTCTCTGTGTGAGCTGGTGGAGGCCGTCTCAGCTGTGGTATTGGAGGAGCCAAGAATGATAGTCTTGGGTGATTTCAATGTTCATGTTTTGGCTGTCACTAGTGTTCTGGCTTGGGGCTTCATGGCCTCCATGACAACCATGGGGCTGTCTCAAGTTGTCACCAGGCCAGTGCATAGGGCAGGGCACACCCTCGATTTGAATTTTTCTCCAGATGGAGGAAGGGGTGGGTCTGGAGATGGGGGGTGGATGTCACCCCATTGTCATAGTCAGACCACTTCCTGGTGAAATATAGACTTTTGACTCCAATCCTCCCCTGTAGGGATGGTGGACAGATTGAGATGGTCTGCCCCTGGAGACTAATGGAATCCACTGGATTCCTGAACTCCCTGGGGGAGTTCCCAGTAGCAGGTGATCCTGTTGAAGCCCTTGTCACATTATGGAACAATGAGGTGCATCGGGCTCTTGATACGGATGCCCCTGAGCCCCCTCTTTGGCATTGCGGACCCTGGTTTGCACCTTGGTACACCAGTAAGCTAAGGGCAACGAAACAGGCTGGACAACGGCTAGAGTGCAAGTGGTAAAAGACATTCTGTGAGGCTGATAGGGCACAAATAAAACATTATAACCATGCCTACTGTGTAGCGGTGAGGGCAGCGAAGAAGGCCCACTTCTCTGCCACCATCACATGCTGAGTAGCCATCTAGTGGAGCATTTCTGTATTGTCGGGGTCTGTTGACATCACCTCCAGGAAATAAAGTTTTAGATCCTTCAGAGGCCCACTGTAAATTGTTTGCAAGGCACTTTGAGGGTAAAGTTTCTCACCTCCATAGCAATCTTCTGTAGTCTCAGTAAGGTGTCCAGTGTAACATCTGCGGCAACCTCTTGGGATCAGTTTCAGTTGATGCAACCTGATGATGTGGACAAGGTGCTCAGGACAATGCAGCTAGCAAGATGTACTCCTGACCATTGCCCGTCTTGGCTTATTAAAGCTTGCCTAGAGGGTTTGACCAAGTGGATCCAGGGTATGGTCAATGTGTCGTTGTGGGAGGGAGTGGTACCAGCTACCTTGAAAGAGGCAGTGATCTGACCACTCCCGAAAAAGCCCACCCTGGACCCATTGGTTTGTGACAACTACCACCTGATTGCAAATCCCCCCCTTTTAGGGAATGTGACCGAGAGGGTTATAGTGCAGCAATTACAAGTACACTTGGATGAAAAAGGTGTCCTTGACCCATTCCAATCTGGGTTCAGGCTTGGTTTTGAGACTGAATCAGCCTTGGTCACCTTAATGGATGACATTTATCAGGAGGAGGACAGGGGAAGTGTGACTCAGTTATTCTTACTCAATTTCTCGGTGGCTTTTGATACTATTGACCATGTTGTCCTTCTGAACCAACTTGGTGAGATGGGTATCAGAGGCACTGTTTTACAGTGGACCCAATCCTATATCCAGGGTTCTTTTCATAGCATTGGGTGATTGTTTTCAGCCCCCTGGCAGTTGTGCTGTGGGGTGCCGCAGGGTATCATCTTGTCCCTGATGCTATTTAACATCTATATGAAGCCTTTGGGAATGGTCATCTGGAGATTCGGAGTGTAGTGTCAGCAGTACGCTGATGATATCCAGCTCTATTTCTCTGTCACATCTGAATCAGGAGAGGTCATGCAAGCCCTGGATAAGTGCCTAGACTCTGTGTTGGGCTGGATGATGGCCAATAAACTGAGTCTGAATCCTAGCAAGATGGAGACACTGTGGTTTGGTGGTTCCCGAGTTCAGATAATTGGTCAGTTGTCTGCTTTGAATGGAGTCGTATGCCCTGTGAAAGAGCAGTTTCATAGTCTGGCAGGTACTCCTGGATCCATCTTTGTTGCTAGAGGCGCAGGTCACCACAGTGGCTAGGAGTGCCCTTTACCAGCTTTGCCTGGTAAGACAGCTGCAGCCATTTCTGGAGCGGGATAGCCTGACCATTGTTGTCCACACACTGGTAACCTCCAGGCTTGATTACTGTAATGTGCTCTATATGTGGGGCTGCCCTTGAAGTTGGTCCGGAGGCTTCAGTTGGTGCAAAATGCAGCAGTGCAACTTTTCACTGGGGCAGGACATTGCCAACCAATCACCCCACTGCTGAAAGCTGCCCATTAGCTACCAGGTTAAGTTCAAGGTTCTGGTTTTGCTCTACAAACCCCTACACAGCTTGGGACCAGGATATCTGAAAGATTGGCTTACACCTTATATACCCAGTCAATCATTATGCTCTGCAGGTGAGATCCTCCTGCAGACACCATCTCATCAGGAGGTCCATTCTGCACAACATAGGAAGCAGTCCTTTAGTGTAGTGGCAGCTAGCCTTGGGAATTTGCTCCCCTTAAATATTAGACAGGTGCCACCTCTGTCAACTTTTTGGCATCTACTGAAGACCTTCCTCTTTCAACAAGCCTTTTAAGTGGAGACCTTATCCCTTTCTGTGTCTGTATTGGAATTGCTTTTTAAGATGTTTTTAAAGTTTTTGTTTTTAAAAATAGATGTTTTCAAAGATGATTTGTTTTAATATATTTTAATGTCTTTTTTATGATGTCTTATAGTGTTTTTAGTATTTTTGTTTGCTGCCCTGGGCTCCTACTGGGATGAAGGGTGGGATATAATTTATTCTTATTCTTATTCTTATTATTTCATATTTATAATCAGCAACTGCTTGGATGAATAGATAAGATTTTTACAAGTGCCCAAAATACATCAAGTCTGGTGCTTCTAACTTCTTAGATGATGGAAATGTTTCCAAAAGCTGGGTGCTTTAGCAGAAAAGCTCCTCCCTGCTTGGTTGCCATAACCTGAATGTCAGCAAGTTGTAGAACAGGGATGTAGAATCATCCT
Source organism: Rhineura floridana (assembly GCF_030035675.1). Lineage (NCBI taxonomy): Eukaryota > Metazoa > Chordata > Lepidosauria > Squamata > Rhineuridae > Rhineura > Rhineura floridana. The sequence continues at coordinate 198,802,774 of NC_084480.1, read as the reverse complement.
CCAGATGTTGATGGACTCCAGCTCCCACCATCCCTGATCTTTGGTCATCCTGGTGTGGACTGTTGAGAGTTGGAGTCCAACAACATCTGGAGGACCATAGTTTCCCCATCTCTGCTATAGAACAACCAGGATGAGCTTACCCGAGAGTATGTCCCACTGAACTCAATGGGACTTACATTTGAGTAGATATGTACAGGGTTGCACTAGTAGGGATAATGTCGTATTGCTGTGTATATTCTTTTTGTTGTTGTTGCCTGTATTTTTAATTTCATTTCAAAATAAAATTCCAAAAGGGGATTAAAAAAGGAATAACATGTCCAGCTAGATTAACCCTTGTCTAATGCAGATTAGCAGGGCTTTTCTTGTGTTCTTACAGTCCTGAAGTCCCATAGCCATCTTCAATCGCTGTGTGTACCAGCTAACCCCATGCATTGTAACAAGGTGACACTTTAAACAAATTACTCTTGCTATTGCAGACAAACTCAAAAAGTGACTTGTGGCTTTGCTATGTCATTGAACTGATATTTTTTTTAAAAAAAGACACAGAGAAATGCCATTTTATTTTTTAAAAGCCTCATTATTTTCAAATAGGCAGTCAGACAAACACGCCTTGAGAAGAACTGAGTTCATGACTGTCACAAAACATTGGAAGTCAGCATGGTAATGAGCCAATTTCTGTGGAAATGATCTCATTAATGCTAACTTTTTGCTGACTCCCAACTGATTCATGGATGCTTGAAAGAAAGAAAGAAAGAAAGAAAGAAAGAAAGAAAGAAAGAAAGAAAGAAAAAGGAAGGAAGGAAGGAAGGAAGGAAGGAAGGAAGGAAGGAAGGAAGGAAGGAAGGAAGGAAGGAAGGAAGGAAAGAAAGAAAGAAAGAAAGAAAGAAAGAAAGAAAGAAAGAAAGAAAGAAAGAAAGAAAGAAAGAAAAGGTGGGGGAGGAAGGCGTCAAAGGGATGGATTCAGAAGGGACTACGATTTGGCATACTTTTCTCATGCAACATCAAGCAATGCTCCTGCTGAGACTCAAAGAAAATACACTTCTCATGAAAAACACACACATGTGCACATGCAACCACCACCAAACAAAATCCACACTCTTACAGTATAAAGAAGGGATTGGGTATCAGTAGTTGACGGCAAGCATGGGAATGAGAATGAGAGAGAATGCTAAGCAATACAGGTAAAGCTGCTAAGGATCTGTGCTTTTCAGTCTGTATTTGCCAAGATTCGGAAAGAAGATGGACATATTTGGTTGTACTATTCGTGGAGAGAGGAAGTACGACAGATAGTGGATGAATGAAGAAGAGCATCCTCAGTCTGGCATCCATGGCATGAAGAGACATGTTCATTCACTCTCCCATCTCCCATCTTCTCCTTGTTAATCTTAAATACCACTCTCACCCATCTTCATTCTAGTCACACTTTGTATTATTAATATTTTCTATAAAATATGTTCTGCATGAAGACAGTGATCTAAAAATATAAATGGCATAATTCTTCCACATCCTATGTGTATGATTAATCTAGGATAGTTTTTTATGCTTTTGTTATCTCCAAAGAAAGGATAGCAGATATAAAGGGTCACACCAGGATTCATCTAGGGGGCATAGAAACAACAGTGCTCGCAAAGGGGCCATATCCCAGCACTTTAATACAGCTTCCTTGTTCCTGAAAACTGGTGGGGCAAAAGCCAACAATGTGAGCTATGATTAAATCTGTTAGGAGCCTGATTCATCATATCTTACTAAACGTCAATCCTATGCCTCCTGTCTGCAGTTTTAAAAACCCATAATCCAATCAAGACAGCTTATCTCCCTAATGACTGGAGAAAATGTAAACATACCATATAATGGAAACTATTGGCTGGGAGATGGGGAGGGCAGGATGGGGAGCTGGATTTTGCTCATTGAGAGGTCTACCTTCCAATCCAGGGCTACAATCTGACCCAACACTCTCCAATCACAGGAGGAATTAACTAACTGCTTTCACACATTCACCGATCTCGAACAGACTATGGTAATTAACAAATTGCAGAATCTTTTAACAAATCTTAGGAACAAAAGGACAGGCTCTGGTTTCTTGGAGGATTTTGAACGGGGATCTCCTCCCAGTGCCTTGCCTCCACCTCCAAAACCTGTATCAAATGTATCTCCACATTATTCAAATGTATGTAGACCCAGCTCAAGTTTTGAGATAATAGTACACAAATTTCCTGAGTCAGACTGACAAACTCCTTTTCTACCATCTAAAACCCAGACTTTGCCCTCTAATAAACAACCCAACTTTAACTTACTCTCAAACAAAGTTTATCCCTTAGAGGGTGAGTTCCCCTTTTATGTTAAGGAAAAAAATGAGACTAAGAAATTTAATCAACTCAAAATTGTTTCTTGGAATGTTGCAGGCTGGGTAACCAAACTAAATTGCCCAGAATGTGTAGAATTTCTGAGATCGCTAGATGTAATATGCATCCAAGAAACGTGGTGCTTAAATAGCATAGCCCTGCATAGCTTTGAGACTGTAGAATTATCTGCTAAACCAGCGCTAACCAGAGGTAGACCTAAGGCTGGATTAGCAATCCTGATTTCTTCTAAACTACATGTTAAAATCACCAAATTAAACTTCTGCGATGATCTCACAATAGCTGCCCTATTAGAGTTAAATAACATATCGATCGTAATAATAAATATATATATTCCACCTTCACTCTTAAGGACACCACAACCTCTATCTGGAACTATTTGGAAAACTATATCATAAGCTTAGAACAAAAACATCCAAAGGCCCACTTATTAATAATGGGAGATTTGAAAGCAAGAATAGGTCCAAACAATGATATTCTGGCCTTATCCCCCTTATGGGGTGACATTGACAATGATGACTTAAACCCACAATATAACAGAAGTTCCAAGGATCAGAAAATTAATTATGCTGGGATATGTTTAATTCAAATGGCAGCGCGACTAAACCTTGAGATACTTAACGGACGTGAGGGGGTAGATAAGCTTGCAGAATATACTTTCATTTCTGGACGTGAAAGTAGTGTGGTCGATTACATGCTGACACCTTCTACTTTATTACCATACATTACCAACTTTTCAGTGGGGGATAGGGTAGAAAGTGATCACCTCCCCCTATTACTCAATCTTTCTTTAACTGACAAGCATAATCTCCTTGCAAAACCTCCTAGAGAAAATCTAGCTTCTCCACTATATTATAGGAGAGCATATTGGAAACCTAGCACCAGCACTAAAATTGAAAGATTCCTAGCTTCCTCACAAGCTTCTATACTAAGGAACCGTATAATGGAATCAAATACAATCTCAGAAAGTCTAATAGATTATTCTTCATTGTCCCTAGCCCTAGAAAATCTCTTAAAGGTGTCAAATCAACCGCGCCAGCCAACCTCTGTAAATTACCCTAGCTGGTTCGATAAAGAATGTAGAGATGCCAAACAGTTTTTAAGAGGAATATATTTTATCTACAGAGAGGCAGATGGCAAGATACTCCCTCCTGAATACTACTCCGCAAAAAGAAATTATAAAAAGCTAATTGCTCTTAAAAAAAGACTGGCACAACAAGATAATTGGAAGGCGCTAATAAATGCGTCTCTAAATAATGACTCTAAGCTGTTCTGGGCCCTAGTTACCAACGCTCTAGGATCAAATGTACCCTCACAATGTAACATTTCTTCCGAATTATGGGAGCATCACTTTTCTACACAGTTTTCAAATTATAAAGACGAGCCCCATAGTTCTACTTTCCTACTGGACATTTGTACTTTACCAGATTGGCCTCCAGTCGAACAAGATGAAATAGTCCTTTTGATTAATAATCTAAAAAAAGGAAAAGCCCCGGGAATTGATGCAATCCTCCCAGAAATGTTAATAAAAAATATCCAATGGTGGACCCCATTACTTACATCCCTTTTCACACTAATAAATTCGACAGGACAAATTCCATCAAATTGGCTTGAAGCAGTGATTATACCTATACACAAAAAAGGAGACAGGAGTGATCCTGTAAATTATAGACCCATTAGTCTCCTTTCTGTTGTGGGCAAGCTATATGCCAGTCTTTTAAACATTAGACTCCAATCCTGGTTAGAAGAGGAACACATTTTAGGTAGAGAACAAGCAGGTTTTCGCAAACATAGATCTACTATTGACCACTGCCTAATTTTAAGCTTTTTGGCAGAAAAATATATGTATGGCACAAATAAGGGTCTAAATGTTGCCTTCATGGACCTTAGGATGGCCTTTGACTCAGTACCAAGATATCTACTTTGGGCAAAATTAAATGCGACTTCAATGGATAAAAGACTCCTACTCCTGATAAGACAACTATATTATTGTACTTCATTAAGGGTAAGATATGGAATAAACGGAACTCTAACTAAATCTATTCCAGTAAACATAGGGGTTTGCCAAGGCTGTGTTTTGGCTCCCTCTCTATTTAATCTCTTCCTGAACGATTTAAGTAATGAATGCCATAACGAAAACCTGCATTCTCCAAAAATAGCAGGAGTTGCCCCATGCTTCTTTATGAGGATGACACAGTACTGATGTCGTTCTCTGAAATTGGTCTTAAACGCCTCCTCCAAATTTTTATAACTTATTGTGAAAAAAATTATCTCTCTATTAATTTCAACAAATCTAAGATAATGGTCTTTTCCAAAAAGAGGTTGAATATTCATTGGAAAACAAAGGACAAAACAAAGGACAAAATGTTTGAACAGGTCAAAAAGTATAAATACCTTGGGATTATGTTTTGCTCTGCACTTTCCTGGACCTACCATATCCGGACTGCAATACAAGCTGCATTAGAGCTAAAATTTGATTCTTTCATACCAAAGGTGCCCGTTTTATTCCTGCTGCAATACAAATTTTTAAAACCAAAATCCTCTCACAACTGCTTTATGGCATCCCAATTTGGATTTTAAATTTCCATAATAAAATAGAAGCATTACTCTCAAGCTTCCTTCGTTCTATTTTTGGACTTCCAAAATGTGCCTCTTCTGCTGGTCTTCGCCTAGAGGCCAGAATTTCCTCAATAGAATGTACAGCCTGGATTCAGGCTTATAGGTTTTGGCTTAAAATAGCTTATTCTGAGCCCCATTTAGGGCTGTTGCATTTAATTTGGAAAGACCCCTTCGAAAGTATATGGACCAAAACCTTTAGTGGGAAGCTAAAATACCTAGGCCTGTCCCTCGAACTACTATCATCTTGGGATCTAGCGAGGGCTAAGTTTACCATCACCCAAAGACTAAAGGATATTGATCAACAATATCTAATCTCAAAGGCCCACACATCGTGCTCCCCAATGCACTTCAATTTAAGTTTCCGCTTCCCGTCTTCAGCAATATATCTGGATGAGTTAACTTCTTCCCATTATAGATTCCTGTTCTCTCGTGCCAGATTCAACTGTCTGCCATCAGCTCTCTTAACGGGTCGATATCAAGGTATCCCGCAAGAAAGACGCTACTGCATTTGTAATCAAAATTTACCCGAAACCCTGGAACATATCCTACTTAACTGCGAGATATACAATGCTCCAAGAGCTAAATTAATTTTACCATCCATTTCTACCTTTTCTGATAAAACACCAGAATGGATTGTTCACTTTCTTTTGTCCGATAAAGACAAAACTCTAACAGAACTAGTTGCCAAATTTCTTTATGTATCACAATCCATAGGTAAAAATCAGGTTCGAAATAAGCACTCTTGATTTATTGACTTATTTTAATTCTCTGTTCATGATAAATTGCTAGATGAAAAACTTTGCCCATTAGCTTATAACTGAACTTTGGCTTATTTGTATTTTGTTTTATTTTAATTCTATTACTGTTAAATGTACTTATCTGCTTATTTAAATTGTATATAACCAGCTCGGGTCTATGACCGTAATAAATAAATAAAATAAACTCTCCAATCACAGTGCTTGGGGAGGGAGGAGAAGAGGAGAGCTGTTGATTTTATAAATCCTTTTTCCCAGTATCTTTTTTCATCACCATTTGGCTAGTCTTCTGATTGTTACAAAGAGTTTTTTGGTGGCATTTTGATTCAATTTGTCTCTTATTTATCCTTAAGCTAGTATTTCTCCCCTTCTCTCCCTCTTAATTCTTTTCCATCCTTCCCAGTCCATCCCAGTATATGTGTGTGTGTTTTAGCTGCTTAATACTGTTACTTTTCAGTTAGAAATGTTACTTGAGCAGTTTCACTTCCCTCTCCTTCACCCTAATTTTGTCCATAGGTTTTGCATTTATTTACAGCTGCATCCTCTCAATAAATCCTATTCATTTATCCTTCAGCTCATAACCAGCCTACCTGTTTGTTTTTCTGTCTTTTTCCATTCTTCCTAATACATGCTACATTCACACCACATATTTATTCCACTATCATTCCACTTTAAACAGCCATGGCTTTGTCCAAAGAATCCTGGGAAATATAGTGTGGTGTACTGGTTAAGGTATTGGACTATGACCTGGGAGACCAGGGTTTGAATCCCCACATAGCCATGAAGCGCACTGGGTTACCTTGGGCCAGTCACAGCCTCTCAGCCTCATGAAAACCCTATTCATAGGGTCACCATAGGTCAGAATTGACTTGAAGGCAGTACATTTACAGTTTTTAAGGATGCTAAGAGTTGTTAAGAGACTCCTATTCCCCTCACAGAGCTGCAATTCCTACCATTTCCTGGAAAGAAGGATTTACTGTTAAACCACTCTGAGAATTGTAGCTCCATTATGTGTCTGCTGATGACTCTCAGCACCCTTCACAAGCTACACTTCTCAGTGTTCTTTGGGGAGAAGCCATGACAGTTTAAAGTGGAATCATAGTGGAATAAATGTGTGGTGTGAATGTGGACACAGTCCCTTATTTATTATAAAATAAAAATTGTGTGTTGTCTCTTGTCTATTTGGGCTTATCCACATAGGAACTTTTATTCATAATACACTGCCTTTACCATCATAGACTATGCAAGGTCCACACTTCATGCTCAGTGGTAGCTTCAAATCCATTGTTTTCCATTCACACAAGTAGGCGTTCCTCTGGGGAAAAAATAGTGTTGCTGTTTCCTTGTGGCCCCACTCTCTAATTTTACATTTTCATGCCCTTCGGTTACAGTTACTGGGCATGCACAGATATTTTTTACCTGCACAGTATTTCCACTCCCTCCTGCCCCCACTGCTTCCTGAAGTTGGGCAGTTGAACAGAAGTGGGGTCATCTGCCCCCCCTTTCTCCACTGCCCCTTGCTTTTTCCTAGTTAATTTTTTCCTTGCTGGAAAAACAAATCAATATAATATTTATATTTTATTATAAATATCAATATTGATATTTTTCAGAAAATTTTCATATCAATATTGATATTTTCCTCAAAATATCAATACTGATATTAATATTTTCAGAAAATATTGATATTTTCTCAAAATATCAACATTGCTATTGATATTTTGAGAAAATATAGATAATGATATTGATACATTTGAGGCAACTGTTTAAAATATCCACTTTAGATTTTTTAAGAAAAAAACCAGAAACCAGGTGCAGAAAGATGTTACTTCAAAATTATCTCCTCAGAGACAGAGAACATGAGAAAGAATAATAAAATCCAATTGCAGTTCCCATCACTAGTGTCATGGCCACTTCAGAGGACTCGGAGGAAGAGGCAGAGTTGGCAGACCCAGGAGAAGGAACTAGTGGAACCCCTGATGACACAACTCTGGCTCTTCCCCAGCTGGAGAATGTCCAGGACCTGGCTGAAGCCCCTCAATTGGATTCTGGGCATGAACAGGAGGCTCCCCTCCCCTCTGCAGAAAGGAGATGCCAGCGAGTAGCACAGCAACGAAGGAAGAGGTCGGGTCATTTAAGAACAAGCAGCTCGGAGCAGCTGGGAGACTAATCACAGGCACCTGGCTTAGGGAGTCTGTTATAAAAGGCAGTTCATGGCTACAGCAGACTGCTGACTACAACGTCAGTTGTGACCCCTCGTGTGCAACACCATTGCTAGCCTCTAGACCTTTGGACTGGACCCCTGGCTTTCTGAACTCTGCTTCCCTACCTGGACAATGCTCTTGGACACTGCTACTGGTTAGTTTGTCAAACCTTTCTTCTGCCAGCTGGCCTCTGTTATCTGCCTGGCCTTGACTGATTTATTGCCCAGCTAACTGCCGGCTGCTTCGTTACTGCCCAGCCCCCAGCCCTGAAGCTGACAGCTAGTTACAAGGAGTGAAGGAAGTAATCAGGAGAAAAGAAAGGAAGGTTGAAGCAAACTGTGAAGGGGGGAGGACATAGCAGTCGGATGTTGCTAGATGAAGTACCAGAAACAAAATAGAATTCATGGGAGAGTAGATGGGCAGAGAAAGGGGAGTAGCTGAAAGTGATGATTCACCAGCCCACTAAAATCCATCAGAGCAAACTGTCTTCAAAGACATGTAGAGCAGAGTGGAGCTGTATTGTTCTAAACTTTTTGTATTAGCAGCAGATTGGGTTAATATGGATTTATAGGGGGGAATTTTGTGTGATAGCATCTGTTTGCCAGTAAAGTCATGTGAGCCATGCAAATTAAAATAATTTATTTATATATAAATCTGATTAAATGTCCTCTCCAGCCATAGTGAGGCAACCTCTCCTCTCCACACACACACCCCTTCATTTTACACTCAATGTTGAAGAGTTCATACAGCAGCATCTATGTGAAGAGGGTTGTCTGAAAGAATCTATTCACTCACTGTGCTTTTTATTTTGACAAGATTTTTGTGGGTTTGTGGTCCTCCATGTCATCCAGTTTATCATGATAGGGGGATCTGTGTAGTGCTTTCTCTATGACATCTCTCTGAACATGTGACTTGGCTCCTGCCGGGAGGAAGAGCAGGATATAAATCAAATAATAAAAATAAATAAATAAGTGTGGATGGGAGAGGGACATGCATGCAAGTCCCACCCCCAGTGTCCTCCATGCATGTTTGGGGACCCTGATAAAGCAGGGTCCCTGATCATGCACAGGAGTCTACTTGCATGGAAGCAAATGTGAGTAGAAGCCTCTTTCAGACTTTTCCCCATGCAACACAGGGAAGGTGGGGACTGAGGAGGGTTGTGATTTAGGGTGGGGGAGAAATTTGATTTGGTTCTCACTTAAAGATGAACCTACCTACCTAATTTGAACTTTCTGAATGAGTGCACAAACTGAAATACAGCCATCCTTCAATCCCGACTTCTCTAAATTTCACAACGTAGTTCTCCAGCCAAATAATGTGTACATAAATGCATATCTTACAAACACACATATTAGTGAAAATAGCATACAATACAGCACTATATTAGAGAAATTGATTGCAAAATATGTACATTAGACAAAATTGCATCTGAAATGGGTATATAAGGAGAAATACCACTAAAATGCTGACACATTTTCATGAGGACTAAAACAAAAATCACAAACTGATGCAGAAATGTGGAGAACTGAACTTCAAACAGGAAAAAAATTGACAAACTGGAAGAAATTGAGATTGACACATTTGCCCATCCCTAGTTGTGACACAAGCAAAGACATTGTGTCAGAGGAGGCAGAGGAGAATTCAGTGAATTAAATTTTGTCATGGAGGAAGCCATGCTTTCACAAATGACAGCAATATGGGATAATTAAATGCCATAACATACATACATACATAAATACATACATTCATTCATACATTTTATTTATATTCTTCAACCCTCTGGATACCAGGGCAGGGCATAACAAATAAAACTATCTACAGTAATAAAATAATTTTCACACACAACAAAAACAAAATAGGATAGCTAAAGGAATCAACAGGGGAATGGATTCAAGAACCAAACCTAAACCTCTTAAAATACGTGGGCAAATAAATATGTTTTAAGCTGATGCCAAAATGGCAAGAGCATCAGCGCAAGTTGTGCACCTCTGTGGCAAAAGCCTTCCACAACCGGGACACTATTATCTCTTGTGTTGACACATAGTGGATAGCCCTAGACCAAGGGTAGAGAACCTTTGCCCCACCAGATGTTGCTGAACTATAACTCCCATCAGCCCCAGCAAGCCTGGCCAATGGCTGGAGGGTCACAGGTTCTTGTCTCAATGATTGAATCTGGAAAAGAGCCATAACCATGAGTTATGGGTTGTAGAGCTATGAATTATGAATTATACATTGAGAAATAAGATGTTTTAAAGATATTAGTTATCAAATTATGTGAAAGGAATTGAATTTGCATATTCTGAAACAGTGCATTTTGAGGATTTGGGTGGAATTGTGGGGCTTAGATATTCCAATGGGGGAAGATGAAAACCCAGTTTTGCTGAAATATGCATGCAAAATATTTTTTCAGTTTGTAGCTACAGCACAGCACATGGGGAAAAGATCAACTTCAAAAGCGAAAGTCACAAACTAGTCCCTTCTTTCTGAAGCACTATTATACCATTTCATAAAATACCTTCTGTATCCTTTTCTAGATTTACTTTCCCTGCTATTTTTTTAACTGTAATTTTATTTCTTAAAAATTGGAGATAATCTGATAACTTGAAAAAGATAATGAGACAGGTAAGCTTGCAAATGAAGAATTAAAAGAGTGGCTTTCCAGAATCTACAGGGGTAAATTTACTTTTCAGAACAGCAGGTAAGAAAAAATTCCCTGTGTTTTAATCCAAAACTAAGGCTTCCCCATGGCCCTGCAATATGTGAGTAGAAACATCGATAGAAATGCTCAGTTAAATAATTAAGTTCTCTCTCTGAAAGCTCACCCAGTGATTCTGACTAGACAAAATAAGTTTTTGTTTTTGCTTTACTTCTAGATAATTAAAAATTAGTCTGTTTAATTTTGAGTGGTAACTCTTAATATGTGGCCCCAGACTGGAAAGGTAAAGGGCAATTATGCTAATGCACTGCTGTTTCAATTTTGTGAAAATAGCAGGGAGTTGCACAAGGCATTTCAAGTATGCCCTTCTAATATGTAGTCCTCTATTCACATATATTCTTTTTTTTCTTACATAGAAATAGAGAAGCCTTTAGAAACTTTTTAATTCTGTATTTGTTCCATTTCAAATTTGTCCCCGATATCTGACGTAATTGGTTTTTTCCCCTCAAAGAACTCTTCTGAAATTAAGAGGAAAAATGTAGGGGCCTGTAAAAATGTAGCATCACAAAATGTAGGTGCTGAGCAGAGCAATACAAATGATGGGAAGCCGAGGGGGGCGGTGGCGGTGGAGGAGCCGACTGCAAGCTCTGCAGCATCCACTTCTTGCTCTGGAGCTGCCAGCCTGGCTGAGCACCAGCTCTGTCTGGAGCTGTGCATGGGAGCCTGACGGGAAGAGCAGGCTCCCATGAACAGGCCTACCAGGGAGTAAGTGGCCCCCAGAGGCCACCATTGTAATTTTTGTTACTGCATGGCCTGATTAGCTGGAGGAATTATTGTGGGGATCAGGACCCAGGGGAGTGGTCTGAGGGGGACTTGAAAGTTGTGTAAGTCCCCCTGGGGCTCCTCCCCTTCCACTCCCCCAGAACATCCCATTTTGGGGACTTCAGCCGGCTTCCACCAGCACTCCATCTGCCAGGGTGGCCGTCAGACCCTGTCAGTGCCAACAGGGTCCTGTCAGTGCCACAGCATGAGGCTTCAGCTGGCAGAGCCCAGCAACACTGGGAGCCTGTTATCTCATCCAGGGTTTGTTCACTGCATCCAATTCCCCTCAGCCCAGCAGAAATATGAGCTGAATTGCACCTCAAGTCCCCATATGATTCATGCACTGTCAAAGAGCCCATCAAACTTATTTGTTTTGGTTGCTATTAGTATTGCCTGATTTGTTCCCCCTGTCAAAGAGACAAGCCACATTTTAGAGTAAGCAGTGGCTTGTCTCTTTGACATTGGTGGTTTTGATACAGAAGTTTCCAAAGTTGCAGGTGAACATGTGTTTCCTAAAGATGTCTTAAGCAATACACCCTCTTTCCCAAATTGGAAATTGGAGGCACATTTCACTCTTTAAAGGTGAAATGGTTTACTTTAGGGTGTGCAAGAATTTCTTGCTCCTGTGTTTCTGGATGTGTAGCTGTACTTAGCCTGCTTCCTTGGCCTTGAAAAGAGCATCGTTCGGTGGTGGAAGCACATTCTTTACATGCAGAATATCCCAGTTTAATCTCTGATGTCTGCATTTAAAGAGATAAGATAGCAGGTGATGGGAAAGGCCTCTACCATGAGATCCAGGAGAGCCACTGCCAGTCAGAATATGTAGTAATGGGCTAGCTAGTCAAGCAATCTGACCTGGTATAATAAGGCAGTTTGCCTCCTGGTTGGAAGGAAGCAAGGAGTTACTGAAATCATGCCAAGATGCAATTGACAGCCTCATCCATGGGTGGGTAATTCTGCTCTCTCTCTCTCTCTCTCTCTCTGCAATGAGATAATTTAATGATGCAATCACACTTAAGGGGGAGATACAGGAGAATCACTCATCCCTGATTAGGGGTCCATAGTAGAGTACATCATGCCTCCTGCAGATGGAGTCTTCGGGACTCATAGGAGTTTTAATCAGAGATGCCATCAGGGGAGGACTTCGGGGCAGAAATCCAGGGCCCCACTCAGCGGAATGAGTAGGACAGTCCCCAAACACAGCAGGGCTGGCTCATCACATTTTGAAATAATTGAAACAATACACACTACCATCTAAAATTGAGTCCAGAGTCTAACATTACATAACTGCTCCAATGTCTTTTATTTCATGCAGTACAACTTACAGTGCACTAGTATTTTCCAGCACTTAGTCTGAGAATTATTGATACGTAAGCATAGTGACAATGATGTGCTAAGCATTTGTAACACTTCTGAAAGCTTACAATGAGCCATGCAGCGACAGACTGGATTTTGTTTAAGTGCCATTATGAATTAACAGGCAAAGGGATGATTCTTCCTCTTTCCAAACGGATCCCAAGGTTTGGCTACATTGTGGGCCTCAATTCTTGAAAGTGCCCCCTGCCTTATTAATAATATTTTGTTTTCCTTTGTTTTCGTTATCTTTACTATTTCATTGTGTCTGCATTGGCTCATCCATCCAGTTCCCTATGAGACTAATAAGAAAGAGGCCTGCATTTCTTTCAGGTATAGTTCTGTGGAATTTTCTCTGCATTTCCCATTACTGCATTTACTGTCATCTTATATATGTTAGGAGGTAGGATCTCAGCAGTACACAAAAAACGGGAAAAAGAAAAAAGCTTTGCCTTCATACTTGGATTGAAAGACATCCAAAACTGATGGAGATGAATGCAATACAAAATACTGTTGAAAAAAAACACTTCTGCATTGGGTAGAGAGAGGCTCGTGAGAGTCTGACAGACACAATACAATTCTCAAAGTCAAGGGAAGGGAGATTTGGGTCCATTGTCATGCCTCAGGCCGAACAGGAACCTGGAGATTGGGGTGACTCATCTGGAGACCTGGGGAGGACCCCCAAAATACAGAATTTCTCTGAAAAACAGAGACCTGACAATGCTAAGAGATACATGTAGGAAATATGCAATATCACAGAATCATAGAATAGTAGAGTTGGAAGGGGCCAAGTCTGAATAAGGCCATCAAGTCCAACCCCCTGCTCAATGCAGGAATCCAAACCAATGCATTCCTGACAGATGGCTGTCCAGCTGCTTCTTGAATGCCTCCAGTGATATTCCAAATTCATATTCCAAAAGGTTTTGGATGCAGCCCACCAGGCCTGTACAGGGGCATACCAGAAGTTTGATCAATCTGCTGTTTTGTTGCTGTCCTGGGACCGCAATGAGTGTGTGAGAGAGACTGGTGGGAAGCAGGAATAGAGATGCTCTTAGGGAGACATACAGCATAATTGGTCCATTTTATTTACTTTTGTATAAATAAGATTTCTTACCTTGCACAGAGAAAGCCCTCTTCTAGGCCTAGGGTTGCCAGGTCAGAAGCATCCTAAACCATGAGATTTCAGGGGCGGGCCATAGTGATGCTATGGGGGCATGTTTTAGTGATGTCTTAGGGGGGTGTCCTAGTGATATCATGGGGACATGCCCTAGTGATGTCATGGGGCAGGCCCTGGTGATGTCATTAAGCGTGATACATTAGGCATCAACCACAGTTGGAACATACCACTCAAACAAAAAATATTTCTCTGATTGGACATTAAGATCTTAGCTAAATGAGGGTGTTCCCAGTTCCAGCTGAAGTGACGGGATCATTCCTTCTCATTTGCTTAGAGAGCCTGGGTAAGGAACATTTAATCTAGCCTACTTGCTTCTGGCAAGAAGTGCCCTCAGGCCAGACCAGTCACCAGAAGGCCATTGTAGGAAGAAAGCCTAGTGTTGTGGAGATGTTAGATGGGGACACTCAAATGGATACCCCTGGAGGCTGCAATTCTAAACACACTTACTAATGGATTATGCCCCATGGAACTCAACAGCACTTACTTCTGAGTAGATATTGTTAGGATTGTGCTGTTGGTAAGGCTTGACTAGGGATCCTCTGCAAAGATAGCCATATCAAAGCAGGGTTGGCAACCCCCTGCCTGGAATGCCCTGCCTGCCTGCCTTTGAACATGGCTGCTACAAATGTCTTTACAGACTTAATCATTTACTGCAGAGAGGTTTGAGAAATGAGTAAGAGTTAAGAAGATTCTCTACTCATTCCTGCTTACTCTGTGGGCTGCTATAATCTCACTATGACAGCCAACACAATCCAAGTAAGCAATAACTGACACAGAGAAAACACACATGGTTTGGCCTACTTTCACAGGCAGTAGAATGGGAACAACAGCAATGGAAGCCATACTTCCCAGTACCTGAAATCTCTTTTACCACCACTGGGCAAGAAACAAACTGTCATGCAAATAACAAGGTGCATCATCAGTGGGTTTAAGGAGGTTGAGCTGATCATGTGGAAACACTGTTGTTGCTTTTATGGATGTAAGGGAGTATGGTCAGAGGTAAACGAAATGCAAATAGAAAAAGTCAAAGAAAAGACAGTGATTATTTCCTAAATGCAATACCATACCAACCACAACAAGATTCCTATGAGTAACCCTAACCCTGTGAGTAACCCAGAAAACTCAGCATCCCACAAACAGTCAGGATTCCTAACCAAAACTAAAAAAAATCCTGGCAGCCAGTCAGCCAAGCTCACAGAAATCCCCATGCAGCACAACCTGACCCAGGGGCTGCAGTTAGTGCAGAATGCTGTGGCACGATTGCTGATAAGAGTGAGACCGTTATCAGCACAATACCTCTGCTCTGAAATCTATACTGGTTGCTGATTTGCTACAAGGCCAAGTTCAAGGTGTGCTTTCCATGCTACAGGTGCCACATAGTACTTGTTCTGCTCTTGTAAGAAATCAGTCCTTCAATGTGGCAGCTCCTACGCTTTGGAACTGCCTTCCTATTGATATTAGCAGGTACCTTCATTATACTCTTTTTGGCACCTGCCAAAAATAGTTTTTGTTTAGGCAAGCCTACCCAGGCATGTAGAAGCAATTGTTTTTTATCTGTTTTTAACTCATTGTTGGGTTCATTATTTTGAATGTTTTTAAATACCTGTTTTTAACTGTTTTTTCCCCAATAATTTTATTGTTTTAATTCCTGCTATAAACAGCTTTGAGGTTTTTTTTTTTTTTTTTTACAATAAAGTGGTATATAAATGTTGTAGATAAAATGCATAAATACATTTTGGAGTCACTGTGGCCCTGGGTCTCTTTTAGGCACAAAGGTATCTGCCTTATATTGAGTCAGGCCATTTGATAACATCTAGCTCAGTACTAATGATATGGGTTAGCATTGGCTCTCCAGAATTCCAGGCAATAGTCTGTTCCAGATATTGAATTTTGGACCTTTGCATGCAAAGCATGTGCCCTACCACTGAGCTACAGCCCTGTTTAAAAAAGTATCTTTTAAAATTGTTCGTTTCAGTTCACTAATGAATGCACATCATACTGGTACAGATCTGCACCATGCATTTAAAGCACATACAGCATACATTTGAAGCACATGAATCCCACCACAGAATCATGGGAGCTGTAGTTTAAGGGTGGTGGGAACTATAACTGTGAGGGGGAAACTACACTTCACAGGATACTTTGGAGGAAGTCATGCACTTCAAATGCAAGTTAGTTGTGCTTTAAATGTGTTATGTGGATCTGCCTTATTTCTTAAACTTTGTCTGCATATAAATCATTTTAATTAAATTTTAAAATGGAAATAAGCTACAAACTTTACGGGTTGACCATGGACTATGCACCATCTCTGCCCCTCAGGGTGGAAACAACAGAGGGGGACCATGACCACCCCAAGGAAGAAGGACACACTTAAAGTGTAGAGGAAATAATAATTTACAACCATAGTGTAAAATCAGATACATGTTAAGAAATATATAAGCATGAATGTCAAATATGTTTATTATTTACACAACCTGTAAAGATATTTATAGTGCAATCCTGTGTATGTTTTCTCAGAAGCAAGTCCCAATGTATTCAATGGGGCTTATTCAGACAGGGAAGCACTCACATGACTACAATTCAGTGATAAGGAACTTCACTCATCCAATCCAAAATTCAGAATCAGGCCACTTTAAGCTGTTTGCAACTGTTTTATACTAGTTTTATGGTTATTGGATTTTAAATGGCTTTATTTCTTGTTGTGAGCTGCCTTGGTTTCCAAACCTACCTCATAGGGTTGTTGGAAATATTCCATATACACACACTGGAGGTATAAAAATACATATGCCCCATATAATAGTTTATTGCCAAAACTAGCTGGCCATTGAAGAATGTTTTTTTTAAATTATTAGTTTCCTGCCAAATAAAAGCAGTGATACCTAAGTAAGCCCTGTCTAACTGTTGTTTTTTTAAAAGGATCAGAGGGTGAGAGAAAGATTTACAACACAATCCTTTTCTATGTTCACTCAAAAGTCCCACTGATTTTCTGCACAATCCTAACCATGTCTACTCAAAAGTTAATCCTACTGAATTCAACGGGGTTAACTTCCAGGTATGTGGAATTAGCATTGCAACTTTACTCCCAGAATAGCTTCATATTGGGAAGGTTTTCAAAATAGGTTATGAATAAGACATATAAACTGCCCTCTTCTACAGTCCAGTAAAATTGAAACTTGTTTGACTCCTTAATTAGAAAAGTATAACACTGCTGCATGTATACTTTTTAAAGCTTCTGTTCAAAAATATTGGAAAAATCAAATGTATGCCATTTTTGCAAGTAATTAAAAAACCTGCATGTACCCTTTTATTATAATTATAACTAAAATTGTTTACTGTGTATGCCCATCAAGCTGCTGCCATGATCTTCTGTTGTAGTGCAATCCAATGCATGTTTACTCAGAAGCATGTCCCAATCCTGTACAGAGAAAGTACTATTTATGCTGCTGAAAGCTATATACTTACTGAATTCCTAGTGTGAGACAAGAAGGAAAAGGAAACTGTTCTCAGAACTTGAAATTGGGTTTAGGTATTGCCTGGGGACAACAAATCTTGTCTATCACAACCCAGACTTCACTTATTGGCTAAAAACCTGAAAGGGCAGGGATTAGAGCAGCTGGTACTAATAGAAGTTGCAGGGAGGAAGGTGGATGACATTTTGTTTTACATCTTTTGAACCAGACTGCCTAGAAACTTTTTTTTTTTAAATGAAAGCAAAGTGTCCAGAGATTAAGGTTTCTTACCTGGAAACCTGGACAGGCCCCCCCAAAACTAGAGTCTCTGGGCAAAAACTGGAGATCTGGCAACCCTACCTAGGCCACCATTCCTAACATTTCTGAAGGTGGTTGAGCTACCAGTTTTAATACCCAGTAAGTCCTCTCTGCCAATTTTAATACCTAGTAAAGTTGATAGGGATGGAGCACGTCTTTCAGATATTTGTGGTTTATGTTGTTCAGGGCTTTAAATGATAATCTGAATACAATGAATTGGGCCCAGAAACAAACTGGCAGCCAATAGAGATTCTCTCTTTCAGCTGTTGGGCTTTATTTGGCTTAGAATCTGAATGGGGAACCTGTAGCCCTCCAGATGTTGTTGAACTCTATCTCCCATCATCATGGCTAATGGTCAGGGATGATGTAGGCTGTAATCCAGCAACATCTGATGGGTCACAAGTTCCCCATCCCTGGTTTAGAGAGGCATAAGTTGTACAGGCCTTTGCCAATGGATATAATGCAGGACAGCAACCCATATTTTGACATTCAGGAATGTGAACACCTTGGTTTTGCTCTAAGCGCGTTTGAACATCATTGTCAGCATTGACTGTACCAGTCACTTGTTTGGGCCTGACTCCAGGCATACTTTCCCCCTGCTTTTCCCTCAGCAGGTGATTGGTGCTATCCAATTTCATAATGCTGACCATCTATTTGGCAGGAGGAGGAAATATTCACATGTAAAGCAGAGGGTGTTTGGATCATAGCCATTATATTTATCTCAGAACTCAGCTCAGACCCAACATGATTGAAATGGCAAGGCTAGCATGCAGAAATATATTACTCCTTTCAGGAGGGTTATATATCTTGATAGCTTCAGTATATCTCCACCAGCAGCACTTGCAGTGAGTAAGAATGCTTTGTAAAAATGTCCCTTATGAAATGAACGGGCAAAAGCCTTGACTTTATTTTGTGGCCTGCTGACCTAGGCCATCAATTTTGTTTTATCCAGGAATGATTTGTGACCACATGGGTCACTGCAACCACCACCACCAGATGTAGAAAGAAACTAATATTATTCCAGAAACTGGCAGTGTGCACATACAAGGTGCAGAGGCAAAGTTTTTCTGTTCTTGCAAAATAAATATTTGAATTTGCTTTTTTTTTGTATCAATAGCATCTGTTAGGAGTGCCATTCATGAGCATAAGCTGGCTTGCCAATTGCACTCTCTGTTGAGAGATGCTACCTTCAACACTCTCATACATCTTTTGGTAACTACCAGATTTGGCTTATTGTAATGGCTGTTCTCTGTGGGACTGTCTTTGGAAGCTGTTTGTAATGATCAGCTGGCTCAGAATGCCCAGTTGTTGAATACCATTCATAAAGAGGTTACAACACCAATTTTGAAGGACCTCTATTGATTTTTCTTTAGTTTGTGGGCCCCTTTCAAAGTGCTGATCCTACATGATCTAAGTCCAGGATATCTTAAAGGCATGCCTCTCCACATGCATACCATCCGATATGTTCACGTCATGTTTTGAGGCCAAGCTCTGAGTGCACCAGCTTGCAGAAAAGAGATTGATAAGAAGGAACAACATGGTCATGCCAGTGGTAGGGCTCATTCTGTGAAACTGTCCATGGAGCCCACCATGTCCATTCATGTATGGCTTTTAGGAAAACTGCCTAACACAACATTCAAAACAAAATTTGGTTTTTTCCCCTCAGGCAAAACGTCTGAAGAAGTTTGAAGAAAGGCCCAAACTGTTTGATAGGATGAACAACATTTCTTGGGGAAGGGTTCACTAAAATCCATAAAATGTCACCAAATTTTAGATATTGTAAAATGTGAATTCTGGATATATCTTAACAGATGAAATTTCTGAGGAATACTTTTACTAACGGTAGCAATATTTCTCTGGAACAGGGATGGAGAACCTGTGGCTCCACCTGATGTTGTTGGACTCCAGCTCCCATCATCCCTGACCACTGACTGCTGGCTGTGGCAGATTGGAGTTGGAGTCCACCACAGGGTCCCTACTTTTGCTTTATAGGGTTGCACACATCCCTATCTTGAATGTTTGATTGGAGGGAGCTGGGGGGGGGGGAGAGAGAGAGTTTAAAAACTGTTATTGCAGAAATCCGTATTTGAAAAAGTCATTTGGAACTGCATCCAATTGTATTTTTCACGGAAGGCTCTTTGACCTAGCAGAGGCTCCCATGACAAAAGTGGGGAGGTGGAGAGGTGATGTTTCCTGCTCCTCCCTTTCCTCTGTAGCCCTTAGCACCCCCAAAGAGAATCCCACATGGATGCCCCCAAAAGGCGTACTTTTGGGCAGCTTCCTTGTTTTATTGTGAACACAGTATTTTCTCCTAGACTACGAGATTTATAGGAAGACCTGTACTAAGCAGCTTTGTGTTGATCCACTGTAAAAAGAATAATAGATCAAAGGCCAAAGCGGCTGTCAAATAGCAATCCCCCCTTAGTGAATTATTTCTCTCTCACACTCACTCACTCCGAGAAAGAGAGAAATGGAAGCATATGTATTTATTCTTCTGGCTGGAAAAAGGGTCAAGCTGACATCTTTTGGATATGATAACAAACAAACAAACATATTTCCTCAGAATATCATGATTTTGCCTGCAGCGTTCTTCTTCTTCCCCTCCCTCTTTAATCCCTGAAATAGCAATTCTAATATAAATGCTGACATGAGAGTTATATTTCTAGGGGAAAAGTGGCTTTTCCCCCCATCTAAGACGGTTTCTAAAAAGCTAACAAAGGAAGCTAAGTAGCTTCCTCAACCCTAGTAAACTTTGCTTTGATTAGATATCAATTACTTTCCAAGGGGAGGACAGAGGGGAGGTACTTGCATGCGACAGTGGCCAAGGTCAATGCCCTGGTCTGTAGTTCCACAAGGCCATCAGTGGTTTAATAAGCCAAATAACACATGAACCATAGCACCCTCTAGCATATGTAATAGTTAACAACAGAGCAACTAGCATTATCAGGGTTTATCTCCTCAAGGTAATTCTCATGTGTCCTCGGTTTTTAAGAGCCAATTATTTTGGTTCCAGTTTGGATGCTGCTGGAGAAAATACTTGCAGATGTAGGTGTTCTGTGCAGAGGGGTGTAACATTTGAATTGCACTTAGCATGTGAACTCCATTAATTATGTGAAGCTTTTTTTCCTTGCTCTAAAGAGAGGCTGTGTGGTACAGTGGTTAGTATGCTGGACAAGACTGTTGAGCTAGCACCAATGAGTCAACATGTGGGCTCCCAGAGATGAGACCACAGTCATTTTGCTCCTCCTCAGTGATTTTGCTGCTGAACTAAGCAAAGCCAGAGTAATCTGGCCCTGGGCTTGTGGTTAAGCTCTCCCAGATGAAGCATGAGCTGTAAACCATAGGAATGGGGGAGAACCAGCTAGGAATGGGGGAGAAATATGATTAAGTTTTGTTTTTAAAGGCAAACCCACCTAATTCAGACTTTCCAAAACAATATTAAGCTGAAACACAGCCATCCTTTGATATTCACAATTTTCCAAATTTTGCAGTTCAGTTCTCCATCCAAGTAATGTGTACAAAAATGCATATATTAGTGAAAAATAAAATACAGCAGTGCACTACATTATGGGAAATTTATTTACAAAAATGTGTATATTACGCAAAATAGTATACAAAAATGTGGTTTTAAAGGAGAAACTTGCTGACAAACTTTCATGAAGACCTTTTAACAAAAAAAAATGCAAATTGCTGCAGAAATGTGGAGAACTGAATTTAAGATTGGAAAAAATGAGAAATAGAGAGAACCAAAATTGACAGATCCCTCCATCCCTACTTACAGCCTGTGGCTTGTCTGGAGAGACCGGGGAGGAACAAAGCAGCCATGATCTCCTCTCTTGGAACCTGCACATTTGTTCATTTGTGCGAAGCCATGGCTGGCTTACTCTTATGTAAGAACCAGACCAATGAAACTTTCACTGGTGTGCAGAGGGGAAAAAGTCCATTTTCAGATGTAGTTTGAATCCAAACTGTGCCTGAAAATGGACAAAACAGGTGCAATGTCAATGCTATCATCTGATGTTGCTGGCAGTGAGCCCCTTTGAAGGTGTTACCTGATATCATACTGATGTCTGGCTCTAAAAGCAGCCGGTGGGGGTGGGAAACATCATACAGATTTCAACATAACAGAATACAGATAAATATATCTTAACTGTATATATAATAAAGACATATAAATGCTTCCATATGAGATATTATTGCAAAAAATATCAAACCCCATAATCTTGCATACCCCAATAAAAAGATTCTACCCTCATTTCATTCTTCATTGCACACTTTCAGCAAATGCTTAATAATTTAAATGCAAATCATCTTAAGTGTCCAATTTAAATTAGAGGTCCATACCAATTAATTACAGTTCCTTCCCTATTGTACTGATCAAACCCTGTGAGTGGAATGCTTTATTTCACTTATAACAGAGGGAATGGATTTTTGTGTTACTTTTCACATTCCAGTGATCTCTAGAAGATTGCGAGTCCTCCCTGAATCTATTTATCCGGTGTCTCCCTTGCTTAACCCAAAAGGTCCAAGTTATCATACTCTGTATCGCCATATCCCAATGGTTCCTATGCCATTTCATTTGGTTCCAATATTTGGCATTTATAAGGCTTGCTGCTTTTTTGAGATTCAACAATAATTTCTCTTTGCTTTTCCAAAATTCTCATCTGAGCGGGATGTAAACACTCATGAGGTTTGTGTTTCAGGCTGAGCAAGGGTGTATTTCAACTTCTTTGCTGAGTTTTGTATGTTGGTTGGTTGTGTGTGTGTGTGTGTGTGTTTTAAGCTTTCAAGATATCTAATTGTGACAGATTAGCGGAACAGCTTCTCCAAAAAAATCCCCTTTACCAGCTCTAGCCTGCAGAGGTCTTCAAGCATGCCGTTGTGGAAGCAAACTGACAGCTATTTCCTGACAACTAATTACATTTGTTCCTGCCAACACACAATAACAAACATAACTGCTGGGTTCCAAAAGCATCATTTCTAAGCTATCATAGAACCATGCTGTCTTTAAAAGACCCAGTTACTGTACGTTTTCATTATTCAAATTGCATTTTTCTTTACATTCTTTTCTGTGCTGCTGCTATGAAGTAACAAGGTTTCATTTCCTTCTCTCTGAAAGTTGCTTTGCCGCACGATGTTTACAGGGATCACCACCATGGAGAACAATCACTTGGTAGGTTTACATGAAATCATTGCTGATGTCATCTCCTCTGAAAGCAAACTCTGGTGGAAGAGCGCCTGTCCGTTTGGGAGTGAAATATGCAATTGCAGCTCACCAGGTAGGCCATAGCTGCTACACTAGCTTCCTAGCAAGTTGGTTGCTGTTGCTTACTGGGAGGGAGAGGAGTGAGGTAGTGGGGAGGTCAGCATGGCAGAAACACACCAGCAGCTGTGTTGGATTTACTCTTCTGGTATGTTTGCATTGCACCAAACTCTATGGCACCTCCACCTCTCCCTCCCAGTAAGCAATGGTGACCCACCTGCTAGCATAGCAGCTGTACCCCACCCGTGAGACACTTCTGGAAAGATGGGAACCCCCAAATAAATAGTGGTTTCTCCATACTCAGGGGACACTCTAATAGTTATGCAGAAGGGCATCCCCTACATATATTTAGGATGAAAGGTTACAAGGTATGGAGCTATTTGCTTTCATTTCAAAGCTATTTAGGAAAAGTTTAGTTTAGTTTAGAAAAAGGCAAGTAAAGGAGACATGAAAGGTGTATACAATTATGCATGGTGTGGAGAAAGTGGAGGTCTTTCTCCCTCATAATACTAGAAACTAGGATCATCCAGTGAAGAGTCAGGACAGACAAAAGGAAGTACTTCTTCATAGAGTGCATACTTAAAACGATGGACTTTGTTTCCACAAGAGATGGTGAATTCCACCAACTTAAGATGGCTTTAAAGGAGGATTAGACAAAGTCATGGTGGATAAGGCTATCAATGGCTACCAGTTAGTATTTATTTATTTATTTTTAAATTGCTATACTGCTAATTCATATAGTAAACATCTAAATGGCATACAGCAAATGTAAAATCACAATAAACATAAGAAAAATATAAAAACAGAACATGTCATAAGGAATTGGCCAATCACATGAACTTCTTCCAATTGAAAAGAGCTGTTGACACAAGAAAGTCTGAAAAAGATATCTAAAAATAAGAATCAAGGATGCTGGGCAAATTTCCATTGGGAGGGTATTCCACACTGCTGGACAGGCCAAACTATTTGATAGATTTTTCATACATACCAAGAGGGCCTCATTCATATCAGGGATAGTTAACAGCATTCCTCCAGCTTTCCTCAGTGACTGAGCTGAGATATAAGAGCTCAGGTAGCCATTAAGGTATTCTGGACCCAAGCTCTTTGTAAAGCAATACATAGTTTGGCACAATATGAGGAACCAGTGCAGATGCTGTAATAACAGTGTTATATGTTGTTGACTGTCACCGCCAATCAGCATTCTGGCTGCCACACTTTGCTACAGATGGAGCTTCCAAATGAGACTCAAGGGTGGCCTCAGAATGCATTACAGTAACCTAGCCTTGAGGTTATTGATGTATGGACCACAGTGGTCAGAATACTCGTATACAGAAATTACCATAGCTGATTTACCAAATGAAGCTGGCAGAAGGCATTCCTAGCCACAGAGGCTACTTTGGCAATGACAATGATGTATCAAGAAGTACCCCCAAGCTATGTACCTGATCCTTAAAGGAGAGTGCAACCCCGTGCACAGTACGCAGGTGGTCATTTTTTTTTTTTTGTATACAGGAACCACCCACCCACAGAGCCTTTATCTTCTGCAGGATTCAAACTCAGTTTATTGGTCTTCATCCAGCCCACCACTACATCCAGTAACCAGTTCATCACTTGCACAGTCACTCCTGATTCAAATGCTATGGAGAACTAGAGCTCAGTGATGCAAGCATACTGATGACACCTAGAACCCATAATGACCACTCCCAGTGGTTTCATATAGATACTAATTAGCACCAGGAACAGAATAGTGCTCTGTAGAACCCCAGAGCACAAGTGTTATGATCAGGGACAGCATGTCTCTGAATACTAGTCATTGGGGAAAAATAGAAGAGGGCCATTGCCCTCATGTCCTGCTTCTGGGCTTTCCCATAAACATCTATTTGGCCACTGTGGGAGTAGGATGCTAGACTAGATGGGCCTTTGGTCAGATCCAGCAGAGTTCTAAAACTTTTTTTTTATAAATAAAAATAAAAATACTTAAAAACTCCCAAAAGGCAAGGATCCTTAATCTTCAAAGGCTTACAGAATGTTGATGGAAGATAAGCCTATAGAAATAAGATACATTGATAATTCATACCATGGTGTGGAGATGGAACTTTGTGAACACTGCTGTCTTTCTCCATGGTTTTCTCTGGGCAGTTCTCACCTCTGCAATGGTGGCAGTGGCGGAGTATAAAGAACCTGAAGCCAGGTAAGTCCATGGTGAAGAACAGTTGAGGCACTGTGCTGTATATCAGACTAGGCCCAGAGAGGCCCAGTTTTAAACCCCCATTCATCCATAAATCTCACTGGGGACCTGGGCTAGGCACAACCTCTCAGCCAGCCTAATTTACAGGGTCATTGTGGATAAAATGGGGGATTTGAGAACGCTGCCTTCAGGTCCTGGAGAAAAGGCAGGATACAACAGCAAGGATCTTATTCAGTGACTTCTGCAACATGCAGCAGAAATGTTTATTTTGCTACAACAATCTATGGCCATTGATTCTCCATCCCATCTACTCGGGGCAAAATAGATATTCCTGTTACATTTTAAATGTAATCCTGTAAATGTTTTTATAGAGCTGAAAACTTTGCTCATCCAAATTGTCCTCTTTAGAGTAGGTGTGCAATGGCATAGCTGACATGCAATGACATCCAGTATTTTGATAGTTTGACAGCTGGCATACAATGGTATTTAGTCGCTGAAAGCATACCAGCTAATAGCAGTATGATACTTACATGGAAAGACACCAGAGGACCAGAAAGTCTAAATGATATGAAATCTGACTTCTAAGATAAATGTCACCATTTATAATTAACAAACTGAGCTTCTACTCAGTTGTATTTATTTATTGCTGTTGCTACATGGCTTAAGATGGATGAGGTAGGAACTATGCATGAAGTTGTGCCTTCATGGATCCCTTTATTAAAATCAGTCCATGAAAATTGGGGTAGGGTGCATCTGGATGGGTAGAATATATTTTAAAATAGCCCACACTAGTCTTTCCCCTTTGAAATATTCAATTAGTTCTGAACTGCATTGGAGAAGAAAGAAAGGGAGGGATTCTTAAGCTTATTATACTAAGAAGCACCAGCTACAGCCATCTCTTTTTTTTCTGATTGAGCCATTAAAAATGATGCAGCTCTCATTTTCAGAGAGTGATGACCCTTTGCTTCTTCAATAAGAGCTACCATGGAAAACAGTTCCAAGAAAGAATGGGAGTCATCAAGATATCAGCAATTAGAAGAACAAAACACCATACAGTTATGCATAGATGGAAGATGGTTCTATGGACATCTTGAGAACATTTGAACCTGCCTTATACTGAGTCAGACCAATGGTCCATCTAGTTCAGTATTGCCTACAGTGACTGGCAGCAACTCTCTAGGAGTTTCTCCCAGTCCAACTTGAAGATGCTGGAGATGAACCTGAAACCTTCTGCATGCAAAGAAGATGACCTGTCTCAGAGCTACGGCCCTTCCCATTTTAAAAAATATTTGGAACTCAGCCAGTTTATAGGGCATGCTTCTCAAATATCAGCCTCTGGAGGAAGAGTGGAGAACCCTTTTTCAACCTGAGGGCCACAGTCTCTTCTGGGCCACCTTCCAAAGGAACAATGTCTAAATGGCAACAGCCAATGGTGTATAATTCAGCTGTATGCATGCCATGCTACTACATCTGGCTATAAATTCAGATTAGGCAACCAGCTATATACTCTTAAACAAAAGGGACCACAAGGAGTTAAAGAACACAGTTATTTTTCCCCACCAAAAACAGACAAGGGATTGGGGAGGGAAAGGGTTAGACCACACTTCTCCCCAATGGCACAGCCCTGATCCAAATTCCCTTCCAGCCCTACTTTTTAAATGAACAAATAAATAAATAAAATATACCAGCATTTCTAGTTCACGTATAGTTCGATCCTAAATAGGAATGGGGTTTAAATTCAATTCAGTTTGCATTTAAAGCTGAATCAGTCCAATCTGCACTTTCTGAAACAATATGAGAACCCAAACAGAGCAATCCTTCAAAATCTGCACTTACCTGGATTTTTGCCTGCAATTCTCCAACTAAACAATGCATATAAAAATGCATATATTAGGAGACATTGTTCATAAAAATGAATATATATTTGAAAATAACATATAGTTACATATCATATTGTGAGAAAATGCTTGCAAAATGTGTACATTAGTCAAAACTGTATAAAATGTGTTGATGAGGAGAAATTCACATTAGGATGATTTTTTTTTAAAAAAATGCAAATTTCTACAGAAATGGAGACAACTGAATTTAAGACTGGAAAAATGATAATCTGAGAGAACCTCAGTTGACAGATCCTTCCATTCCTAATCCTAAATGGTGATCTAATTTAATCATATTTAATTGCCACATTCAGGAGTTCACCTGAACGTGAAAGGTCTTAAGGTGTGTGTGTGTGAGTGCATGCATGAAAGCCTCACCCCAATGTCTCTGAATGTGTGGGCTCCTCTTTAGGAAATCTGAATGGGACTTCTTACATGCATTTGGCTGAGCATGCATAGAAGCCCCCCTGCAATTGGGAACCCTGATGAGGCAGGATTTCAAATTGTGGGGAAGCATCTAAGTATGTTCAACTTGGGAGGCAGCTCTTATAGATCCCCTCCCCACTTTAAGCCCTGGCATGTTCAATCGGATGCCTGAAAAGGGCTGATGTTATCTGCATAAAATAGAAAAAAAATCAACTATTTATTTCATCATTTCCTGGGACAAGGTGGGCGGACTTTAACTGAAGTTGGTGACACATGTTTTATTTTGCCAAAATATATATTTTGAATGCCAGCTGTCTGTTGCCAGATTTTAGTGCTGCCCACATCCAAGATCATACAACTACATTTTGGAACCTGCTCTGAAAAAAACATTGCATGTGATTTATCCATAATGAAGCAAGTCTATTGAAGTGCTAGAGACTGAGAAATGTTTGCTCCGTGTTAGCTCATCAAACTGTTTTTACTTACACCACATTGTGTTACATTTTAAAAGGGAGATTAATTGGGAAGAATTATTTATAGTCAATGTCTTCAGATGGCCTAATTGTGATTTAACTTGCTTGTTCAAAGTGTTTTTTGGGATAGGTAGGTAGAAAGCTGATTAATTAGAAAAGCATCTGTCTCAGTGTTAGCATGAGTAGTTTATTTAGAAAGAAATTCCAGTACTCTTATTTATTTTTGGTATAGTTACTATTGGCAGATTTTTTTTTTTTTTAAAAAAGCTACAACTATGACAAAAATCAAAATGAACTTTTTTTTTAAAAAAAAGTTAAATTTAGTTCATCAGCAGATTTTTCTTTTAGCTGTTTCATTAAATACTGTCTTTAAAAAATTATAAAGGTAATCAAGAAGAAATATGTTTTAGTATGTGCTACACATGTCTCTGGGAATCTGTGTGTGTCAGCACACTTCACGTGTGACCCTTAAACACACTTGTGAAAGGGGGTCAACCACATCCTGCCCTGGGCATGTGTTTAAGGAAGTTCAGGATCCAGGAAGTCACATCCACACCAAGACCTCAAATTGAATGCTGAAACATTAAAATGGGCTGGGAAAGGGAAATTCAGTTACACATTAAACAATGTGTTACAGCATAGATAACACAAATTTACCTAATACTCTACAACATACACAACCCTAAAGTGGATAATAAATTCTCAGAACAGAGAGAGATGCTAAAAAGGATAGAGGACAAGACATGGGACCGTAACAATTTGACATGGGACACCAGCAGACAGGGGTTAATAATTTACTTATCTAATTATCAGAGGTGCAGTGTGGTGTGGTGGTTAAAGTGTTGGACTAGGATCTGGGAGACTAGGATTCAAATCCCCACATAGCCGTGAAGCTCACTGGGTGACTGTGGGCCAGTCACTGCCTCTCAGCCTAACCTACCTCACGGGGTTGTTGTGGGAATTAAATGAGGAGGGGGAGAACCATGTTTGTTCGCCACCTTGAGCTCCTTGGAGAAAAGGTGGAATATAAATGCAATTAATCATCATCATCATCATCAGATGACTCTTGTAACTGTAAATGGGTAGTGATGTTGTGTGTGTGTGTGTGTGTGTGTGTGCGTGTGTTGATATCAGCACCAGTCAAGGATTCTGGTTCTCATGTGGTTTCAGCTTCCAGAACTCATGAGTCCTGATACACAGTTTCTTTGCATAAGGCTGCAGTGAGAGGGAGAGCCAGACAATAGAATACACCTAGCTCAGAGCTTCCTGGTCTGCTGTCCTGCATCAGGATGTTCTTTGCAAGATGGTGTGTGATGAGTGTGTGTGCATGTGTGTGAAATAATCCATCCCTATGCTAGAGTCTGCCCTCTTTTGTAAGAGTTTGGTCTCATAGGAATGCATGGAAGAAGGGGATAAGATGAACTTTCCCCACCCTAATCAATTAAAAATTCCGTTGAAGCTATTGGTTTGAGATTATTATCATGCCTCAGGCAGGGTGTTGTATGATGGTCCCTTGTTTTACAAGGAAGTGTGTGGCTTTGGAATAAAAAAGTATTGTCTTATTTGTCCAGGTATGTCATCATAACTCAAGCGATGATATCCATCTTGATTGCATTATAGGTCAATCCTGTCTTTGGCACTTCCTGGAGTAGAGTGGATTTATCTTCTGAGTCAATCTTTGTTTAGCAAATTCTGACAATTCCTGCACTGTTGCGACATTCCAAAGTGAAGAGCCAGGCCACCTGGAACTCATGTCAATGTGTGGTGGGGTGGGAGGAAGCACTTCTGATCATGCCTGTCTGGTCTCCTGTTTCCCAATCCAGTGTCTGGAGACTAAGAGTGGGCTACAGTGGGCTGCCAGGTTGAATATGTTATCCAAGGATGTTGTTAGCTTCCCGGCCCTGAAAGAACAGGTTCTGACTGTGTTCTAAGTACAGAAATCCAAACGGCCGTATCAAGGTTGTGAGTTGAATTAACCTTTGAATCATTTGGCACACAGTGAATTGTTTTTGCACAGTGAACCAAGTAGTGTTATATCATCACCATCATTTGAACTTGTTAGGCGCTTGATACATAAAAAGGTCTCTCAGTGACTTACAACATAATATCAACACATTTACACAAAATCACCTGCCATTCATGAAAATACACAAAGCCACTCCCAGTAACAGCAGCAGAAAGCTTTGGCAGCACAACTAGCAGTAAACAACATCATCATAGTCCATCAAAAACCTGGGAAGAAAGGTAAGTTTTACTATATTATACAGCCACAGGAGTGGCTGTATTATACAATAGAATACTACAGGACTAAGTAGACAGCACAGTATATGGTAGTATCTATATCCCTTATATCATCTCTGCTCTCAAAGTGTAGTTTCCCTCATTATAACTGATTTTGAGAGGCTTGGGGCATGAAAGCCATATCTCTATAAACTGGGCCCTAATATCCTCACTTTTGAGACTTTGTTTTGCTTTGTTTTTGCATTCTCTTTCTTCCACGAAAACAGGATTGAAATCCACCTTGGGATCACTGTTCATTGCAGAACTTACACTGAAGTAGACCTACAACACAGTTCTCTTATTTTATTGTTACCTGCACAATACTAAACAATGTTCCCAAATGCCAGTCGCTTACTATTCATAGTTTGTATTTGGTAAATGTGAAACACTTGGGACAAAAAATATAATAATCAATTTTAAATTGGGTTGGGATAGAAAATTCTTCATAGAATTGTATATTTCAGTTTCATACTTCTCCATGTCAATTTTTCACTATATTGGAAACCTCTTGGGGTAGAAAACTATCCCACAGAACATACTTTGGCCAATTTTTAGGTTTTTGGAAGAGGGTTAAAGGGCATCATAAAATCCATTCTTATTTATTTTGTCACAAGGAAACTGGGAACAAGGGAATCTTAAAATTGTCCTGGGAATTTAAATTTTATCCTCATTTCAGAATATGAAGTGTTGACAGATGTGTCTCTAACCCCTCTTGCAGATACAGCTCTGAGAAGTTTCACAAAATTGACTGCAGAGTTAATAAGGAATGAACTGGTATGGTCTTGGCCTCTGTTTCATTAGACGTTGCTGTCTCAAGCAATAAGCAGCCTTCTGCTTTGCAGACACCTGAAATAATGCAAATTAAGCTGTTCAGGCATCTAAGTGGGACAGTAATCTTCATAAGAAAGAAAAAAAAGGTTAAATTTCTTCCTGTTTATTATTTCTGGCTGGATATTGCTAACTGTTGAGCTCAAGACTGGCCCAAGACTAAAACTTTCTTGTTACACCAGGCATGTTAAGGTAGCTATTGGCTCTATGTTAGGTTTTATGATGACCTCAGATGTATAGCTTGAACATTATCATTCATAAAATACTTCCGTCTGTTGAGGCTTCCTGTGAAATTGCCTAAGGGTGCTTTCACACTGCACTTTATTCTGTTATTCTGATGATTTCTTACCTGGTAATTTGCGCATTATACTTGAGCTTTCACACGACATACCGTGTCGCTCCGGAATTCTTGTGGAATGTAGTGCAAGTGTAGCACTAATTTCTGCAATAAATGATACCAGAAATAATTCGTTAGCAAGGCTGGGAACCTGGAAGATCATGGGAGTGTTTTGCTAGCTGCTGCCACTCATGTGACAGGCATCCCAGCATGCAGTGCATTCCCGCCCTTTAGTTGCACAGGTTTGGTTCCCCCCCCCCGACTAACATTGTACCGGTATTCCGACATCAGAGCAGATAGCAGCAGCATTTCCCACACACACCTGTCTTGATACCACTAAAACAATTTAAAAAGTCAGATCCTAAAGGGAGAGGGATTGCATGGCGATGGGACAAGATCTTAGACCTCCTATAGAGTGGGGAACAGTGTGCATGGGTGAGGGACGAAAACAAGCTGTGTGAAAGACAGTTGTGCAAAATGCCGCTATATCGCAAGAGGTCCTGCAGTGTGAAAGGGATTTTAGAAATTGGGATAGAAGCACTACCTTTTTAATCCGTTACACTAGAGCTATTAGCCTCATGTGTGAAAGCAGCCTAAGTGTAAACAGCAGCTTTTCTCTTTTATACAATGACATCTTGCTGCATTATTATTATTAAAAGTCAAGACACCTGTTCTTCTTGTCCATGTATTTACATTCCATAATAAATGGGGGGAAATGTCCTGCACTGCACATACTTGGAAGCAATTATGTCACTGATGTCACTCATGTCACATTCTCTAGGGCTCAACCTAGCACAGAAAAAAATGCAAGATCAAAGCCTTGTTTAGACCTGGCTGAAATTATTCTGTGTTCTTTGCAGATGCTGAGAAGCACCCTTTTCTTTTTTACTATTAATATTATTTTAGAAATTCCAGACCTAAAGTATAAAAAGTTGCTGAAATAAGACATCAGGTAAATGGATTCTTATGGACCAATCTTCACTGCAAAAGATGAAGGAAAGATGACCACACCCAAACCACTGTTATGTCAAATAGAGGTGAAAAAGGCAGAAGTTTTAGAAATAAATTACAGACTCATTACTAATCATCAGAGCTGCATGGAATCCATCTGAGATTTCTCAAAAGAACTTAAATATAAAATTATTGATCCTTTGAGTAAAGTGTATAACATTTCTAACGTTAACTCCTTATTGGTAATTGATATAATGAGAGAGAGAGAGAGAGAATTACAAACATGTCAACTTAACTTTTGTCTAAGGTAAACCCCACCTAGTCCTCTTCAGAGTAGACGCATTGAAGTTAATAGACATGACTAAATTAAGTTCATTCCATGGGAATTAACTTTTAGACCACTCTGGGAATTGGACCTCTGTGAGGTGAAGAAGAGTCTCATAACAAAATCAGTTCCCAGGATCTTTTGGGGGAAGCCATGACTGTTTAAAATGATGTGACACTGCTTTAAAATGTATAGTGCAGGTGGGGCCAAAGGCAGGCAGAGATTGCAGATTTCTGGTGTTAAGTACACCAGTGGTGGGCTATAGACTAAGCCAATCTAGAAAACATATCAATGGTTTCCATTGATTTAAAAACAAACAAAAACAAACAAATTATCTAGCGTGAATGCCTGAAGGGTTCATGAGGGATCTCTGATGTACAGATTATGGATTTTTGAGAGGAGGAAGCCTCACACTGCCAAGAGG
The DNA here is from genome assembly GCF_030035675.1 of Rhineura floridana. Taxonomy (NCBI): domain Eukaryota; kingdom Metazoa; phylum Chordata; class Lepidosauria; order Squamata; family Rhineuridae; genus Rhineura; species Rhineura floridana. The sequence continues at coordinate 198,769,692 of NC_084480.1, read as the reverse complement.
TTGTTGTTGTATAATTGTTGTATAATAATTGTTGTATAATAGAAATAACAGAGATGTAAAATAATAATAATAAAACAGATTTTGGGGTGTGAATTTGTGGATGGATATTATTTGATACAGGATTTTAATGAGGTATGCCATGGCTTTACACAGATGGGATTTTAACTTTCCCTGTTTAGACAATATCTCCCTCAGTGTAATTCAGACAATTCTCTCTTATGAGTGATGGGGAAATGAGATCACTGAAATAGATTGAACTACCTCTTTTATGCCTACGCACAGATTCAAGGGTTTTTCACTTGTCCCTTAAGCCTAAGGCTATATAGAGTCCTTGTATGAGGCAACTGCACTTGCATAGACTCATGCTGTGCCTCAGCAGTAAATCTAATACAGACAGATGTTAAGAGGAAACTCCCACCAGAAATCTCTCAGGACTAGGCAGAAATCAGGATAAAAAAGAACGGAGTTCCACTGTGGGAGGAGTTTATGCTTTTTATTGACTACACATTTCTATATGAGTATATATGAGCATACAGTAGGGCCCTGCTTCTCGGCGCCCCGCTTTTTGGCATTCCGCTAATACGGCACCAGCAGGGCAATCAGCTGGAGGGGGGGATGGAGCTCCCCACTCTACAGCTGATCTCACCGGAGGAGGGGAAGATCAGCTGTAGAGCGCTACAGCTGATCTCCTCCTCTTCTGGCACAATCAGCCTCCCACACTCGATCTGATCGCGCCAGAGGAGGGGAAGATCAGCCGTAGTGCGCTACAGCTTATCTTCTCCTCCTCAGGGCGATCAAACTCCCGCACTCCAACTGATCGCACCAGAGGAGAAGAAGATCACCTGTAGAGCACTACAGCTAATCTCTTCTGGCATGATCAGACTCCCACACTCCAGCTGCTTAGGACCAGGATACCTGAAAGACCGTGTTATCCCTTACATACCCAGTCAATCACTGCGCTCTGCAGGTGAGGGCCTCCTGCAGATACCATCTTATCAGCAGGTTCGTTCTGTACAATATAGGAAACGGACCTTTATTATTTTTTTTCCAATAATTTTTATTCAGATTTTCATAAAACATACAAGACGAAATCATAAAACATTCAAAGACAAAAAACAAAATCAAAAATAGTTAAACAAAAAAAAAAAAAGAAAAAAAAAACAAAAATAAAAAATAAAGAGTAAAATATTGACTTCCCATTTGTCAAAGATCAAATCAGTTATAAGTCTATAATATATAACAATCCTGTCTCTTAAGTCATATTATAAAATCACTTTCCTCCAGTAGTTATCTTACTTAATCATCAAATCTCATAAACATTACTTTATTCTTTCCACAAAAAGTCAAAGAGAGGTTTCAATTCTTTAAGAAATATATCTATCAATTTTTTTTTCCAGATAAGCATATCAATTAATCCATCTCATTACTAATTATGATAATCTTATTGTCATAACCATAGTCAAAATAAACATTTCAATTAATCCATCACATCAGAATCTGTTAGGTTCAGTAATTTCAGTAGCCATTGTTCTATTATCCCTATTAGTTCCATTTTCCATCTTCCATCTTCAGTAGTCTTGTTAAGTCCAGTAATTTCAGTATCCAATCTTCCATTATCAGTATTCCATAATAATCTTGCTGTCAAAGCCATAGTCATATAGTAAGAGTCTGATGGGAATTACCTCTATCCCAAATATTTTCTTGCCATCCATTCTGAATAGGTTGCTGAAATACTGCTGTAAAATCATATCTCTGTTCTTTTTTTCAAAATACACTGGGTCATCTCTTGAAAGTTTTTCCATTGTCACATGGCTGCAGTTAATTCCATAGATTTTCTCTATATTGGGCTCCATCACATCATTCCAGTCCAGAAGATTATCCATGCCATTGATAACTTTATCTCTAGAATCTTCATTAATTTCTTCAGAGATAACATTGAGTTCCAAACAATAGATTTTATTTCTAAAGTCCATAGACTCCAAATCTTGTTCCTGTTCCACGTTTGTTCCAATCTCTGGGATCTCCTCTCTCACAGGGACCCCTGTTCCAGTCTCCAGGGTCTCCTCTCTCACAGGGACCCCTGTTCCAGTCTCCAGGGTCTCCTCTCTCACAAGGACCCCTATGTCTTTAATCTCCTGTGTCTCCAAACAATAGATTTTGTTTCTAAAGTCCATAGACTCCAAATCTTTTTCCTGTTCCACGTTTGTTCCAATCTCCGGGGTCTCCTCTCTCACAGGGACCCCTTCCAGGGTCACCTCTCTCACAGGGACCCCTATATCTTTAATCTCCTGCTTCATTTTACTCAATTCAATTTTCAGCTCCTTACAACCCTGTCGCAGGTTTTGTTTCGTTATCTCAATCTCATCCATTATTTTCTGAAACATAGTTATTTCCAGATTCTCAGCCACTTTCTTAATTGCCATTTTAAAAGAAAAATATAGGAAAACCACTTCTTATTTCAGCAACAATTGGGTTAATACTCCAAACTTGGTGACATCACAGTATAAACAGAGCAGACAGCCTTATCTCTCCATGCTTAAGTAAACAAAATGCAGTTCCCAGGATCGAAACAATTAATGGCGGTCGTCAGGAAACAGATTCGTCAAAATAAAATAGACCAAAAAGAGAGTAGTCTCAGACAATATAATATTCTTCAAAATAAAAATCTGGAATAGAAATCCCTCTTCTGTGTATATCTTTAGAATGCAAATCCAGGACAGCTTTTTGCAACAAAAACAGAGATAAGCTATTAATTAGTGAGTAGCAGAGAGAAGTTATGGCTCCCCAGTGAGATGTCAAAAACCGATCAATCTGGCAAATCTCTTTTAAACAGCAACAATTTAAGTCAAGTAAAAGAAAAATATAGAAAGAAGGGTGCTTGCCTGTTAGTGCGTTCTCTCTTAGAAGATAAGATGAACGTTCGCTTTATCAGATAGAGCTTGTTGTTGAAAATCCGTCCCACCTTCGTCGGCTGGACCTCGTCCCATAAATTAATGAGATCTGGTCGAGGAAACGGACCTTTAGTGTGGCAGCACCTACCTGTGGAATTCCCTCCCTTTGATTATTAGGCAGGCACCATCTCTGCTACCTTTTCAGTGCCTTTTGAAGACTTTTATTTTTCAACAAGCCTTTTAAGTTGAGAGCTATCCCAGTCTGTGTCTGTGTCAGAATTGCTTAATATGTTTTTAGTAATGTTTTAACCCTTTTTTAAAAGTTTTTAAAATGTTTTTAATGCTGTTTTGTGTTAATATATTTTAAGATTTGTTTTTATGATGTTTTAAAGTGTTTTTAGTGCCTTGTTTGCCGCCCTGGTCTCCTGCTGGGAGGAAGGGCGGGATACAAATTAAATAAATAATAATAATAATAATACATTCTTATACCATTTGGATAGTTTCACACATACATATATAAAAGAGTAAGTTTAAATCTCACCCATGGGGGATCAGATAGGACTCAGAATAAAACTCAGCAATTAGGCAAACTGACAGCAGCAAGACCAGTCCATTAGACTGGTAAACAACTGGATTTATGATCTCTCTTTATAGTCTTCTTTCTCTAGACCATCTGATCTATAACTACATCATCTGCTGTTCCCACAATCTTTTCTCATAAATTCATTCCCACGTACTTGTCATAAATATTCTCATGAGACAGTCTTACAAACACCTTTCTGTTCTCATACATTTCTGTTTCATAAACATCCTCTTAGGTGTTCCCAGAGATTTATATCAACTCACAGGTGATTTGGCCAGGTTGCTGCCGGCCATTCAGAAAATCCTAATAAAGTATTTCCTGTTCTCTTCAGTGTTTACATTCAACTCAAACTTGTTGATTTGGAAGCTACTATCTTTGCTGTACACCCAGACATCCTGGAGGGGAAGAATGTGTAGGCTGCTCGGAAGTGTAAGGAGAAGAGTTTTCCAGAAAGACAGTGCAGAAATGTACATAAAGGGGTTAAACAGTGTGCAGGACTGCCAAGGTCAGCTCACAGCAGATGCTGCTGGCGAAGGGCAGTGTAAGCTATATAATCTTGATAGCTGAAGCACAGAGTGTGGGGGTGTTAGTAGGAGTAAGGAGAAGCCAGGATTGCATTAATGTCTGTAACTGCTAGTCAGTAAAAGACTCTTAAACCTATCACGGACTTTGTCTATCTGTCTTGGGCATACGCTTGGGTGCAACCGGGTACAACCGGTCTTGTGCATACTCTGGAATCACCGCTACAACAGAATGGGCACAGAAATGCTTGTCTTTTTTAAAATGCTGTTTCCCCAACTCTGAAGGGGAGCAAAATGTCTAACTCTGTAAACCTATATAATACATACATTATTTAAATGGGCCTGCTATAGCCCCCCACTTTGCACCCAAGGAGTGTTATCAAATAAGCAACAGCAATTATTTATCACATGATGGCAAGTAGCTGTATCATTGGTGTAACTTGGCACACGGGTCTTCTGGCAGATTTGTTATCTTACCCGTTCTTTCCAACATTTTCTGCTCCAGCCTCAACAGAAACAATCTTCATCTGAAAATAAATCACTGAAGGATATGATGCCATTAAGGTCTCTATGACAATTACAATTTTCCCAACATTATATAGGTATGCTTGCATGTAGGAGTTATGACTTGCATTCTCCATGGTATGCCATACCACATTTCTTCCAGAGAGTTGAATGACTTGGACCATTTGGACCATGACTTGGCATTCACAGCTTGATCTCTATCTTCTGGTAATTCTATTCTGCCCAATGGAACTGTTCCCCTATTGTTTACAGGTAGGAGCATAGGATTCCAATTGGCAGTTAATTCTTGAATCCAGGGCCATTTTCTCTGATGAAGCAAATACTCTAGATGTAGGGTGTACCCCTGCTAAATCAAGAGGAGACAAATTAAAATCTTGGCAAGAGTCTGACTTAATCAGGGCTCCTCCATACCATCTCTTTACTCTAATAAACTCTTTAATAATAGTATTCGTTCAATACCTGGTTATTTTTGTCCATTGTGGTCTCTTAGACACTTGTTTGTAGCTAATAGTCTCTCCCAACAAACACTTCTGCATCTCTTGTCCCAAACTTACTGCACAGCTGGTTAGATTTTATATCTCTTTACTCTTTTTTTCACCTTGCTCGTTTATATATTATTAAGTCATCACATCTTACTATCACTGCTTCTTCTTAAATAACTGACCTTGGACAGGCATAGGCAGCTGTTTACTAGCCTCAGCTTCATTGTCAGATAGATGATGGAGTTTAGAAGTTCTTTTCATTTTATCTGTGGACACTATTTTTTCTTGGCCTTTCTGGCCTTCAATTAACAGGGTTTGTAGATTGATAACTCTTATTGGTTGGGGAGACTTCTATCAAAGACATAGAGCTGGACTCTTGATAATTCTTCTTTCTTGAATTAATTTCCCTCTTTTGGGAATCACTGTTTGCTGGTAAGGAATATTCATTTGTACATCATACCTTAAAAAATATGGAGTTCTACCATCCTTGCTTCTGGGCAAATTGTTTTCTCCTGTTTGCACATTTGAAATTAGTGTGTACCTCTTTTGAGGCCTATTGGCTGACAACTTGGAAAAGCATGTTTATATTCCATAGTCCTTATGTTCCATTGTCCCAGGGCTCTGGGAAGTGAAAAGGTGCACTGAATTCCCCTTTAATCCCTTCTCCTCTGTCCAGCAGAGGTGAAGCATGTTCCTTGATCTGAGTGCAAGGTATGGGGAATTGCAAGCCCAATGAGATTGTTGAGAGCTCTTAGTTCGGTGTTAGCCACTTGGTATCTAGTGGGGTACAACCACATAAATTCATGTGTGCTATGACAGGAGAGAGAACTCTTATAATGCCATCAGGTTTCTCAACTATGCCCATAACATTTTCACACAATCGTCATTCTTTTCTGGATATCATACTTGACTCATCTATACATTCTAGCGCAGAATCTCTGTTCACCTGTAAATGCTGTTGCTGAGTCCTAATTAACTCTTATATGGCTGCTGCTAAGAAATAGACTGTGCTATCTGATAAAACATTACCAGTTTTGTGTATTGTTTCTGACTTCTGATGTCCTGGAACTAACACAACTTCAGTCAGTGGATTACTTGGTTTAATTATGGCTATCTTTTCCATTTGCCTGCATGTTGCAAATGTTTTCTTCTATTATTCATAAAACCTTTTTGATACCCTGGTGGGTAAATCTTCCGTATAGGCCTGGGCCAAATATGTAGAGTCAGTCATTATTAGAGGGGGGTTCTTTATCTTTAGCAGCTTCTGTGAGTGGTAGTTCCAGGGCGGCTAATTCAGCATACTGGGTGGAATGGTTTCCAAGGGATATGTTCCATTCTTGCAGAACTTGCATTTCTCCAGCATGCCTCTACACAAGCTGTTGCAGCAGATTTATTCTTCCCTTCTATCTTGGAATTCATATTCTTAATTTGGGCATATTTTGTACAAAAACACTTTCTTGGGCTGTGTTTCAAAGTCAGGGATGTCTTTAGCTGCTCCTGAATCTTCTTCATGATAGAAGGTTATTTGAGTATTCTCTAACATGGATTGCCAGTTTAATCACATTTTATGAACTGCTTTCTTAGCCACTGCTCATTTCTGTAGGTGTATTGGAGTTTTTAACACAGAATATAACATGATGGGTTGCCCTTGAGCCACATCATGTACAGTTAATGTGGCTAAACAAATTGCCAACAATAACTTTTCCAATGGAGTGTATCTTACTCAGCTCCTTTGAAGGCATATGAATAAAAAGCCAGTGGTCTCACAGTTTTCATTATAAAATTGGTACAATACTTTTTGGTGTAGGCTGTACCCTGGCTACTAACCTGGTATCCGGATTTCTCATCTCTAGGGCAATTACTTCAATTATTGCCTTTACAGGTCTTGCAGTATTCTTTCTTTGCTGTGTGTCCAGAGAGGTCCTTCCTTCTTTAGATATTATAAAGCCCAGGAAATCTTCTTTCTATCTGAGATTTCTTCACTGAAATTATGTATCCAGACTTCCTTGTTTAGATAATATTTCCTTTGCTTCTCTGGGGATAAAATTATGCAAGATACTTCAGTTCCAGTATCTATCAAACCTTGAGAGGCCTGACCCTGATAGATAACCACCCCATCCAGATACTCAGTCTTGAGTGGCATCCTCACCATCCTCCTCTACTGATACAGTACATATGTGTAACACCCCCTTTGGCTCTGTAACTGGTGTGCCAGGTTCTCCATTTGCTGATAATGCACACATCCTCCTCATCCTCCTCTCCTTGGAGTGAGGAGACCTGCTGCTTGTCCTCTAGCTTCCCAGGTAGCACCCCACTCTTTGAATTCAGGATTCTCTTCACCACCATACTGTAAAGATGGTCTTACCATTGGTCTGAACTGGTACCTTTCTTTTGGTGGCTCTTCATATTTTCTTTGTGGCTCTTCATATTTTCTTTGTGATTCTTTTGATGGGGCTAGCTCCTGCTGCCTCTTTGGCTCTTCATATCTCCTCTGCAGAAGTCCTTGAGAACTCTGAACTGATTGATCTCTTGTCTCTGTCCCCACACATCATGTCAATTGCCCTTGTATTTGTTGGGCTGGTGACCAGTAGGCATTACTGTCTCTAGTTGTTTTCCATGAAGCCTGCAAGTTTGAAGACATAACTGTGGTTAAGGGGGAGTTATGTCTATGCCCTGTCTGGGAACGGACTGCCAGGGCCGTTGCTATGGTAGCCATCTGATAGCGACTGGGAAAGTTCTAACAGAGTCTGTGTGTTGTCGTCTTCTGAATTATGCCTCTGAGCTGAGAGGCTGTTTTTGTGTTTATCTATGGAGAGAGATGTACCAGAAGGGGGTGACTGAAGAATCTCTACATGTATTTACTCTTAAGCCTCTGGCCTTAATATCTTTCAATAAAGACTCTTAACATGCTCTGAAGAAGTTTCTTGCTCAACTTAACTCCAACGTAATGTATGCTGTTTCACACAACAACGCACACACGCCAACAGTATTAGGCAACCACACTCACCTAGACTTGTGCTGCACCTCAGCAGTAAATCTAATACAGACAGACACTGAGAGGAAATCCCCACCAGAAATCTCTCAGGACTAGGCAGAAATCAGGATAATATTATTTATTTATTTATTACACTTTTATACCGCCCCATAGCTGAAGCTCTCTGGGCGGTTTACAACATAACAACAATATACCGTTACATTTGGCACAATTGATAATAAAAGAAAACAAATGTATCACATTTTAAATAAACATAACTGAACAATAAATTGCTAGCAATATGCATATCTTAAAAAACAATATATAGCAATTATAAAAATATCGAGACACAAATAGAAGAAAACCATACATCACATTATAAAACATAAACCGAACAATAAATCTCAAACAATATACAGTTCATCAAAAGCAGAACACACAAAAAAGAGAATAACAATTGTAAAATATATCTAATAACAGTTATAAATATGTCTCAAACAAAGTTCTCTACTGTCCCAAAAGAATGGTGTTCCACTGTGGGAGGAGTTTATGCTTTTTATTGACTACACATTTCTATATGAGTATATATGAGCATACTTAGTCTGGTCTAAACCAGTAAATGAATAAATCAGAATTAATCATACAACACACAACCCTAGATTATTAAGTAATGCAATACATTCATATACAATTTGGATAGTTTCACACATACATATATAAAAGAGTGAGTTTAAATCTCACCCATGGGGGATCAGATAAGACTCAGAATAAAACTCAGCAATTAAGACAAACTGACAGCAGCAAGACCAGTCCATTAGACTGGTAAACAACCGCATTTATGATCTCTCTTTATAGTCCCCTGTCTCTAGATCATCTGATCTACAACTACATCATCTGCTGTTCCCACAATATTTTCTCACAAATTCATTCCCACGTACTTGTCATAAATATTCTCATGAGACAGTCTTACAAACACCTTTCTGTTTTCATAGATTTCTGTTTCATAAACATCCTCTTAGGTGTTCCCAGAGATTTATATCAACTCATAGGTGAATTGGCCAGTTTACTGCCAGCCATTCAGAAAATCCTAATAAAGTATTTCCTGTTCTCTTCAGTGTTTCTGTTCTACTCAAACTTGTTGATTTGGAAGTTACTATCTTGACTGTACACCCAGACATCCTGGAGGGGGAGAATGGGCACAGAAATGCTTGTCTTTTTTAAAATGCTTTCTCTCCAACTCTGAAGGAGGGCAAAATTTCTAACTCAATATACTTATATAGTACATACATTATTTAAATGGGCTTACTACATCATCCATCTAGTGTATCTGTCATGCTTCCAAGGCCACTGGATGTGCATATATGGGGGAGTTTCCAGTAGCAAGAGCAGGTGACCCTGGTGAAGCCCTTGTCATGCTGTGGAACAGTGAGGCGTGTCAGGCTCTTGACACTGTTGCCCCCGAGTGCCCTCTCCAGCATTGTGGAGCCCGGCTTGCACCTTGGTACACCAGTGAGCTAAGGGCAATGAAACAGGCTAGATGACAGCAAGAATGCAAGTGGCAAAAGACGTGCTGTGAGGCTGATTGGGCACCAGTAGAACATCATAACCATGCCTATTGTGTGGCAGTGAGGGTGATGAAGAAGGCCCACTTCTCTGCCTCCTCAAGTAGCCGTCCAGTGGAGCTTTTCCATATTGTCAGGGGTCTGTTGACATCAACTCCAGGAAAGGGAGTTTTATACCCTTCAGACGCCTACTGTGAATTGTTTGCAAGGCACTTTGAGGGTAAAGTTGCTCACCTCCGTAGCAGTCTTGATGCCCCCGCCACATCTACTGTAGTGCCCAATGAGGTGTCCAGTGCACTGTCTGCTGCAATTTCTTGGGAATGGTTTCAGTTGATGCAGCCTGATGATGTAGACAAGGTGATTGTGATGATGTGGCCAACAATGTGTCCTCTCAACCCTTGCCCTTCTTGGATTATTAAAGTTTGCTGAGGGGGTTTGACCGAGTGGATCCAGAGAGTGTCAATGCATCATTGAAGGAGGGAGTGGTTCCAGCTGCCTTGAAAGCGGTGGTGATCCAACCACTCTTGGAGGAGCCCACCCTGGACCCATTGGTTTGTGACAACTACTGACCAGTTGCAAATACCCCCTTTTTAGGGAAGGTGATTGAGAGGGTTGTGGTGCAGCAATTGCAAGTACTCTTGGATGAAACAGATTATCTTGGCCCATCCTAGTCTGGGTTTAGCCTTCGTTATGGGACTGAATTGCCTTGATTGTCCTGATGGATGATCTTTATCGGGAGAAGGACAGGGAGAGTGTGACTCTATTATTCTTACTTGATCTCTCAGCGGCTTTTTATACCATTGACCATGGTATCCTTCTGGGCCGACTTGGTGAGGTGGGTATTGGAGGAACTGTTTTACAGTGGTTACGATGCTATCACCAAGGTCGCTCTCAGGGAATAGCATTGAGTGATTGTCTTTCGGCCCCCTGGCAGTTGTGTTATGGGGTGCCGCAGGGTACCATCTTGTCCTCCATGCTGTTTAACATCTATATGAAGCCTATGGGAGCAGTCATCAGGAGCTTTGGGATGAGGTGTCAGCAGTATGCTGACAATACCCAGCTCTATTCCTCTGTAACATCTGAATTGGGAGAGGCCATGTGAGCCCTGGACCACTGCCTGCACTCAGTGGTAGGCCAGATGAGGGCCAATAAACTGAGTCTGAATCCTAGCAAGACGGAGGTACTGTGGGTTGGTGGTTCCCAAGTTTGGATAATTAGTCAGTTGCCTCCTTTGGATGGGGTTGTACTCCCTCTGAAAGAGCAGGTTCATAGTCTGAGGTGCTCCTAGATCCATCTTTGCTGCTAGAGGCCCAGGTGACCTCAGTAGCTAGGAGAGCCTTTTACCAGCTTTGTCTGATAAGACAGCTGTAGCTGTTTCTGGACCAGGATAGCTTGACCACTGTTGCCCACGCACTGGTAAACTCCAAGCTGGGTTACTGTAATACGGTCTATGTGGGGCTGTCCTTGAGTTTGGTCTGGAAGTTGCAGCTGGTGCAAAATGTGGTGGCGAACGTATTCACTGGGGAAGTGTATCGCCAACATGTCACCCTGCTGCTGAAAGAATTGCACTGCCTGCCCATTTGCTACCAGGCCAAGTTCAAGGTTCTAGTTTTGGTGTAAAAAGCCCTATACAGCTTGGGACCAGGATACCTGAAAGACCGTCTTACCCCTTATGTACCCAGTCAATCTCTGCACTCTGCAAGTGGGTGCCTCCTGCAGATACCATCTTATCAGGTGGTCTGTTCTGCACAACATAGGAAATGGACCTTTAGTGTGGCGGCACCTACACTGTGGAATTTCATCCCCTTAAATATTAGGCAGGCACCATCTCTGTTATCTTTTTGGCACTCATTGAAGACTTTTCTCTTTCAACAAGCCTTTTAAGTGGAGACCTATCCCAGGACTTATCCGAATGGAGAGGGATAATCCATGGTTTCCATATTCGGTTTGTCATCTGATAGTCCTCACTTTGCCTTTTAGTTCACTCTTTCCCAATTAAAAAAAACATTTTTTGCACCCGCACCCGCAGCAGTAAGACCCCTACATTTATTTTCACTTTTTCCAAGCTCCGCCTCTAAAACCTGCCCCTATCAACCAATTGGTCAGTAAAAAAATGACGTATGTTCCTCTCCCCCTTTGCAACAAAGCACAACATGTCTGTAAAGGAGTTCTTGACATGGAAGGAAAGGGGGAAGGAGGGGGTGGTCGGTTTCAGCCTCCCTCCGGAAAGCTTTGTCAATTTCATTCTACTTGCTGGGTTTTTTTATTCAAAACATTTCGCTGTGGGAAGGAAAGGGAGAAGGAGGGGGGGTGACACGTATCTTGCTTTTTTGGAGAAATAAGTGCAATTGCCAACATGTGTATCTCCTTAAATATGCATAAAGGCAGAAAAGCATACATTCATTTAAGCATAATATCGCAAATACAAACAAGAAAGGCCCGCTGGTCAGTTTCACACCTGCCTCTGGAAAGCTTTATCAATTTCATTCTACGCACTGGGGTTTTTGTTTCAAATCATTTCACCACAGGAAGGAAAGGGAGAAGGAGGGGGGTGACACATTTTTTGCTCTATGGTTCTCCAGTCTCTATGGTTCCAAGTGGCGGGGACACTGTAGCAAACCACTCATATGCAGGGCAGGGAATGCCCATTACGTTCAACAGGTAGAACTGGGGGCAGAAAAGCCCATGCGTCTCAATGTGTAGACCTGGCGTCACAACAGCCAATGCATTTCAATGAGTAGATCTGGCATTTCAATGGGTAGACCTGGCATCCGGAAAGTCTATGCATCTCAATGGGTAGACCAGGCCACCAGGTCTACCCATTTGAAGCCTGCTTGCTTTCTTGTTTGTATTTGCGATATTACGCTTATGTATGCTTTTCTGCCTTTATGGAATGTATGCTTTTCTGCCTTTATGGATATTTAAGGAGATACACACACTGGCAATTGCACTTATTTCTCCAAAAAAGCAAGAAATGTGTCACAAACCCCTCCTTCTCCCTTTCCTTCCCGTGGTGAAATGATTTGAAACAAAAACCCCAGCCAGTAGAATGAAATTGACAAAGCTTTCCGGAGGCAGGCATGAAACTGACCAGTAGCCCCTTTCTTGCTTGCTGTGCATTGCAGATCTCACCCAGAGCAGCCGCCCAGTTTTCAGGCTGGCAAAAAATAGAATGCATCTGCGCAGTAGTTGCAGACCCCCCAACACCCCACCATTGCGATGATTGGTTCAATTTTCCCGGGCTTATTCTCGCACATGCGCAAAAGTGCAAATACGTGATTGGCTGGAATGAGGAGAAGGGGCAAGGGGAAACGCCCAAGAACCACCCATCAGCTGTAAAGTCCGCGGTATTGCATCCTACCTCCTGAAGGCACAGCGGATGATTCCCGATTTTAAACAGCAAATTGCATTTTTGCCGGTATTGCAAGGAGCGGATTTAACCCGCGAAAATGCATAACAGTGCGAGACATCATTTGGATGACCAAAAAAATAATGAACACACATAGTGGGCATGTCACACATTTTGCAGTCATCTGGATGAGCCCCCAGTCTGTATCTGTGTTGGAGTTGCTTTTTAATATGTTTTTAAAAAACCTTTCCCCCCCTGAAATAATATATTTTAACCCTTTTTATTTAAGATGTTTTAAAATCTTTCTTAAAAATGTTTTTAAAGTTGTTTTCTCTTAATTCATTTTAAGATCTGTTTTTATGATGTTTTAAAGTGTTTTTAGTGCTTTTGTTTGCCGTCCTGGGCTCCTGCTGGGAGAAAGAGCGGGATATAAATCAAATAATAAATACATAAATATATGGAAATAATGTTCTGATGGAGTGAATTTGCATAAAATCTGATGTACATAAGCCAGAGCACTGTATCTGCTAATTCAGACAAATTCCAAGAATCGAGTATTAAATTTGGGCCGATGCACACATACAATCTATTTTAAAGGTGCATCCTCACATATATGTCTTGTTGTCTCAGAGGTGGGAGGTGTGCCAAAGAGACAACACATATTTGCTCTCCCATTGTTTGTAGGAAAGAGGAACCTATAGTCTGAACTGAACTACTCTTTTTATATTTTCTTTTCTTTTTTTGAGTGAAGACAGTTGAGCTTCATAGGACAGAACTGTGGAACCCCTTTACTGGTCTCCAGAACTCATCAAACATTTCAGAATTATGCTGAAGTGACAGGACAAGCTTTTCCATGCCTATTGTGCATTCAAAATGCCAGTTAGTATAGAAAATGGAATATGTTGCCTCCAGTATGTAACAAATGGTTTCACATAAGTCTAGCAAATAGTTTTGGCACATCTAATGCTGTAGTATTATGGAAGGTAAGAGGGTGCAAACCACACATGTTCCTGGATAGTAGACTATAAGGAATCCTGTGTAAACTGCTCTGAGTCTTATAAAAGGTATGAATGAAACAAGTGTAAACTGGATGAATGAAAAGTGCAAATGCTATTGATGAGTTTGATTATGAGAACCGCAATATTCTTAAGGCCCAATATTTGCTAATCTGCTCCTGCCAGTTCTAAATATCTATAGCAGAAAGTCTGTAATGAAAAATATGCTGGGATTGCTAGGATGTTATTACAGTTTGAGACATTTTAGCAGGCATAACTTGTATGAAACATATTTGGTTGTGCAGGAAGTCTTAAAATTGAGTTGTGAGCCAGAGGCTTTGATGCTAAACACATTACTTGAAAGTAATTTCCATTGATTACAATGGAGCTTACTTCCAAATAAATGTCCTTAAGTCTGAGATAGAATATGATTTACTAAATGCAGACACTAAAACATGAATGTTTTCACTTATTTGGTCCATTTTAACAGGGTTGTGTTTGCTGGTTTTGTATGAAATCTAACCTCTGCAAATATAAAAATATAGGGAAGAACAGATGCACAAGCTGTCTGTTGTGACCATTCTATTCTCAAGGATGGAGTGAAAGCACCTTTATTAAGAAATAAACAACTTTCCATTTGTCTTTAAAATGCAATAAAGAAAGAGAGAATATTACTTGGCTGCATCTCATCTTTCATTTCAAAGATAGGCTGAGCAATACCTAAAAAAAAAACCTTTGGTGCAGATCCAGAATTGCATGCCAGTTAGTTCTTCTATAGTGACTTCCCCCCATAACATTTCTTTTTCTTTCTTCAAACCAATACTGTCAGATATCAAAAAGTAATTGTACAATTCAAATGTCACCCTGTCAAACTGCATAATGTGATAGCACCTGTTACACTCTGATTGCTTCACTCCACTGTGCCTTTTTGGCATTCTCAGGATCCCTAACGGCCTCTCTCGTTAAGCAAATGCCATTAACTCTCTGCCATTTGAGCAATGGGACTTGGTAGTATTTAAACTTATCTGAACTAGTGCCATTCTTTTGCATTCTTAACCAGATCTGGTACAGAGCTTCTTGTGATGGGAAAGGAAGAGATTCCACAATGGAGACTGCTTGCTTGCTTGCTTATTTATTTATTTATTTATTTATTAGTTTACATAAATATGCCACTTTTCATTTTCCAGAAAATACCAACACCATTCACATTATAAAACTCACCAAGTTCAATAAAACCACTAAGTCTTAGTAAGCACACCACAGTAACCGAAGATGACAAGAACTGGCACTGGCTGTCAGAGAAAGCCTGGGTGAACATATAAGGTTTTCACTGACAGCAGAAATACCCCACCATTGGTGTCAAACTAGTCTCAATAGGGAGAGCATTCTATATTGTGGATGCCACAGTGGGAAAAAAAACACACACATCCCATGTTGTGCATGGATGTGCACTAGAGCTAACATGACTTTCCCCCAATGTTTTATATTCAATTATTCTTTCAACTTCTCCATGCAGTTTTGATATGAGCAATTTTGAATCCAGAAGGCAACAACTAAGGTTTTAATGTATTTTTGAAAAAAAAATGACAACAATGATAGCAACCCAATATTCAATAGCTTGAGAACCATAATGACACATGATGTTTTAATTTATGGTTAGATCCCATGGGCAATTCTCTTGTAAAGAGAATCCATTGCAAGTTCAGAAAACTGTCTTTTCCTGCTTGTCTAAAAATCTCATAAACTGAGGTCAAATGATGAGGCTCCCATCTCCTCAAAAATTTGGAGAAACATTGTTTTTAAAAGAAGAAAAAGAAGAAGAATGGGCGACCTTCTGCTTGCAAAACATGGGGCTGTATACCACTGAGCTACAGTGGTCAGGCAAGGAAAATAATGAGAGCCAATGTGAGCAACATCAATCAACAAGGTAGAAGTGGAACTAAAACAGAGCTATTGTGAAAGTATTGTATTTAAACTTCATGTCTGGCAAGGGCACAAGCTGCAGAATGAGAATGACCAGCCCAAGCTCAAGATGCTAGCTGACAGAATATCAATGAAGCAGGCCAACTCGCTGGTGGCTACAATAATGGTTCTGAGCATTCAGCAAAGAACTCAGCAAATTCATGTGTCACAGGAAAGATCCAGCATACAAGATGGTTCCCAGGCTTATGAAACATGGGTCCTAAATGCCATCTTTGAGATCCCCTGGGAATCGGTTTTCTTGTGAGACTTTGGGTGGAGTCCTGTGTGGGAACCAGAAGGTTGAGAGATGGGCTCCTGCTGGGAGGAAGGGCAGGATATAAATCAAATAATCAAATAAATAAATAAAATGCTGAGTGGAGAAGTCTGAAGGAATTTGTGTCGGCATTTATTTATTAATAATTTGTATTATGTATGTATTTCTTGTGTTATGATCTTACTGTGTATTTTTGTAATACTTGTTGTAGTTGTTTTGCTTTTCTGTACACCTCTTAGAGATATTTTTATATATTAAGCTGTATAGATATAGTCTACATAAATCCATGCAGAAAGTGGACTGGAAGTCACTGCCCATCAGCTGAGAGGTGGTGACTTTAAACGTGATGATCATTGGGATCTCAAGGCACTGCACAGGGCTCTTTGCAAGCATTGTGCAGTGCTTTGAAGTCCCAATGATCATCACCTGATGTCATTGTGATGTCAGGTGATTTATAAGAGGGCAGTCATGTTCATATACAAGTGACATAGTCAGGAAATAAACAGACTTGCCCATTCCTAGGTTCCTTCTCTATATCAGGAGCTGAGAAAATGATGGCAGTGCAGCTTTGCACAACCCTTCATAGGTTCCAGAAACTGTCAGATGCCATAGGATGCCAAAGTATGGGAAGGAAAACCCTGTTTCTTCCTTCCACCCCTGGGTTCCCCATACCTCATTCAGGGGGCCACAATGGCCCTTGCCTGGCATAATTATGCTTCACATGGGCTGAAGGAGGCAAATCCAAATATTTGTATCCAGTGTCTATATTCCAAACCACAAAGACCACAGTGTCATGTTTGCCCTGCCTCAGGGGAGAAGGCCATGCATTGAGTGACTGGGATCAATTCATCTGCAGAGAGGGAGTAAGTAGTAGGAGAGGGAGTGGAAAAGGAAGGGAAGGCTATGGAGGCATCACTTGATGGAGAGGATGCCACAGGGTCCCCAGCTGCCTTTATGTGCTACAGATATAAAAATTGTAGGTGGTATTATACAACCACGAGACTGGCTGTATACTATAGCCAGCATGATTTTTTTGCATTCCACAATGTTAAACTGAAAATACCTCCATGCCATTCTGCTGCTTCTCATATGATGATTTCAAAACAAAACATTTCGGGACTTCCCAGGAGGATCCTGTGATGTTCCTATATTAATGTATATATGGTAAGTGTTGGTTGTTTAGAAGATACATGGTAAGTGGAGTGAAAGAGGGGGAGTGAATGGGCAGTAGAATGCGAGATGATTGGCTGAGTGTTTAAAATGGCTGAATGTATAAAAGGAAGAGTGAGAGTGGAATCTAGGGGGGGAGAAGAGAACTGAGTGGGTTGCTTGGTGGGGTTTAGAGAGTTGTTTGCCAGGAGGGAGGTGGAGTTCGGATTATTATTGAGTAAAACCATATGCTTATGTGCCTTAAGAAGAAATCTTGTTAATCTTGTTAGCTTTGTTATCTGTAATAAATACTTAATTTGGTTTACCAAAGGCCTGATCCTTGGCTGGGGTTTCACAGACCAGAAGGGAGGGTAAGGTAATGACCAAGGCTGAAGGGGAACTGTAACAAATGGTGGCAGCGGTGAAGAGAATAACAATACCAGTATTCAGAGTCTCTGGGAATACTAGTATTGGGACGTTACTGGTGGTTGCCTAGCAGGGGGATCTGTTGAGATCTGTGCTAGAGCGGGGAGAGAAACCATAAGAGAGAGCGGTCCGGACTGGTGGAGTCCCTGGTGGTGCCTAGTGACAGGCAGTAACCACGAGCAGGTAGGAACCTGACAGGGAGAGCCAGGGAAGGACGCCTCACATGTGGTGGCAGTAGCGGTGGGATACGAACAACAGAGAATCCAGATACGAACCAAAGAGAGTCCCAAAGACACGTGGTGACAAAGGAGACTACGTCACAGGTGTTGGCTGTAGCAGTGAGATACGAATACTAGACAATCCCTAATAGTTGTGTGGCAAACAGAAATAACAAAACAAGATTACTTGTGAGAGTGACTGGCAAAGAGTGTGTGGCAAAGAGTGAGTGAACTCAAACACCATGGCTGAATACATAAAAATGAAAAGAGAGGAGCTGGTGGAGAAGTGCATAACATTCAATTTACCTCACGAGGGTAAAGGGGTAGATGAATTGAGGGTAGCACTTATAGGATTTGCAACTGCCCAGCAAAAACAACCTGTCAGGGAAGAGACCCCAGAAGGATATTTAAGCAATCCCGCTTATATAGAGTACTTGAGAGAGAAGTTAAGATGGGAGGCTGAGGAAAAAGACAAGCAGAGGGAGTTGGAAGCTGAGAGATTGAGGGTGGAAACTGAGAGAATGAGGATGGAGGCTGAGGAAAAAGACAAACAGCGGGTCTTTGAGGCTGAGGGAAAAGACAAACAGAGGGAGTTGGAAACTGAAAAGTTGAGAATGGGGTTTGAGGAGAGGGAGAAGCAACGAGCAGTGGATGCTGAATTACAAGTAGAAAAGTTAAAATTTGATAGAGAGAAATTTCACTCTGAGGAGACAAGGAAAGAGAGATGGAGCAAAAATAAAAATTACTCCAAAGGACTTTGCTGTCTATGAGCCTGGTCAAGATCCTCAAATTTACCTCAGCACCTTTGAAAAAGCAGCTCAGTTGTGGGGGCTACCTGAAGATAAATACATGCAGTATTTATCAAACCTGATTAAAGGGGAATTGGCTGAGGTATACCAATATTTCCCCTCAGACAGGCCCGTCACCTATGCTGAATTCAAAGAAGCAGTGTTTAAAAGATTCAGACTGGGGCCTGATTATTTTAGAAAGCTTTTCAGAAACTGCCAGATACAGACAGGAAGGTCTTTCGTGGAGCTGGGGGCAAAACTGATGGACATATTTGGGAAATGGCTGACAAGTGCAAAAGCTCGGTCTGTGGAGGAGGTGAAAAACCTCATGATATTGGATCAATTATACCATCAGTTACCACCAGAAATAAGGCTCCTGGTCAAAGACCGTTCCCCTACATCGGTGCAGGAGGCCGCAGAGATGGCGGATCACTTCGCCTCCAACAGAACTGGCTGGGTGGGGAAAACATCAAAAGATTTTAAACCCAGACCATATAACGCTGGCAGAAGGGATGTGGTACCAAAGAGAGTGAGTCCTCCAGTAAAATCTGAAGGGCACAGGACACCCCAGAGTGGATCTGTGTACCCTAAAGGTGAGGAGAAATTATGCTACAAATCTGGTAGACTGGGGCACCTACGTTTTCAATGTGAGGTTGCCAACCCCATTAGTAATCCTGCTCAGACGAGGGCAGTGAAAACAGAGCCCAAGGCTTTAGAAACAGCGAAAAAGGTTCAGTTCTGCCAGATAAACTGGACAGAAGTAACAGACCTTGATTCAAGTCTGAGAGAGGATGTGAGTGTACAAGGGGCAAATTATTGGGCATTGCTTGATACTGGTGCTGCACAAACATTACTGAGGCCAGATTTAATAAAATCTGAGGTAATATTACCTCAGGAAACTGTGACTATCCAAGGAGTGAGGGGTCAACCAGAAAGTTTGCCTGTGGCCCTGGTGGATATGACTTGGAGAGGCCAAGAGGGCCGATATAAAGTAGGCATTAATGCCCAGCAACAAGAACCTGTAATACTGGGAAGAGATATAATGGGCGCCCAAGGAAAGATCTATGTAGTGACCAGACAGCAAATTGGCAGAGAAACAGAAGCCATATTAAGGGGAGCTGAAACAAACAGGGTGGAATCTGTTAACCAGCCTCAGGTCACCACAGCAACCACTAGCAGGCCTGCTGAAGGAGACAAACTGTATCAAGTGGTCTCTGATAATGATGAGGCAGATCAATTCAGGGAAGAGCTACAAAAACATATAAGTTTGAAGCAGATAAAGGAACAAGCTCTGACCCAACAGATTCCTTTCACTGACAAACTGAGGAATCAAGTTGTGTGTGAGAATGGGATTTTATATAGACTGTGGATGCCTGCTGAGAGAAAGGATGAATGTGAACCAGTGAAGCAATTAATAGTGCCTAGCAAATACAGAACCAGATTGCTAGAGGTAGCCCACGATGTCCCATGTGCAGGACATCTGGGAATAAAAAAGACCAAGAAGAGATTGGCTGCACACTATTATTGGCCAAACATCTCCAAAGATGTAAAACAACATTGTCTATCTTGTGGAATATGCCAAAAGGTGGGAAAAAGTGGAGTAAAGACTAAGGCACCCTTAAAGCCCCTTCCTATAATTGGACAACCCTTTTATAGAGTGGGAATAGATTTGGTGGGCCCTTTTTCCAAACCCACAAGGCATGGGAAGAAATATCTATTGGTGGTGGTGGATTTTGCCACCAGGTACCCAGACGCAGAAGCACTAAGATCCGTGGAAGCCCCTGTAGTGGCAGAGGCTTTATTAAAAATCTTTATGAGGCTGGGTTTCCCTCATGAAGTGCTGACGGATCAAGGCAGTGTATTCATGGGAGAAGTGATGCAATGTATGTGGAACTGTTGTGGTCTAAAACATCTAAAGACCACTACTTACCATCCCGCCACTAATGGGTTAACAGAGAGATTCAATGGCGTTTTGAAGGGCATGATCAGAAGCTATGTTCAAGATCACCCACAAGACTGGGATGAATGTTTGGGATGCTTCTTATTTGCATATAGAGAAGTCCCTCAGGAGTCAACAGGCTTCTCACCATTTGAACTGATGTTCACTAGAAAAGTGAGGGGACCTTTGGAACTATTAAAAAATTCATGGGAAGGAACTCTGGGAGAGTACAAAACATCTGTAGTAGATTTTGTATTGGAATTCCGCAATAAATTAACATCAATGATGGAGGTGGTGGAAAAGAATTTGAGTCAAGCACAGGAGAAGCAACGTTACTGGTATGACAGAACAGCCAGGGAACGTGTGTATGATGTGGGAGATATGGTTATGGCGTTCATACCCAGGAAACATGACAAATTACAGGCTAACTGGGAAGGACCATATACCATCAGAGAAAGGCTTGACACAGTGACGAATGTAATTACCACAGACCAATTAAACAAAAGCAAAGTGATTCATGTAAATATGTTGAAACCTTACCATACCAGGGATGCACAGGTGTTGCAAGTTACCTTATTCCCTGAGGGAAGTGGGCCTGAACTTCCAGATTTGGTACAGGAAAGCAAAGACAAAGGAGGGGTAGATCAAGTGGAATGGTCAGAGGAGGTGAAGGAGGAAGTAAAAGAGGAGATTCTGAGAGTTTTGAAAACCTATAGGAATCTCTTTAGCAACAAACCTGGCCGAACCAGTATAGTTATACATTCCATTGATACTGGAGATCATGCCCCAATCAGATCTGTTCCGTACAGTGTGAACGGGAAAGTTTTAAATGAGATCAAAAAGGAGGTGGAAGATATGCTGGAATTAGGAGTGATCAGGGAATCCATCAGTCCCTGGGCCTCAAGTATTGTCCTGGTTCCGAAAAAAGATGGAATGACAAGGTTTTGCATTGATTATCAGCTAATCAATAAAATTACTGTCCCAGATGCGTATCCTATGCCTAGGGTAGACGCAATGTTAGAGTTATTGGGGGCAGCAACCATTATCTCTACACTAGATCTCTGTAAAGGATTTTGGCAAATGGAACTAGACGAGCAATCCAGAGCCAAAACTGCCTTCAGTACACCAGATGGGTTATATGAGTTTGTGACCTTCCCCATGGGACTAAGGAACTCACCAAGTTCATTTCAGAGGCTAATCAATACTGTGTTGCGAGGCATGTCAGATTTTGCAGTGGTCTATATCGATGACGTGGCCATTTCTAGCAAGTCGGTGCCTGAGCATGTCCAACACCTGACAACAGTATTGGAGGCCTTAAGAAAAGCAGGCCTCACAATAAAAGCTAAGAAATGCCAGTTTGGACTAAAGGAAGTAATCTATTTAGGACATAAGGTGGGGAGTGGGAAAATCACCCCCTTATGGAGCAAGGTGGAGGCAATACAAGCGTGGCCGATCCCCTTAACCAAAAAACAAGTAAGGGCATTTCTGGGTGTGGCTGGATTTTATAGGAAGTTTGTGAGAAATTTTGGGGAAATAGCAACCCCCTTGCATGAATTAACAAAGAAGAAGTGTTCTGAGCGTGTGGTATGGACGGATGAATGTCAGAAGGCTTTTGATCTACTGAAGCAAGCCTTGTGCCAAGGACCCATATTAATAGCACCAGACTATGGGAAACCATTCATCGTGGCTACAGATGCGTCGGACCTGGCGCTGGGAGTCGTCTTGCTACAGGAGAGAGAAGGCACCAGACATCCAGTGGCGTACCTGAGTCGCAAGCTGACGCCGAGGGAGAAAAACTATTCGTCGGTCCAGAAGGAGTGCCTAGCGGTCGTGTGGGGACTGAACAAGTTGCGCCCATACGTGTGGGGACGAAGATTCACAGTGACTATGGATCATCGGACCTTGTTATGGTTGCAGACTATGAAAAACCATAACACTATGCTGCAGAGGTGGTCCTGGGCCCTACAGGACTATCAAGTGGACTTCCAGTTCATAAAAGGCAAGGACAATGTACTGGCCGATGGACTTTCCAGGCAAGTGGCTGGGACTGCAGTGACGTGACCAGATAGAGGAACAAAGAAAGACATTTTCCCCATAGAGACTTTTATTTGTTAACGCGACATATAAATCCTGGAACAGGAATAATACTCTGCTGTTGTTTAAGAGGGGGGGAAATGTGATGTTCCTATATTAATGTATATATGGTAAGTGTTGGTTGTTTAGAAGATACATGGTAAGTGGAGTGAAAGAGGGGGAATGAATGGGCAGTAGAATGCAAGATGATTGGCTGAGTGTTTAAAATGGCTGAATGTATAAAAGGAAGAGTGAGAGTGGAATCTAGGGGGGGAGAAGAGAACTGAGTGGGTTGCTTGGTGGGGTTTAGAGAGTTGTTTGCCAGGAGGGAGGTGGAGTTCGGATTAGTATTGAGTAAAACCATATACTTATGTGCCTTAAGAAGAAATCTTGTTAATCTTGTTAGCTTTGTTATCTGTAATAAATTTATTTTATTTATTTATTTTATTTATTAAATTTATATACCGCCCTACTAGCAATAGCTCTCTGGGCGGTGAACATAAAACAGCATAAAAATACAATAAATAACAAAACAATACTAAAATACAAGCAACAATCCAACACAATAAACATTTTTAAAATTAAATCAGTGTAATTTAAAATGCTTCAGAGAATAGGAAGGTTTTGACCTGGCGCCAAAAGGAGAGCAGAGTCGGCGCCAGGCGTACTTCCTCAGGGAGACTGTTCCATAGTTCGGGGGCCACCACTGAGAAGGCCCTAGATCTTGTCATCACCCTCCGGGCCTCCCTGTGAGTTGGAACCCGGAGGAGGGCCTTCGTAGCAGAACGTAGTGCACGGGCCGGTTCATATCGGAAGAGGCGTTCCGCAAGGTATCGTGGTCCCGCACCGTATAAGGCTTTATAGGTTAATACCAACACTTTGAATCTAGCCCAGAAACATATTGGCAACCAGTGCAAGCTGGCCAGAACAGGTGTTATATGCTCGGACCGCTTGGTCCTTGTCAGCAATCTGGCCGCCGCATTTTGCACTAGTTGTAGCTTCCGAACTGACTTCAAAGGTAGCCCTACGTAAAGCGCATTACAGTAATCCAAACGTGAGGTTACCAGAGCATGTACCACTGATGTAAGGTCCTCTTTACTCAAATAGGGACGTAGCTGGGCTACCAACCGAAGTCGGTAAAACGCATTCCTAACCATCGAGGCTACTTGAGCCTCAAGTGAGAGGGAAGAGTCTAAAAAGACTCCCAGACTACGAACCCGGTCCTTTAGGGGGAGTGTAACCCCGTCCAGGACAGGGTATATATCCACCATCCGATCAGAGAACCCGTCCACCAACAGCATCTCAGTCTTGTCTGGATTGAGCTTCAGTTTGTTAACTCTCATCCAGTCCATTGTCGAGGCCAGGCAACGGTTCAGCAAATCGACAGCCTCACCTGAAGAAGATGAAAAGGAGAAGTAGAGCTGTGTGTCATCAGCATACTGATGACAACGCACTCCAAAACTCCTGATGACCTCTCCCAACGGCTTCATGTAGATATTAAAAAGCAGGGGGGACAAAACTGACCCCTGCGGGACCCCATATTGGAGAGCCCGCGGTGTCGAGCAATGTTCCCCAAGCACTACCTTCTGGAGATGACCCGCCAAGTAGGAGCGGAACCACTGCCAAGCAGTACCTCCAACTCCCAACTCCGCGAGCCTCTCCAGAAGGATACCATGGTCGATGGTATCACAAGCCGCTGAGAGATTAAGGAGAATCAACAGAGTTACACTCCCTCTGTCTCTTTCCCGACATAGGTCATCGTACAGGGCAACCAAGGCTGTCTCAGTGCCAAAACCGGGCCTAAAACCCGATTGAAATGGATCTAGATAATCAGTTTCATCCAATAGTGCCTGGAGCTGGCCAGCAACCACCCGTTCCAAGACCTTGCCCAGGAATGGAACATTCGCCACTGGCCTGTAGCTGTTAAAATTGTCTGGGTCCAAGGAAGGCTTTTTCAGGAGTGGTCTCACCACTGCCTCTTTCAGACAGCCCGGGACCACTCCCTCTCGTAAAGAGGCATTTATCACTTCCTTGGCCCAGCTACCTGTTCCATTCCTACTAGTTTTTATCAGCCAGGAGGGGCAAGGATCCAGTACCGAAGTGGTTGCACGTACCTGTCCAAGCACCTTGTCCACGTCCTCGAGTTGAACCAACTGAAGCTCATCCAACAAAACAGGACAAGACTGTGCTCCGGACATCTCACTAGGATCTACTGCTATAACTTGAGAGTCTAGGTCCCGGCGGATACATGAGATCTTATTCTGGAAGTGATCGGCAAACTGATTACAGCGGGCCTCCGATGATTCCACCGTGTCCGGAGGGTTTGAATGGAGAAGCCCCCGGACAACTCGAAAGAGCTCCGCTGGGCGGCAAAGAGATGATTTAATAGTGGCAGCAAAATGATGTTTTTTAGCTGCCTTCACTGCTCCTACATAGAGCTTAGTCGAAGCACTAACCAGCGCATAATTGTATCCGTCGGGAGTTCGTCTCCATTTCCGCTCAAGCCTCCTCCTATCTTGCTTCATCGCTCTCAGCTCCGGAGTATACCATGGAGCTGTATGAGCTCTACACAGGAGAGGGCGTGCAGGAGCGATTGTGTTTACAGCCCGGGTCATCTCCGTATTCCACAGAGCGACCAGGGCTTCAGCAGGAGCGCCAGTCCTATCAGCCGGAAAATCCCCCAGAGCCCTTTGAAAACCTTCAGGATCCATTAGTCTCCAGGGGCGGACCATTTTAATAAGTCCCCCACCCTTGCAGAGGGAAGAGGTTACTGAAAGTCTAAACTTCAGCAAGCAGTGGTCTGTCCATGACAAAGGGAGTGTTGTAAAACTCCCCACATCCAGATCACTTTCCCCATGCTCAGTAGCAAAAACAAGGTCTAGAGTGTGCCCCGATACATGTGTTGGACCACTAACATATTGAGACAGCCCCATGGCTGTCATGGAAGCCATGAAGTCCTGAGCCGCGCCAGACAAAGTGGTCTCGGCATGAATGTTGAAATCCCCCTGTACTATTAGTCTGGGGGACCTCAACAATATATCCGAGACCACTTCTACCAGCTCAGTTAGGGAAGCCATTGGGCAGCAAGATGGGCGGTACACCAAAAGGATTCCCAGCCTGTCCCTCTGGCCCAACACAAGGTGCAAACACTCCAGGCCAGTAACTGAATGAACATGGTGCTTGGTGAGTGAGATGGAACTCTTATAGACGACAGCAACCCCACCTCCCCGACCCTCAGATCTACCATGATGCTGAACCAAGTACCCCGGTGGGCAGAGCTGAGAGAGACCAACTCCTCCCTGCTCACCCACCCAGGTCTCGGTTATACATGCCAGATCGGCTGCCTCATCCACAATCAAATCGTGGACGAGGGAGGTTTTATTATATACCGATCTGGCATTTAATAACAGCAACTGGAGATCTGAGAGTTGGCTGATAGGACTACCAACGACCTTGCGGGTGTGGGAAGGACTGGAACAAGGCACAGCCACAACATGTCTGGACCGCATTCCCCTTACCTGGCACGTCCTTCTCACAGCGCCATACCTTCCTTTGCCCAACACTACGGTAATTTGGGCCCCCTCAAGTCTCCCCACCTGATGGATAAAACTCTCTCCGAAGCACATAATACAACTAAAATATACAACAATTAAACGTATAAATACAGCATATAAACATACACACTCACTCAGACATACATTCATATAATCAGGCACCCATTCATCTCAAATTGCATCAACACACACACACACACACACACACACACACACACACACACACACACACACACACACACACACACACACACACACACACACACACACACACACACACACACACACACACACACACACACACACACACACACACACACACACACACACACACACACACAGAAAAGAAAAGAAAAGAAAAGAAAAGAAAAGAAAAGAAAAGAAAAGAAAAGAAAAGAAAAGAAAAAGAAAGGAGCAACACAGCAGCAGCAGCCTCTCCTTCCCTTGGGGCGATGCTTTCTTTCTCCTGCAGGCCCTGGGTCTCCCAGGCCACCTCAGCCAGCCGGCTTATGTATCCCTCCAAAGAGGGACAGGTGGTAAGAATCAGTCCTGGCTGGCTGGGTACCTGGGGCCTGGTCCTGCCAGGCAGAAGTCCCTCAGGGAAGGGTGGTGGAGATGGTGGTCCCACAGTAGCAGCAGCAGCCTCTCCTTCCCTTGGGGCGATGCTTTCTTTCTCCTGCAGGCACTGGGTCTCCCAGGCCACCTCAGCCAGCCGGCTTATGTATCCCTCCAAAGAGGGACAGGTGGCAAGAATCAGTCCTGACTGGCTGGGTACCTGGGGCCTGGTCCTGCCAGGCAGAAGTCCCTCAGGGAAGGGTGGTGGAGATGGTGGTCCCACAGTAGCAGCAGCAGCACAGCAGCAGCAGCCTCTCCTTCCCTTGGGGCGATGCTTTCTTTCTCCTGCAATTAAATACTTAATTTGGTTTACCAAAGGCCTGATCCTTGGCTGGGGTTTCACAGACCAGAAGGGAGGGTAAGGTAATGACCAAGGCTGAAGGGGAACTGTAACAAATGGTGGCAGCGGTGAAGAGAATAACAATACCAGTATTCAGAGTCTCTGGGAATACTAGTATTGGGACGTTACTGGTGGTTGCCTAGCAGGGGGATCTGTTGAGATCTGTGCTAGAGCGGGGAGAGAAACCATAAGAGTGAGCGGTCCAGACTGGTGGAGTCCCTGGTGGTGCCTAGTGACAGGCAGTAACCACGAGCAGGTAGGAACCTGACAGGGAGAGCCAGGGAAGGACGCCTCACAGATCTCTCCACCTGTGCAGCTCTGAGACGGGCTCCCATCTTGGATGAAACTTTTTCAGTTTTAAATCCAGTCAGAAGGGTCTTTTTTGACTGGGGATAATTTCTTCCGGATAAGGAAGAAACGTGAGATTTCCCACACAGCTTTGTTGTGATTGTTGGAGACTGGATTTCGTCAGAATTGTCTGTGAAAGAAGGTCTTCCAGCAGCTCGGACGGAGCGAGGATTTCTAGCTAAGCTCAGCTGAATAAGTGACCCGTTTTTTTTTCTTTAAAGAAAGACGGACTAACAGGCAAGCATTCTCCTGTCTACGCTTTATTACTTTCTTATCTGTACAGCTAAAGAGATTTGTCAAAGGAACAGCAATTAAGAAAACCTGGGTGAGCCAAAACTTTCCTTATCTTTTACTCACGGAACTAAGGGGGAAGAAAATAAAAATAGCCTATCTTTTTTTTATTGCAAAAAGCTGACATGGAAAATAGCATTATAAAGATTACAACGGATGAGGGGTTTCTGATTGGAAGAGAAAGGAAAAATCTTTTTGATTTATAAGACTTTTGTGTAACACATGTGTGGGACTATTTTTTCTGATCTACTTTTTTTTTGACGAATCTGCTCATTCCTTCTGCTACTAGTTATTTGAACGCTGTGAACTAAAGCTGTTTTTGCACTTCTGGGCATATAAGAGATAAGGGCTGTCTAGAGTGTGACATCAGTTGGTTTGAAAGATTAACTCCTTTGTAACTGGATAAAGAAATAAACTGCTCTTTGCTTGGGACATTGAAAATTGAAGGAGTTTTGTTCCTTTGGCTTTAAGAATGACAATTAAGAAGATCATGGATGTACAAGAAGGGAATTTATCTTTAGACATGTTTCAGAAAATAATGAATGGGATTAAGTCAATAAAACAAGAACTAAGAAATAATAGTCAAGCGTTGAGAATTGAATTTGATGAAATGAGACAGGAGCTGAAAGAAATTCAGGATTCTATGAGAAAGGAGAATAAAGATAGATCTGGAATACCAAAAAAGGATGAAAGAGAAATTAAAGGCAAGGTTCAAACTATGGAGATTGGATTAAATATGGACATGGAAAAAGATTTGGATTTCCTGGCTGTGATGGATCCTGGAGATAAATATTACGGTTTGGAACTCAGTGCTGTCCCTGAAGGAATTGAAGAGATTGTAGATAAAGACATTATCGGTTCAAAAAAATTCCTGGACTGGAAGGATTTGATGGAACTTGAAATGGAGAAAGTTAACAGATTTAATCCCTGTTTTGTGTCAATGGAAAAATCTTCAAGAGATGTGCTAGTGTATCATGTAAAAAAGAGGAACAGAGATGCGGCTTTGCAACAATACTTCAGTGATACATTCGGAATTGATGGCAAGGAAATATCTGTGATAAAGGAAATTCCTATCAGACTCTTATTATATGACTATGACAGCAAGATTATGGGGTGCGTAAAGATGGAAGATGGAAGATGGAACCAATATGGATAATGGAAGAAAAGCGATTTGAAATTACTGGACTTAGTAGACTTGATGAGTTGGATTAATTGACATGTTTATCTAGAAAAAAAATTGATGGACATATATCTCAAGGATTGGAAACTTCTCTTTGACTTTTTGTGGAAGAATAAAATGATATGATGTTAATGAGATTTGAAACCAATTAAGATAACCACTGGAGGAAGGTGATTTTATAATCTATTAAGAGACAGGCTTGTTATATATTATAGATTTATAGCTGAACTATGACAAATCGGAAGTCAATATTTTTATATGTTTTTTTTCTTTTCTTGTTGTGTTAGTTATTGATTTGTGTTTTTTCTTTTTGTATTGTTTTGGTTTTGAAAATTTGAATAAAAATTAATTGAAAAAAAACATTTCAAAACATATAGTTCTAAATGCAGAAATGCTTGCTTAAGAACCCTCTAAGTTTTCATAGTGATACACACAACATTCAGAGAGAATCGAGAATTTAAAGTATAAAACAAGAGAGAGAGAAATCCAGAGCCATGTTG
Source organism: Rhineura floridana (assembly GCF_030035675.1). Taxonomy (NCBI): domain Eukaryota; kingdom Metazoa; phylum Chordata; class Lepidosauria; order Squamata; family Rhineuridae; genus Rhineura; species Rhineura floridana. Next base: position 198,740,153 of record NC_084480.1, on the reverse strand, counting down.
GACTTGTTTCTGTTAGTGGTCTCAAAATTTGTTGAAATTAATTAAAAATCAGCCATGTTCACAGAGTACCTGTAATCCTATTACCGACCTTGCCCCATACTCTGACCTTCATCTTCTGCAGTTTAAAAGTGAAAAAAAATGCATTGCTGATTTTTAATTAAATTAATTAAAGAAACTATGCATTGAGCTCAATGATAAGGCCAGGCATGCTCAGTATTATAGTCTATTATAATGTTGGAAATGCTGAGTAAGAACCAACTGTAATTGTTCTAAAAGCAAGACTCATAGCTGTTTGGCTTCACTAATCAGGTGACCACACCCACACTAGTCCATAATTTAACTTTTGACAGTCATATCTAAAGAATCCTGGAAAGAGTAGTTTGTGAAGGATGCTGAGAGTTGTTAGGAGACTGACAGACTATTCCCCTGACACAGCTCCAGTGGCCAGAGTGGTTGAACAGTCACCCCCTCTTCTGGGGATTGTAGCTCTGTGAGGGGAATAGGGCCTCTCCCAGCACCTCTCAGCACCCTTCACAAACTAACATTTCCCAGGATTCTTTGGGGAAAGCCATGATGGTCTCAGGTGGAATAAAGGTCTGGCATGAATGTGGCCAGTGACAGCTTTGGTTTAAATTTGGATGGGAGACTGCATGTGCCTGCTGTAGAATAAAAAGTTGGAGGAAACCCTGAAAAACAATATTGTTCACCATGTTTTCCTTTTTGGGAAGAACAAGGGCTTTCCCTCTGCCCAGTGCCCACCCACCCAATCTCCTCCCCTCCCTCTCTCTCTCCCCTCCCTGCCCCTCCCCAAGTCAGTTTTTCCTATCATGATTGTACAGGAGTAAATCCCATTGAAGTAAAAAAGCATGAAATGATCTAACCCATCCTCCCCTCCTTCCTCCTCCTATTCTCTCCCTTTTGCCCCTTCCCTCCCCATTCCTTCACCCTCCCCTCCCTCTCCTCCTTCCTCCTTCTCTCTCATGTCCCCTCCCCTCCTCCTACTCCATAATCAGTTTTACCTACACTAACCATGATTGCACAGGAGTAAATCCCATTGAACTAAATAAGCATGCAAATGATCAGACCTGCCTTTCCCCTCTCTCCTGCCCCTCTCTCATCTCCTCCCCTCTCCTTCTCCCTTTCTCCTTCTCCCTTTCTCCTTCCCCTCCCCTCTTCCTTCTTCCTCCTCCCCTGTCCACTCCAGCACTCCCTCCCTCCTCCTCCTTCTCCTCATTGGTCAGTTTCACCTTTCCTAAACATGATTGCATGGAAGGAAATCCCATTGAACTCAATAAGCATGCAAATGATCAAACCTTCCTTCTTCCTCCCCATGCCCACATAGTCAGTTTCACCTATCCTATGATTGCAGGGGAATAAATCCCACTGAACTCAATAAGCATGCAAATGATAAATCCATTCCCACCAATCATTCTTGCACAGGATCCCATTTCTTACCTCCCGGATTAAAGAGCAGAGAAATTCACTACTAGGCAAAAAAACCCTTGCGGTTTAAGAATGTACCTATAGCCAAAACATATTTCAATCAAACTTTAGAAAGCAGAGAAATTGGGCAGCTATAGTGAATGCACCAGGGGAGCAGGAGACCTGAACTCCTCTCTGAGATATTGTACTGCCCTACAAATTGGTCAAAATGCAAACACCATTTGGGTTGGTCTTTCACAGTCCAATCCACTTTCTGTGTAGCTTTGTCGGGACGCAGGGTTGGGGTCCTGGGGATTTAGATCAATGGGATTCACAAGAACTGGAGAGAAGGGAGGGGGCCACTTCGCCCGAGTGGAGCGAAGACAAAGCAGAGGAAATTCCAGAGATAGAGTTACCTAGCAACGGGGACCTTGAGGGTTTTACAATTGCAAAATCTCCCCTGGAGGTTCCCATGCCTCCTCTGCTCCGAAGCTCAGAACAGACGGGGGAAGAGGGAGGGCTGCTCCAGACAGAGAAGCCAGAAGAAAGTTCAAAGCCTGCCCCCTCCCTTTCCCCCATACCGGAGTCGGAGACTTCAGAAGAGGAGGGGCCCATGCTTCCCCCGTCGCCGCGTACTCGAAGACAGTTGAAGAGACAAGAAAGGGGGGGAGAAGGAGGGTGGCAACTGAGGGTCCAGTAAGGAGGAGCGAAAGGCTCCGTGCCCATTTGCCCCCTTCTTAAGAGACAGGCGGGAAAGCAGTTCCTTGCTCTGTCAACTTTCTTCCACGTCGCAGGATCTATAACTCTGTGTTGCTTCATGAGAAGGCGCAGTCTATGTTTGGATATTACCTTAATAAAAACTGAATTGCTTTCAACCACAAGCCTGGTTCCTGAGTCCCATCCTGGGCCTGACAAGCTTGGAGGAATTTGGTAACATGTGCCTCTGAGCATATGGTGAGTGGTGGCAACACCTACAATCAGCCCAAAGAATAGAAAGAAGACATGTGCTGCGCTGATCTTGTTTTAGCAGGGAGGAAGCAACATTATTCAGACAGTTGATATAGTTCAGATGGTCACTTTGAATATGTCTGATTTCCTTTGCAATTTTAGTGAAGTTTCCTATAGGAAATAATTTTCTTTTGTTTCTATTTCTGTGAATATGTGAAGTACAGCAACACTTTGCAAACTTTACACTAAAAATACTCCAAACATAATAATGGCACTGACTTCTGCAGAATAGTCTCCAGTGGATCTCAGGAGTGTGTCAATTTGCACAAGATAAAACAGTGGGAGGTGAAATATATTCTAGCAAAATGCTAGGTGTGCTCTATGTTTTTAATTGACCGTGCCCACCTTGCCTTAAATGGAGTTGTTTAAACATAGCAGGCTGAAAACATGCATCCTCTTTTTCTCAACAGCTAGAGTCATTGCTGAAGGAGCAACATATTGGAATCAGTCTGATTTTACATCAAACTACAGTTTCAGATTCAACTGTTAATGCACCCAAAATAGAAATAGAACATAACCTCCAATTTGAAACACAAAAGTCTGTCTTCACCATCATATGACACTGACCAATAAAAAGGCTTTGAAATTAATAAAAAATAAATTTGACACAGATTTCTGGGATGAATAATGAGGAAAATAAATTTTTCTAGTTTAGATTCTCTGTAGAAACAGTAGTAACACAGAAAAGAAGCAAAGTAAGAAGAACACCAACAAACATACAGAAATATAATTCTCTATCTTTGGAGATGGCAGGTGTTGCCACCACTCACCATATGCTCAGAGGCACATGTTACCAAATTCTTCCAAGCTACACAGGAAGTGGATTGGAGTGGGAAAGACCAACCCAAATGGTGTTTGCATTTTGACCAGTTTGTAGGGCAGTCCAATATCTCAGAGAGGAGTTCAGGTCTCCTGCTCCCCTGGTGCATTCACTAGAGCTGCCCAATTTCCCTGCTTTTTAAAGTTTGATAGAAATAGCTGTGGGCTATAGGTACATTCTTAAACCGCAAGGTTTTTTGCCTATTAATGAATTGGATATTAGACTTTAAGAAGGATGCAGACAAACTAGAACAGGTTCAGTGGAGGGTGTGATGTTCCTATATTAATGTATATATGGTAAGTGTTGGTTGTTTAGAAGATACATGGTAAGTGGAGTGAAAGAGGAGGGGGAGTGAATGGGCAGTAGAATGCTAGATGATTGGCTGAGTGTTTAAAATGGCTGAACGTATAAAAGGAAGAGTGAGAGTGGAATCTGGGGGGAGAAAAGAAAGAGTGGGTTGTTTGGTGGGTTTGAGAGAGTGGTTTGCCAGCAGAGAGTGGAGAAGGAGGGGGGTGGAGTTCGGATTAGTATTGAGTAAAACCATATGCTTATGTGCCTTAAGAAGAAATCTTGTTAATCTTGTTAGCTTTGTTATCTTTAATAAATACTTAATTTGGTTTACCAAAGGCCTGATCCTTGGCTGGATTTCACAGACCAGGAGGGAGGGTAAGGTAATGACCAAGGCTGAAGGGAAACTGTAAAAAATGGTGGCAGCGGTGAAGAGAATAACAATACCAGTATTCAGAGTCTCTGGGAATACTAGTATTAGGACGTGACTGGTGGTTGCCTAGCAGGGGGATCTGTTGAGATCTGTGCTAGAGCGGGGAGAGAAACCATAAGAGAGGACGGTGCGGACTGGTGGAGTCCCTGGTGGTGCCTAGTGACAGGCAGTAACCACGAGCAGGTAGGAGCCTGACAGGGAGAGCCAGGGAAGGTCGTCACAGGTGGTGGCAGTAGCGGTGGGATACAAACAACAGAGAATCCAGATATGAACCAAAGAGAATCCCAAAGACACGTGGTGACAAAGGAGACTACATCACAGCTGTTGGCTGTAGCAGTGAGATATGAATACTAGAGAATCCCTAACAGTGGTGTGCAAACAGAAATAACAAAACAAGATTATTTGTGAGAGTGACTGGCAAAGAGTGTGTGGCAAAGAGTGAGTGAACTCAAACACCATGGCTGAATACATAAAAATGAAAAGAGAGGAGCTGGTGGAGAAGTGCGTAACATTCAATTTACCTCACGAGGGTAAAGGGGTAGATGAATTGAGGGTAGCACTTATAGGATTTGCAACTGCCCAGCAAAATCAACCTGTCAGAGAAGAGATCCCAGAAGGATACTTAAGCAATCCCGCTTATATAGAGTACCAGAGAGAGAAGTTAAGATGGGAGGCTGAGGAAAAAGACAAGCAGAGGGAGTTGGAAACTGAGAGATTGAGGATGGAAGCTGATGGGAAAGATAAACAGCGGGTCTTTGAGGCTGAGGAAAAAGACAAGCAGAGGGAGTTGGAAATTGAGAGATTGAGGATGGAAACTGAGAGAATGAGAGTGGATGCGGAATTACAGGCAGAAAAGTTAAAATTTGAAAGAGAGAAGTTTCATTCTGATGAGACAAGGAAAGACATAGATGAAGCAAAAATAAAAATTACTCCAAAGGACTTTGCTGTCTATGAGCCTGGTCAAGATCCTCAAATTTACCTCACAACCTTTGAAAAGGCAGCTCAGTTGTGGGGGCTACCTGAAGATAAATGCATGCAGTATTTATCAAATCTGATCAAAGGGGAATTGGCTGAGGTATACCAATATTTCCCCTCAGACAGGCCCGTCACCTATGCTGAATTCAAAGAAGCAGTGTTTAAAAGATTCAGACTGGGGCCTGATTATCTTAGAAAGCTTTTCAGAAACTGCCAGATACAGACAGGGAGGTCTTTCGTGGAGCTGGGGGCAAAACTGATGGACATATTTGGGAAATGGCTGACAAGTGCAAAAGCTCAGTCTGTGGAGGAGGTGAAAAACCTCATGATATTGGATCAATTATACCATCAGTTACCACCAGAAATAAGGCTCCTGGTCAAAGACCGTTCCCCTACATCGGTGCAGGAGGCCGCAGAGATGGCGGATCACTTCGCCTCCAACAGAACTGGCTGGGTGGGGAAAACATCAAGAGATTTTAAACCCAGACCATATAACGCTGGCAGAAGGGATGTGGTACCAAAGAGAGTGAGTCCTCCAGTAAAATCTGAAGGGCACAGGACACCCCAGAGTGGATCTGTGTACCCTAAAAGTGAGGAGAAATTATGCTACAAATCTGGTAGACTGGGGCACCTACGTTTTCAATGTGAGGTTGCCAACCCCGTTAGTAATCCTGCTCAGACAAGGGCAGTGAAAATAGAGCCCAAGGCTTTAGAAACAGCGAAAAAGGTTCAGTTCTGCCAGATAAACTGGACAAAAGTAACAGACTTGGATTCGAGTCTAAGAGAGGAAGTGTGTGTTCAAGGGGCAAATTATTGGGCATTGCTTGATACTGGTGCCGCTCAGACATTACTGAGGCCAGATTTAATAAAATCTGAGGAAATATTACCTCAGGAAACTGTGACTATCCAAGGAGTGAGGGGTCAACCAGAAAGCTTGCCTGTGGCCCTGGTGAAAATGGAGTGGAGAGGAAAAGGGGGAGAATATAAAGTAGGCATTAATGCCCAGCAACAAGAACCTGTAATACTGGGAAGAGATGTTATGGGAGCCCAAGGGAAAATATATGAAGTGACCAGACAACAACTTGGCAGAGAAACAGAAGCTGTGTTAAGGGGGGCTGAAGCAAGCAGGGTGGAATCTGTTAGCCAGCCTCAGGCCACCATAGCAACCACTAGCAGGCCTGCTGAAGGAGACAAACTGTGTCAAGTGGTCTCTGATAAGAAAGAAGCAGATCAATTCATGGAAGAGCTGCATAAAGATATAAGTTTGAACCAAATAAAGGAACAAGCCCTGACCCAACAGATTCCTTTCACTGACAAGCTGAGGAGTCAAGTTGTGTGTGAGAATGGGATTTTATATAGATTGTGGATGCCTGCTGAGAGAAAGGATGAATGTGAACCAGTGAAGCAATTGATAGTACCTAGCAAATACAGAACCAGATTGCTAGAGGTAGCCCACGATGTCCCATGTGCAGGACATCTGGGAATAAGAAAGACCAAGAGGAGATTGGCAGCACACTATTATTGGCCAAACATCTCCAAAGATGTAAAACAACATTGTCTATCTTGTGGAATATGCCAAAAGGTGGGGAAAAGTGGAGTAAAGACTAAGGCACCCTTAAAGCCCCTTCCTATAATTGGACAACCCTTTTATAGAGTGGGAATAGATTTGGTGGGGCCTTTTTCCAAACCCACAAGGCATGGGAAGAAATATCTATTGGTGGTGGTGGATTTTGCCACCAGGTACCCAGACGCAGAAGCACTAAGATCTGTGGAAGCCCCTGTAGTGGCAGAGGCTTTAGTAAAAATTTTATGAGGCTGGGTTTCCCTCATGAAGTGCTGATGGATCAAGGCAGTGTATTCATGGGAAAGTTGTGAGTGAAGTAATCTGTGTAGGACATAAGGTGGGGAGTGGGAAAATCACCCCTTATGGAGCAAGGTAGAGGCAGTGCAATCGTGGCCTATCCCCTTGCATGAATTAACAAAGAAAAAGTGTTCTGAGCGTGTGGTATGGACGGATGAATGTCAGAACGCTTTTGATCTACTGAAGCAAGCCTTGTGCCAAGGACCCATATTAATAGCACCAGACTATGAGAAACCATTCATTGTGGCTACAGATGTGTCAGACCTCGCGCTGGGAGTCGTCTTGCTACAGGAGATAGAAGGCACCAGACATCCAGTGGCGTACCTGAGTCGCAAGCTAACGCCGAGGGAGGAAAACTATTCGTCGGTCCAGAAGGAGTGCCTAGCGGTCGTGTGGGGACTGAATAAGTTGCTCCCATACGTGTGGGGACGAAGATTCACAGTGACTACGGATCATCGGACCTTGTTATGGTTGCAGACTATGAAAAACCACAACACTATGCTGCAGAGGTGGTCCTGGGCCCTACAGGACTATCAAGTGGACTTCCAGTTCATAAAAGGCAAGGACAATGTACTGGCCAATGGACTTTCCAGGCAAGTGGCTGGGACTGCAGTGACGTGACCAGACTGAGGAACAAAGAAAGACATTTTCCCCATAGAGACTTTTATTTGTTAACGCGACATATAAATCCTGGAACAGGAATAATACTCTGCCGTTGTTTTAAGGGGGGGGGGAAATGTGATGTTCCTATATTAATGTATATATGGTAAGTGTTGGTTGTTTAGAAGATACATGGTAAGTGGATTGAAAGAGGAGGGGGAGTGAATGGGCAGTAGAATGCTAGATGATTGGCTGAGTGTTTAAAATGGCTGAACGTATAAAAGGAAGAGTGAGAGTGGAATCTGGGGGGAGAAAAGAAAGAGTGGGTTGTTTGGTGGGTTTTAGAGAGTGGTTTGCCAGGAGAGAGTGGAGAAGGAGGGAGGTGGAGTTCGGATTAGTATTGAGTAAAACCATATGCTTATGTGCCTTAAGAAGAAATCTTGTTAATCTTGTTAGCTTTGTTATCTTTAATAAATACTTAATTTGGTTTACCAAAGGCCTGATCCTTGGCTGGGGTTTCACAGACCAGAAGGGAGGGTAAGGTAATGACCAAGGCTGAAGGGAAACTGTAACAAATGGTGGCAGCGGTGAAGAGAATAACAATACCAGTATTCAGAGTCTCTGGGAATACTAGTATTAGGACGTGACTGGTGGTTGCCTAGCAGGGGGATCTGTTGAGATCTGTGCTAGAGCGGGGAGAGAAACCATAAGAGAGGACGGTCCGGACTGGTGGAGTCCCTGTTGGTGCCTAGAGACAGGCAGTAACCACGAGCAGGTAGGAGCCTGACAGGGAGAGCCAGGGAAGGGCGTCACAGAGGGCAACAAGGATGATCAGAGCATTGGAAGCCAAGCCCTACGAGGAGAGACTGAAAGAAGCGGGCATGTTTAGCCTTGAGAAGATAAGACAGGAGAGATATGATAGCATTTTTCAAGTACTTGAAAGGTTGCCACAAAGAGGAGGCCCAGGATCTCTTCTCGATAATTCAGAGTGCAGGACACAGAAAAAACGGGTTCAAGTTGCAGGAAGCCAGATTTTCACTTCCTAATTGTTTGTGCGGTATAACAATGGAACCAATTACCTAGGGAGGTGGTGGGCTCTCCAACTCTGGAGGCATTTGAGAGGCAGCTGAACAGTCACCTGTCAGGTATGCTTTAATTTAGATTCCTGCTTCCAGCAGGAGGTGGACTCGGCCTTATAGGCCCCTTCCAACTCTACAGTTGTGTGATCCTATGAGAAAAAGGGTGACCCCACCTATTTGTGGCTCTGATTCTATTCACAGACAGCTTCAGCCTCACCTTCACTTGGTGTGTGGCTCCCTCAACTGCTTACCCTCAAGGGAGTGCAGTAGCAGTAGGTGGGGCTGCAAAGGTGAGGTGATGTTGCACAGGTGGCTTCGGAATAGCTAGTCTTACTGCCTCTTACCTAGGGGGGAAGGGGATGGAAGAGGCATGGAGAGCACAGCACAGTGCAGGTGCAATGGCAGAACCAATCTGTTGTTCCTGTTGCCATGCTGCCGCAGTGTCCACAGCATACTGTGCTCCACTACTGGTGCAGCCCTTGACAGGAAAAGGATTGTCCATCCCTGCTCTAGATCTAGGCTTCCCAAAAGGTAGAACATTGGGGGGGGCTATTATAGAATCTCTGTGCCTGTGTGTTCTTAAAAAGCAGCCTATTTTTTAAGAATGTTCCAATACGCTAAATAGACAGATAAGATAGGTTTCATTCTTTGCATCAGAACGGCTGTGCTCTTTGATGAACTTGTGATACATCTCATCACAAATGCCCCTGTCACAGAAATAGAATCTATTTTAAGCAAACAATGATTAACATGTGAATGAGTTCAGAAAACAAATTTATTCCTGAATTAACACACTTTATTAAAGAACAAGAATAGGACGCCCAGCCTAACCCCTCCAAAGCAGGACACCTCCTGAATAGTTCCCAGACTGGAATGATTTATTTAGAATGAGCCATCTTGAAACTACATGATCAAGACATGAAACCGATCTGTGCATCTATGCCATTTTCACTATGAGAGTCCTGTTCACTTCTTTTCTTTGGTATATGTGCCTAGTCATAAGTGGCCTCTAGTCTATAACTAGATATTTGCAATTTAAGTTATTAAGAAATGGAGCTCAAGAGATCAAAGAAATCTATTAAGACCAATGATGTTAATAACATCCAGAGATGCGTATTCAGGGTTCTGTGAATCCAACCAATATAAAGATATTGAACTGTCAAGATGAAAAAAAACGTTTTCTGTACTTTTAGGGAAAGATCCAACCAGAATAAAATGAAACAAAAAGAGCCAAGTTCCCAGTTTGCCCTTAATAATGACATTCTTTTTTTATTATTCTTAGCATGGGCCAGACAGCATGCATAATTAACTATTGCTACAATTGAATAATTAGCCAGCACAAGAGTCATTAGCAGAGAGGTCCAAATGTTAGGTACTGAAATTGCATTCCTCTGTAAAAATTGGTGCTGTGAAGAAAAACCCTGTAATATGGAATGCAGAGAAAGGAATGTCCTGTTCTAAATTTTGAATACTTATACAGGTTGGAGGAGGGAGGTGTTGTCAGGATGATTATTGATTTTACTCATTTTGGCAAGTCATAAAGATCAGCTAAGCAATTTTTGAGTACATCTAAAAACATTGGCCTTGATCCAGAGAAAGTTAGTCATGTTCAAATTCTGTTGAAATCAATGTAAGGATATTTCCAGACTGTTGCTACCTTTGGGTGGGATTCAGTCACATACCAGCAAATTCAGGCTACACAATGAAAGTTGATTGGGAGGTCTTGCATGAGAAACCCACTTCCCCAAAAGATCAAACATTTTGCAATAAGAACAGTGTGGGATAACATTTGACACTATAAAAAGTGGGATAAGACTTGTTTCACACAACACTGTTCAGCCTCCCTGTAAACAAATCATAGCACATGCTTAAAAAATAGTGAGTGCCATTTAACCACACCGCAAACAAATCTGGATCAATGGTCAATAAACAGGTCATCTGGAAGCCACCTGAGTGACTCCATCTGATTTGAGGCCTCAGTCTCATACAATCAGGATCATTGCCAGGTTCGAGGTGGCCCTGGGCATGGGCCCTTCTAGTGCTTCTCTCCCCTAGTATCACCCTGGTGCTTCCCCAGGTAAGCTTACCGGGGATTGGCAAGCAGCAGTGGTGACAGACTTTTCTTTTGAAGCACATTTGGTAGGGCAATGGGCAAGTAGTGGTCAGGTTGCAGCTATCACCATTTCTGGAGAAATTACAGTGGTGACTGTTGTGGCCTTACCTTATGCTTCTCTTCAGAACACCAGGCTGAGTGTCACCAACCTCATGCCCATGTAAACAGAAAAAATGTAAAAGAATAAAAGGATCCGGTGATTGATATCTGTCTCAGTGTGCCCTCTGAGACACATGAGACATAACAATTGCCCTACCAAGCTAGGCGCTTAGTCCAGCCCCGTGTATGTTGCACAATGTATGTAATGGATCTATATCTATTGCTAGCTTTCATTATAATCTTGTTGTCCAATGTACAATGATTCAAAAATCTGTTCTGAAAACTTACAGTTATCTATTGTGGCCTGATAATACTTATAATAACTTTTTTGCAATCCCAGACAATCAGCAAGCCTAGAAGTTAAATCCAACCTCTGGTGGGCCTTCATATATGGTTGGTGGACTGGATTCTGCTGTTAGGCCTGTTTTAGATGTAGAGAGATGCCACACATTTTAAGTCGGGTTTATGCAAAGACCAGAGGGCATTGTTGGGAATCAAGAGAAAGGGCAGGAAGAAGAATAGAAACATAAGCAGAACATAAATGTCTTGTGCTAATATGATGGAGAGAAAGCCTGCTTTGCTGTTAGCCATGCCCAGCCATAACATTAACCAGGGTGAGGCAAAGTGGCAGATTCCAGTCAGCAGCCCCCCCACCCTAGGCATTCCTCCTGAGCACCCTATGGTCATTATCCTCTGTTAGAGATCACATCTGTTTGTGCTTGGCATGCACCCTCTAAACTAGTGGGATCCTCTAAGTTCTACTCCCAGTATCAATCAACCTGGACCCTTCATTCTTCATATGAGGCCCTTCTCTGGGTCCCCTCTCTGGTGGAGGGTGATGACAACGGAGATGACCTTCTCAGTTGTGGCTCCCCATCTGTTGAATGCTCTCCCCAGTGAGGTCTGCATGGTGCATTTGCTGACATATTTTTGGTACCAGGTAAATTATTATTATTATTATCTTTATTTATACCCCGCCCTTTTTCCAAACTGGAACTTAAGGCGGCTTCCAGATAAAAATAAGTACATATCATTAAGAACCTATAAAAATATAAAGCATATAAACATATAAAATCAGGTAAAGACTTATACTTTTTTGCAGGCTTTTGATGGACTGAGCTGATGTTGTTCTGTTAGTGTGCTGCCAAAGTTTCCCATGGCTATTATGAGAGGGGCTCTGCACTTATGCTTCATTGCAACGTTTAAAGGAATTTCCTGAGACTCCAGAATTTGGAAAACAGCTCTATGAGAATACAGGGTACAGTGACACTAGGGCTTTTATGATCTGTTAAAAACACAATGTTTCCATGCTAACAGGCACATGGGATCATTTCTGCTTAATAATGGTAGCATGAATGCTTTATCACACAAAATGGGCATCCAATTGAGGTATGTGGTAAAAATGTCTTTCTTGATGTCAGGGCCATGTTGAATTCCCCACTTTAAAGAATCAACACTAAAGGACATTTGAATCCATAAGGTCCCAATAATTATAATTTGTTAGTGCATATATGCTTATGTTTTAAAATATGTTGTAAGTCACTTGGAGACCTTAGATAACAAGTGACTAACAAGTCTAATTAGTTATCATCCTCATCAATCATCATCATCCAGTGCAGTGGAGGATACTATGCCATTGACAGTTTGCAGTGAGCTTCAAATGCTTTCCAACACAGCAGGCATTCAAGAGGCAGCTGGACAGCCACCTGTCGAGTATGCTTTAAGTTGGATTCCTGGATTGAGCAGGAGGTTGGACTCGATGGCTTTATAAGCCCCTTCCAACTCTATGATCGATTCTATGATTCTATGCCCTGGCTATCAGTATTTGGAGGCCACAATGCCAGCAAAATATACTTAAATTATTTTATTGAATGCAAATAGCTCTTGTTTTGCCAGCACATGGAACCCAATGTTTCATAGGCCATTTTTTCAGGATATTTGTTCAATGACCACCCAGGCTGTTTCCTTTCTAATTGTCCCTAGGTGTGGTTTGGAGACTGATTTCAAAAGCAGTAATAAAAATCACTTGAGCAAACATAAGCAATCAGATCATAGACTGATAGGTTTGTCATATAGTTACAGTAAAGCAGCTTATAAGAAGAGAGAGAAGGTGGGATTAAGCAATGTCTAATTTCTAAATATATAGCAACGTAATTCCATCCCACTGTGATAAATAACAGAGACCTCATCTACATGGTGGTTTAGTGTCTGTTTAGTGCTACTCACATTCACTTTTAATTCGCATGGTTCACATGACATTACTGGCAAACAGAAGGTATCATGCAGCTTTCCCCCTGTAAATCTGTACTAACCCAATCCTTTGATAATACAAATAGGGAAGGAAAAAAGTCTTCACTTCATATCTCTAGTGCTAGCAGACACTGTGCTCTGATGCTTTTAGGTGGGTGTGTCAATCGTTCCCCTCTCCACTCCCACTCCCTCCTCCTCCCTTCTTTCATTTCATTCCCCGTGGGCTGAAGAACAACTTCTGGCTGCTCTCTCCTGTTCTGCTGGCATTTTTATGTTGCTTCAAATGGTGCCTTTATTTTCTTTTCTCCCTAACTTGTGTGCAAAAGTATAACACTGTTCAAACAAAGATTTGTATTTCAGCTGTATTGTACCAGTAAAATACAAATAATCATACTTCTGGGTTGTTCTTTTAACTGAAACTAACTGGTAGGTTGCCAGGTAACCAGAGGGAGTGGAAATGTTAAAGTAGAAGGCATGGTCATTAGGATGTTACATTAGAGGGCATGGTCATTAGGAAACTGTGTGATCAATCCTTCCCCTCATTGTGAATAGAAAGCACCATGTTTGCAGCTGGCATTGGGCCCTTACTGTGGATGGTGCAAACAGAAAACAGAGGTAAAAACAGTGTCTTTAGTACAAAGTAATTGTCCCATGTGGATAAGCCCAAAGTCTGCTTGAAATTGTTGCTTCCAGAAAAAAAGGGGGGGAGGAATGCAGGGTGAAATACATAAAGGGAGGATGTTGTGACAGTAGCAAGAACATTGTGAACTTTGATACTTTATTGTTGCAGGAGTTTATTAAGCAATTACATTTAGGTGGATTTTCAAAGCACAGAAGAGAGGGGGGTTTTCCATCCCACCTGTGAGATTACAAAATAGAAAAATTTGCTACTTTGGCTTGGATATAGTCAATTTTGTTCTTTTTTTAATATAACATTTGTTAAAATAATTGTTCAAGCAGGAAGACACTCCAGGTGCTCTGTGTTTTAAGACAGCAGTAAACATCCAAAAGTGTTGTCTGGAGATCACAAAACAGATATGTTTTTCAAACTAAACTAAATTGGGGGAGAATGTCATTTAAAGCTGTTCAGTTTAAAAACATCTCTTTTTCACACTATCATGCATACAGATGGGACATGAGAATAGTCCAAGAAAACACTTGAAAACATCAAATTGATACATATAATTTGTAGCTGGTAACAAAAGCAGCAGCCCAAAATTTCTTCCTCTTCCTCTTCCTCTTCTCTCCCCCATAACATCTGGTAAAATGAAACATATGACAAGGGATGGTATTCAGTACTACTCCTGCTCAGAGTAGACCCATTGAACAATAGACATGGCTAACTCAGGTTCATTAATTTCAATGGGTCTACTCTGAGTAGGACTTTGTTGAATACCATCCAAGATGTTATTGTGCTCCAAGTTTCCCATTCCACTTGTGGGATGGGGAACTCCAGAGCTTGGAAAAGTTACTTTTTTGAACTACAACTCCCATCAGCCCCAGCCAGCATGGCCACTGGATTGGGCTGATGGGAGTTGTAGTTCAAAATAGTAACTTTTCCAAGCTCTGGGGAACTCACAACATTAGTTCACACTGACACCTCTCCCCACATCCCCATATGGGCAGGAGCCCCTTTATTGGACAATATGTTTATATGTGCATAGGGACCCTTCTCATTTACACCAAACATGTGAATGCTGGGAGACACAGTTGAAGGGAGGCTAGCTTGTGAAGCCCCACAACATCCTCATGCATGCTCTCACCACTTCCTAACCATTCCTTTCCTCTTGGCCTAATTTGCTGAAGAGACTTTCCATATCTCATCTAGGTGGCATTTTGCACTGAGCACCTTTACTCCTCTCTAATTTGGCACCCTTTGTGTCTGTCATACTTCTCTCTACCAGTAGCATAGTGGCAAATTCAGAAGTGCAGGGTCCCTTCATGATAGTCACAGCCACATCACACCCCTTTTTCTGCTGCTGGGTTGAGAATGAGATACTTGTTAGCACTTTCTCCCACAACAGAAGTCCCTAGGAACCAATAAGCAAGTGTTATGAATGGACCTTGGACTTCCTCATGAGCATAGCTCACTAGAAATGCAAGTTCCCCTATTGCAAGGGTAGGGAGACCTTCTGCTGGAGTTAACTGCACATCATCCATAAAGCCTGTATAAATCTTCCCTTAACCCGATGACACATACAGAAAGTAAAAGAAAGAGTGATTTTGTTAAAAAATGAAACGGGAAAATATTGCAGTTTACAATTACAGTTAATAATGAGTAGCGTTCAAACTATTCATTCATTCAGCAGTGCTAGATAGACTAAAGCAAAGAGACTAAACCCTATGTGCATTTCAGAGTTCAGTTCACACAAAAAGGAAAGGAAAGGAGCTCAGAAGTTGTGTATAGCTTTCCTGAAGTATTGCTGAGAGTCTAAAGCTAAGAGAAAGACTATCTTATCTAGACCAATGAGCCAAGGCTCTGCCCACGTGTAACCAGTGATACAGATCTCACACAAATCCTTAGCTTTGCACTGGCAAAGTGTGTTCTCAGTAGCTGACTCATCTCCTTTCAATCAGCAGGAAAGGACAAGGAAGACTCTTCTCACTTTTTATGTTGATTGGCTCGTAACATGCTGGAGACCTAGAGACCCTGCTGGGACCCTGCTCCCAAGAAAGTAAGGGGTCTAAGACTCCCTGAGACCCTGGATGACTACACCCTTGCTCCCTATCTCTTTCTTATTTGGATACAGTTGGTATTCCCCATTCTGGCCTGTGTCCAAATCTCTGCTAATGGAACTTCTTCCCTATTCTATCTCTCCCCTTCCTTCCTGAAGCATTCCCACCTCTCTAGATTTAGCCACATAGTTTCTGACCCAGTATACCAGGTTCCCACGATACTTGGTTAATGACCTAGGCATGTGTTCCTCTTGACATGTGTAGTCAGTGGCACATGCAGATGAAGACATATGGTAGCAATATTCATATGGTAGATATTGACAGTAGTTAGATGGAAAGTAGAGCATCCCAACTAGATGACCAGAGTGCATCAACAATGTACTGGTGGAGCTGTTTCTCAAGTGGAATTCAGCAGTGACATGTTTGGGACTTCTTGCCTTAGGGAATGCCACAAGTGGTGAAAATGGCTTGACTCTTAGGGCTCATCCAGACGACTGCAAAATGTGTGACATGCTCACTATGTGTGTTCATTATTTTTTGGTCGTCCAAATGACGTCTTGCGCTGTTACGCATTTTTGCGGGTTAAATCCACTCCTTGCAATACCAGCAAAAATGCGATTTGCTGTTTAAAATCGGGAATCATCCGCTGTGCCTTCAGGAGGTAGGATGCAATACCGCAGACTTTACAGCTGATGGGTGGTTCTTGGGCATTTCCCCTTGCCCCTTCTCCTCATTCCAGCCAATCACGTATCTGCACTTTTGCACATGTGCGAGAATAAGCCCGGGAAAATTGAACCAATCATCGCAATGGTGGGGTGTTGGGGGGGGTCTGCAACTACTGCACAGATGCAATTTATTTTTTGCCAGCCTGAAAACTGGGCGGCCACTCTGGGTGAGATCTGCAATGCACAGCAAGCAAGAAAGGGGCTGCTGGTCGGTTTCACGCCTGCCTCTGGAAAGCTTTGTCAATTTCATTCTACTGGCTGGGGTTTTTGTTTCAAATCATTTCGCACTGGAAGGAAAGGGAGAAGGAGGGGTGTGTGACATGTTTCTTGCTTTTTTGGAGAAATAAGTGCAATTGCCAGCGTGTGTATCTCCTTAGAGACTGGAGAACCATAGAGAATGAAATTGACAAAGCTTTCCCAAGGCAAGCGTGAAACCGACCAGCAGCCCCTTTCTTGTTTGTATTTGCAATACTACGCTTAAACAAATGTATGCTTTTCTGCCTTTATGGATATTTAAGGAGATACACACACTGGCAATTGCACTTATTTCTCCAAAAAAGCAAGAAACATGTCACCCCTCTCCTTCTCCCTTTCCTTCCCTCAGCGAAATGATTTGAAACAAAAAACCCAGCCAGTAGAATGAAATTGACAAGGCAGGCGTGAAACAGACCAGCAGCCCCTTTCTTGTTTCTATTTGTGATATTACGTTTAAACGAATGTATGCTTTTCTGCCTTTATGGATATTTAAGGAGATACACACGCTGGCAATTGCACTTATTTCTCCAAAAAAGTAAGAAACGTGTCACCCCCCTCCTTCTCCCTTTCCTTCCCGCGGCAAACCCCAGCCAGTAGAATGAAATTGACAAAGCTTTCCGGAGGCAGACTGAAACTGACCACCCGCCTCCTTCTCCCTTTCCTTCGTGGTGAGAACTCCTTTACAGCCATATTGTGCTTCATTGCAAAGGGGGAGAGGAGCATACGCCATTTTTTTGCTGACCAATTGGTTGATGGGAGAGGTTTTAGAGGCGGAGCTTGGAAAAAGCAAAAAAATATGCAGGGGTCTTACCGCTGCGTGTGCAGGTGCAAAAAAGCGTGTTTTTTAATTGGGAAAGAGCGAACTAAAAGGCAAAGTGAGGACTATCAGATGACAAACTGAATATGGAAACTGTGGATTATCCCGCTCCGATTGGATAAGCCCTTACTGTGTTCACTTCTGTTTTCTGGCAGGATAAATTCCGAGGGCATGCTAACACTCAAAGGGCATAGAGTCTTGCTCATTTTGCTCAACAGCAATTAAATTGCCTCTGCTCATTCAAAGAACTTAATGTTACATTTGGAAATAAACCCTGTGTGGAAGCATGCACGTCAGTTTGGTAAAGGGTGAGAAAAGTATTGTCCTTTGCTTATTACAATTATTTAAGCCTGCTACCTGTCTGGGATGGATTTGAGAATGTCAAACATATATTTATTTTATTTATTACTGGTGTTCCTATCCTGCCTTTTTATAGAACTTATAAAATATGTATGCAATGATAATGCCAACATCCTGGCTAGGCAGGGAAATAGAATACTGCTGACTAAAAGAATGATTGACAAAGAAATTTGAACCTTTGTACATATAGCTATCATGCTTTTCGACAATAAATATTAAAGCTTCACATCTTCAAGTTCTCTGTCCTAGACTGTTATGCAATATGACTCCCATTCCTATTAATTCCTGTCTCCCAGTCACGCTGATGGCAGCCATTATCCATCCCAATCGTTTTGTTGAGCTTCAGTCAGCACAAACTTTTGCAGAGCTGTAGGAATAGTTTGTTAGGTTTGGTTAAATAAATTATGCCAAAACCAACAGAGTGGTTGAGTGGGTTATCTGATCATTTGCATCTAATCTGCACCTGGTTGTAACATGAAAAAGAAATCAAAAATTCAGCAGTCATAAATCAAACCTATGCTAGAGTGTACACAAATAAATAAGAACCCATACAGACAATGTCTAATTCATACATTTAGCAGATGGGAGGGTAAATCTGTCTCTGGGCTGTATCACTTCAAGTGGGGACATGCTTTTAACAGTTTGCTTCGCCATACCAAAAATAAAAATAAAAAATAATTCCCAGCACACTGAAATCTATGTGTTATGGAGAAGGATTCTAGCCTAGGGGTCTTTCCTGATGGGCCAGTTTTCTCTATGCTGGGATTTATTTATTTATTAGATGGAGGAGCATCCCACCATGTGAGGCTCTACTTGAAATTGGAAAAGGTACCATACGGTTCAGAAACAAGTTTATTACTCTCATCACCTGCTGTTTTGTGACATTTAGGCAGAAAATTGGTTGCCACCAGAAATGGGGTTTGCTAGCTGGTTAATTCTGAGAGTCTGGCTCTCAGTGCCAATCTGCCATTTTTTTTCTCATTTGCTTTTGCAATTGCTGATCCACTGGCATTTTGAGGTGAAAACAACAACATATTTCTGATAAAAATGCTTATGAAAGTGCTCTTGTTTCACCTTTTTTCCTATTTACATATCAGTTAGGTAGATAATTGCCCATTGAGTCTGTTTCTTGCCTCAGGCCTCTTGTTGTTTTGCAGTACATTTGAGTTTTGCTGTTGAGGTCATTCACCGCTGATTATTTTAACTTCTTTTTCTGCTAAATTTTAATCTTAAAAAAAGTAATAAATAATTTTTGCAAACAATTGCATTTTATTTATTCTATGTATTTATATAATGGAAATTGTGAATGTAATATGTTTTAAAAGCAGAAACTAATATTGCTACTGATATGATTTTGTCTTTATTATTTTATATTTATAAATCACTTCTTTTTTCTTTAGTTAAAAATGTGTATTTAAATAATAAATTTAACCCTGCAAATGTCATGCTTGTGTGACCTCTTGAATAACTTTATCAGCAGCAGCACTATCTTTTATTTCTATTTATTTGATTGCTTACGAGATCCTAAAGGAATCTAGACATTAGCCACTCACAAGAAGATACAACACTTAACATGCTTAAACTTAACGTAAATATTCTATCAGCATGGGTTGGGCTTAGGGGAGAGTAGGGAATTTACAACTCAGTCAATCATTCACACATAGCACAATCAGTTGCACAAGCCTATCAGTCACACACACACAGAGTGAGAGAGAGAGAGAGCAGAGATTTAAAAGACTTGGGGGGGATCCTGTCCAAGTCTCCTCTGTACTACAATTTAATGGACAGGAGAGAAAAAAAGAGGGGTTGTTGGCCATTTCTGAGAATTAACAAAACAAAGATAAAATGGGACAGAGGTTAATGGATGTAAATGGTTGTTGTTATCACTGACACAGCAGTTAAGAATGCATCAGCTTATTATTTATTTATTAATTAAATTTGTTAGTAGCTTTTCTACACAATTATGTAATAAATAATAATAATAATAATAAATTTAATTTCTTCGTTGCCTATCTGGCCAATGGCCACTCTAGGCGACTTACAAAATTGTTAAAATACAATAAATAAAATACAATAATACAATATAAAACAATACATCTGCAACAATATTAAAACTGGGCAGGAGGCATTACAGTTATAACAATTAACCCTCCCCGGATACCCCAAAGGCCTGCTGAAAGAGCCAGGTCTTTAAGGCTTTCCGAAACACATTTAGGGAAGAGGCATGCCGGAGATCTTGTGGGAGGGAGTTCCAAAGAGTGGGGGGCGCCACTGAAAATGCCCTCTCTCTAGTACCCGCCAATCTAGCTGTTTTTGTTGGCGGGATTGAGAGAAGGCCCTGTGTGGCCGATCTTGTCGGGTGGCATAATCGGTGGCGTTGAAGGCGCTCCGTGAGATAAACTGGGCCGAAACCGTGTAGGGATTTAAAGGTCAATACCAACACCTTGAATTGGGCTCGGAAAACAACTTGTAGCCAGTGTAGGTCAAACAACACTGGTGTGATGTGATCTCGGCGGCGACTATTCATAAGTAGTCGAGCCGCCGCATTTTGTATCAGTTGCAATTTCCGGACCATTTTCAAGGGTAACCCCACGTAGAGCGCATTACAGTAGTCCAAACGAGAGGTGACCAGGGCGTGTACCACTAGTGGGAGCTGGTGAATAGGGAGGTAGGGTTGCAGCCTTCATATGAGGTGTAGTTGGTACCAGGCTGCCCGGCTCACTGCCAAAATCTGAGCCTCCATGGACAGCCTGGAATCAAGCACAACCCCAAGTCTGCGGACCTGGTCCTTTAGGGGTAGACTCACCCCGTTGAACTTCAGGTCAATGTCACCCAACCCTCTCTTGTCCCCCACAAGTAGTACCTCGGTCTTATCAGGGTTCAACTTCAGCTTGTTCCTTCCCATCCATCCACTCATGGATTCCAGGCACTTGGATAAGGTCTCCACAGCCAACTCTGGTGAAGATTTAAATGAGAGATAGAGCTGAGTGTCATCCGCATATTGATGACACTGCAGCCCAAATCTCCTGATGATTGCCCCCAGCGGCTTCATATAGATGTTAAATAGCATGGGAGAGAGGATAGAGCCCTGTGGCACACCACAATTGAGAGGCCAAGGGTCTGATACCTCCTCCCCCAACGCTACCTGTTGGTACCTGTCGGAGAGAAAGGAATGGAACCACTGTAATACAGTGCCTCCAATTCCCAATCTCTCCAGGCGAAGCAGAAGGATACTGTGGTCGACAGTATCAAAAGCCGCTGAGAGATCGAGGAGGACAAGAAAGGTGGATTCTCCCCTATCTAATGCCCTCCTCAAATCATCTACCAGAGCGACCAAGGCTGTTTCAGTTCCGTGACCAGTCCTGAAACCCGATTGGTATGGATCCAAATAATCCATTTCATCCAAGTGTGCTGACAACTGGTTGGCCACCACTCGCTCAATGACCTTGCCCAAAAATGGTAGATTCGAAATTGGGCAGAAGTTATCGAATACTTGGGGATCCAAGGAGGGCTTCTTTAAGATGGGCTTTACAATTGCCTCCTTGAAGGCTGATGGCATCACACCCTCTTTCAAGGATGCGTTTACCACCGCTTTGATCCCCTCGCCCAATTTCTCTCTGCAGCTCACAAGGAGCCACGAATGGCAAGGATCAGTAAGACAAGTTGGCTTCACAGATGAAAGCACCTTGTCCACTTCCTCAGAAGGGAGAAGCCAAAACCGATCCCAATTTACCGGCATGCAGCTGGCCAACTCTGGTTCATCCACTGTGTCCACGGCGCACGGGATCGAGCTCCGTAAGTGTTCGATTTTATCGGCGAAGTGTTTTGCTAATAAGTCACAGGAGGCCTTTGACTGTTCCAAGGGTTCCTGAGCAACTGGACCGACCAGGCTTCGGACCACCTGGAACAGCCTCCTGGGACAGCACTCCGCAGACGCAATAGAGGCAGCAAAGAAAGCCTTCTTTCCTACCTTTATTGCCACTTGGTAGGCAGCTACTGCTGCTCTAACCTGTGTCCGGACACTTTCGGAGCGGGATTTCCGCCACCGGCGCTCTAGCCGTCTCACCTCCTGTCTCAGACTATGCAACCGCAGTGTATACCATGGTGCTAGCTGAGTTCTATTCAGGGGGAGAGGACGTTTCGGAGCCACCCGGTCTAAAGCCCTGGTGATCCCCACATTCCACTCCTTCACCAGGGTTTCGACCGGGCAACCTTCAGCAGGTTCCAATTCCCCAAGCGCAGTCAGGAATCCATCCGGATCCATCAGGCGTCTGGGGTGGACCATTTTAATAGGTCCTTCACCCCTGCGGAGGGGGCATGGCAACGAGATGTCCATATTTACCAGGTAGTGGTCTGACCATGACACAGGAGTGGTAAGAATCACTCCCAACTTCAGACCACTTCTCTCCTCTCCCAGGACAAATACTAAGTCGAGATCATGACTGGCTACATGGGTGGGCCCAGTATTACGTAGGTACAGTTCCCAGGAAGCCATGGTTTCCAGGAAATCCCGAGGGGCTCCTATGAGAGCGGCCTCGGCATGCACGTTAAAGTCACCCAGAACTAACAGCTCTGGGGACAATGCCCATACAGCCGAGACTACCTCCAGCACCTCGGCCAGGGAATCTGCCGTGCAGCGGGGTGGGCGGTACACCAGCAGGATCCCTAAACTGCCCTTCGGGCCCAACCTCCAGTACATACAATCAACAAATTGAGTCCTATGGAGGGGAGGTCTGGCAAAAACCAAGGATTCTCGATAGATGACTGCCACATCCCCTCCCCGCCTTCCTACCCTCGGCTGCTGTGCATAACAGAAACCTGGCGGACACATGGCCTCAAGAATTGGAGCAGAGGCTTCATCCAGCCAAGTTTCCGTAATACATGCCAGGTCTGCGCGCCCATCCAAGATCATATCATGGATGACCGAGGTTTTCTGAGCCACAGACCTGGCATTACATAACAGCAGTCAAAGGTCAGTAGGAACCTTGCGTCCCCCAGTTTTCGTCTGGTTCTGAACAGACCCGGAACATGGGATGGATATAATGTATCCACTCAAAGTGACCTAAAGTTAATTAAAAAATAACAAGTAAAAGTAAAAGATATATGTATTTTTTTAAAAAAGTATATAAGGTGGTGGAGCATCCCTTCTTAGGAAGGCTACACAACAGAAGCCCTCCAAAAGTCTTTCAAAGTTAAGAAGCAAATGCCTTGGAGAAGAGAAATGTTTTTGCTTGGCGCCTAAAGATGAATAATGATGGCACCAGGTGTACCCCCCTGGGGAGAGTGTTCCACAAATGGGGGTTGCCAATCTTTTTGGCCCATGGACACATTTGCAAAATGGAGAAGCTGTCATGGGAACCATGTACACACAGCAACCAGACATGCACACATGCGTGCTCCAAAACCATGCACACGTAATACCATACTCATGCATGCACCCTTCCCTGCCAGAAATTAGGCTTTGAAAAGTGGTTTAATCTATCTTCTGCTTTTCACACTTAACGGGGAGGGTTGATCTTCCTGTAGCTAGGGAGACAAGGTTAACTCTTGTTTCTTTTAAGGTGCCAATAGGTGCCAGTGAAGTCATCTGTGGGGCCATGGGCACCATGTTAGTGACCCATGGTCTACTCAGAATTAATTAAATCATGGATAATCACTGACAGATATATATTCTTTAAGAAAGACCACAACTGGCGGACCAGTCGGGGCTGATAAAAGGTACTCCTGGCCACTGCTGCCACTTGGTTCTAGGAGTACCTCCAAACTTCATCCTTTGACATGAGAGAGTCCGTCCAGGATGTGTTGAATATTCACTCCCAAAATATGAACTAATGGGCAGTTAGTGTTGAAAACATCAGTCCCATGTTGAGACACCCCTCAACTGCTGTTATAGCTAGCTAAATCTAGTATGGGTCTTACCTTCTCACCATATCAGGGGTGGGGAACATTTTTCAGCTCTAGGGCCAGTGGTGGTGTTCTGCCTGAACACTCTGAAGTCAGACATGAACGAGGAACTGTGCTTTTCTTTAGAAGGTTTATCAGAAAGTTTCAATTCAGAGCACTCCATGAATCAGCTTACAAGTTACACAGAATTCAGCAGCATTACTAGGAGAGACACAACTATACTGTGCTAAGATGTTGTTGCAGCAACTAGACACACCCCTTCACCCAGCTTCAGTAAGGATGGGTGGTCACCCTACTTGCTTGAACTAAGTGTCACTGTTGGGAGTTTACACATCCCTGAGCACTCCGCCTCAGAGGGGTCATTGGGGTGCATTGATCTTGCTGGCACAACTACCTCTGGTGAGGGTGGTTGCTCTACATCAGCAGGTCCCTCCCTGTCAGAGTGGGCATGGGAAGAGGAGGATCATTGGGTGGAGTGGCAACTGCTTGACTAGGTTGGGCTTCCTCGTGGGTGGTGCACAACACTGGTGGTAGCAGTGGGATCGAGTTTCCTTCAGGAAGTATTGGGAGCAAGGTGTGCCTGAGTCAAAATGGAGGGACAAATAGTAACACTCGTGGAACAGATTAAAAATTGATGTATGAGAAGCAAAGGGAACAGGAGCTCTGGAAGGACCAGCAGCAAAGGGAGCAGAGCCAACAGCAGCTGGAGCAGCTGGAAAGCAGTCACAAAGAGAAAGTGGAGGCTTCCCTATTGAAGCTCCATCAGCAGCAGGGGGGGTTAGAAAGCATCTTAGATGAGAAAATAGTGGCCCCATGCAAGGAGATGAGAGCCCTGCCAGCACCTGAAGAAATGGCAGTGCAAGAGAAAGTGCAGGATGAAAAGTTGGAGGTGTGTGTGCTAAGAGGAGCTGCCAGCTGGCTGAGAGTGCCCCGGGAGCTCAGCTGCAGAGCACCCAGACGGAGGTGGCTGGAGACCCAGGAAATGGATGGGCAGCTGAAGGGCTTGGACTGTATGGAGTTGCAGTCAGTGCTGGATGAAGAAGAGGCCTTGATTGTCCAGGAACCTGCCAGTGGGGAAGATGCCATAAAGATGAAGGTGAAGCCCCAAGAACTGAAGGAGGAGAGGCTGGAAAATGAAGAAGATGCCTTGGAAGAAAGTGGAGTACAGGTGAGCCCTGCTTTACGGCGTTTTGCCTTTCAGTGTTGCGCTAATGCGGCGGCTTTCAATTCCGGAAATTCCCCTCTTTAAGGCACTTGTTCCGCTTTTACGGTGGTTTTTTTGGTCTTGCACCATTTTCACATCATTTTCGCACGACACGCACCATTATTTTCAATGTGTTCCGCTTTTCTACAGTTTCCACTTTTTGGCGGCAGTCCAGAACGGAACCTGCCGTATAAGCGGGGCCTGCCTGCATAGGCTGGAGAAGAGATGCTGCTCATAGATTTCTCCACTCCGTGTGGGCCTGCTGTTGAAGAAGTAGCGTAGGAGGAAGAAAGGGCCTTTGAGAAAGGTGAACTACAGGCTGGAGAAGAGCAGCTGTTGATAGATTTCTTCACCCCAGGTGAGCCAGCTATGGAAGAAAAAGTGCAAGAGGAACCATATATGGAAGAGGAGCTGGCAGGACTTAGAGAAATGGCAGTGTAAGAGAAAGTGCAGGATGCAAAGCTGGAGGCATGTGTGCAAGTCCAAGAGGAGCTGCCAGCACCTGCAGAAATGGGTGACATCAAACCCTTGAGTGACTTTGCAAGTTGGGTGCCCAGTGATGGCCTAACAGGGTGGGATCTGGCTCCTGCAGTGGGTGAAGCTCTTACACAACCTCCAGCAGCAAGGGTTGCCCAAGGTCCTGTGAGGTTTGAGGGCAAGAGACACTGGGAGGGTTACCTGCCTCTGTTTGGGCTCATGTTTTACACTGGAGATTGTGAGGGAGAACAGAGAGGAAAATTTCTTTCTGCCAGCCTGGGTGGGCTAGGCCAGCTAGTCCTGAAGAAGATGCCCCCAAGACAAAGACTTGTGGTAGGACTATGATTTGTAGTTTGGGGCAGAAGATGAAGTGGACTGGGCCAAGGACATTTCCCAGGGCAGTGAGTGGGAGGAAGATGACTATAGTCTGTTCTGGGATGAGGAGAAAACAAATGTGTTCCTGCAGATGTGTCCCAAGACCCTGCAGGAAGCAACAGGGTGCAGTTTGGACTGGGCACTCCATGAAGCCCCAAGACAAAGTTGCCCAAGATGTGGGCAACTGCATGGTTTAGGGGTGGGAGTTGTGCTTATGGGACTGTGGATTGATTTGCTGTAGGAATTCTTCCGGATGGTTTTAGTATTGCCTTTTGAAATGCTTTTGATTTGTGCTTTTTTGCATGTTTGTGGGGATATGAAATGTTTAATGAATTTTTTAGGAATTATGTTGATAGGTTTTTGTATTGGTATACTATGCCTGTTAGATTTTGTGTGTGTCCAACTGTTTAGGAGAGAAAAAAAATGTTTGTGTTTTTGAGGGCGGCTGTGCTATAGTGGCACAAGGCAGGACAAAAGAGCTCTAGTATGGAGGCTGTAATCTGGTTTAAACATGTTGGGAACTCACTATCTCAGGCACTGCCAAGTATCATGACTAGGTAAATGGTTTAAATGCAGAACTGTATCTGGGAGCTTCAAGAAAGAAGAGGAAGCCTAAAGAGAGAGTAATTAACTTAAAACTTGCTGTAAAGGAATGTACTGTTTTTGTACAGCTGCAGCACTGGGGGACTGGAGAAGATCTGCCCTGGGAGTGAGTCCTGGAGCATCTGGGTCGCTGTCTGTTGAGACAGCTGAGGTCCATGGTAAGTACTGCATAGACTGGGACGTCCTGCCTGACCCTGAGTCCAGAGAGAGGCTGAAGTCAATCTTGCAGCCTCTTGCATCAGCTCCTAGCTAGATGAAGGGGCATAAAAGCCCAGCTGCCCTTGGGTGGTGGTGTAGAAAATAATGCTTATTTGGCTTTTGTAAAAACTTGCTTGGCCGCAGGCAATAAGAACAATGCTGGTGATTTAGGGGACATTCCATAGGCACGTACGTTATTGTTTATATAAGCTGGCCTGGCTATCTCTTTGTTTGTGTAAACTACCTTGGCATGCAAAACTGGTTTTGCAAGTGCTTCCAATGGCACTGAGTGAAGGAACAACGCCTGTCCCAGGAATGTGGCAAAGAGCCAAAAAGACCTTATATGGAAAAGATTGGGAATAAGGAAGTAGGCTGAGCAAACGGTTAATGTATGCATGATGTATATGGGGCCGAGAGTATAAAAACCTGGCTGCATCCAGGGAGGGGCAGATTTGGCTTTGTTCGTTTCTCCACTTGCAAGTGCTTCAATAAAACTCTGGCTTTACTTTTAAGACCGTTTCGTCGTTCCTTGAGTAATATTGAAACCTTGTACTTGGGAGCGGATCCTCGCCTAACAATAAAACGAATATTGTGGGCGTTTGTTACAAGTGGCGACCACAAAGGGACAGGCAACTGAGCGCCCCACGGTGTTCCGGAGGCAACGTAGCCGAGCGGAAAGAGCGCTCCGGGCCCTGTTGAGGCCTGTTCCGTGTGGTTGATGGGCGTGCCGGGACGTCGGGGTGAGCGCCAGGCCTCTCCATAGAAATCAAAACGAGTAAAGCCAGACTACGGAAGGGGTAAGTCGCCCAGGACAGGGCTGAAGACTTTGTGAATGAAAGAGTGTGTATGAGGTGTGCGTGAGACGGGACGAATCCTAACGGTTATCCCGAAGCGAGAGCAGACCGGCCAGTAGTGCGTTTTCCGCGTCCTCGCGAGAGGCCGGGCCACGACAGCAGGGAAGCGCAAGTTGTCTGTCCTTTTCCGTTTTTGTCTGTAAGTCCTTGTCTGATTTGTGGGAAAAGAAGAAGAGGTTACAGGGACCAGGAGGGGTCACCTGAGAATAAGTTAGGGGTTACAGGGACCAGGAGGGGTCACCTGAGAATAAGTTACAGACAGACAGGGTGGGTTTCGTCACCTGTAGGATGAGCGTTTCGTATCAGACACCAAAAATACCCCAAGCATGGGACAAGGTGCGTCGAAAGCCGTAGCCAAAGGGACAGCCCAGAAGGCAAAACGGAGGGGTGGACAACCGTTAAAGGGAAGAATGAGTAAAACACCGCTTGAATGTGTCTTGAGCGACTTCTTGAGTTTCAAAATTGGAGTTATTTCGGCGGGGGGTCCGGTACCAACACCGGAGAAATTAGAACAGTTTTGTCTCATTGATTGGGTGGGGTTGGGAATTTCGTGGCCACCGGGTGGGACTTGGAACAGTAAGAAAATCAGCCGCCTGATTTCCACTCTGTATGATGCCTTACCAGAGACGGCCAACTCTTGGCATTATGCAGAGGGGTGGAGGGCGGTAAGCCACAACCCACCAACAGAATGTGCGCTGGAAACGGTCGTGACTCAGTCTAAAGGGGTGAAATCTGTCCTACCGGACAGCGATGATTTTAATGATTTGGCCAGTAGGAGGAGGGTCGTTGTACCTCTGGCACCCCCTGGGGGTGCGGGTGGGGGCTCAGCCCCACAACAAGTAATACCCCCTCTGCAGCCACTACCAGGGAACCCGCCACCTTATGCTAACCAGCCAGGTAGGGTTCCATCGCCAACGGCCCCGCCTGAGCATCATGGCCAAGTGGAAAGAATGCAGGAGGAACTGGCTCAGACCCGAAGGGAGCGGGACGTGGTGCATGAGAACATGTTAAGACTCTATGAGAGACTGGCTGATAGGGAGAGGAGGGAGTTACCCACGGCTACTGCAGAAAAAAGGTAAGAACTGATAGACGCTATAAAGACAATGAAAGGCCCCATGACATTAAGAGGGGGAAAGCAAGTACCAGAAGGAAATACCCTTAAGGGAAGAAACAGATCCAATTCAATTTCGGAAATAAACTTTGTGGCACCAATGAGGGAGGTGTTGGATGCAAATGCCCAGGTCGCATTTGTGCATGCCCCATTTTCCACTTCAGATTTATTTAATTGGAAAAACCAAATGCGGGGGTTACGGGAGGACCCAGATAAACATTATCAAATGTGGGACTCCATTTTTGCCAATCATAACCCCACTTGGGTGGACATACAGACACTTTTGAATATGTTGTTGACACAATAGGAAAAGAGCCTCGTTCTTTCCCAGGCAAGGGCGGAGGCAGCTCGAAACCAAAGGACAGGAAATAATGCCGCTGATCTAGCACCTGAAGGGGTCCTTCCTATAGCAGATCCTCGATGGGTACCTACCCACGGTGAGGCACTGTGAGGCGTCCTTCCCCGGCTCTCCCTGTCAGGTTCCTACCTGCTCGTGGTTACTGCCTGTCTCTAGGCACCACCAGGGACTCCACCAGTCTGGACTGCACTCTCTTATGGTTTACCTATCCGCTCTAGCACAGATCTCAACAGATCCCCCTGCTAGGCAACCACTAGTAACGTCCCAATACTAGTATTCCCAGAGACTCTGAATACTGGTATTGTTATTTTCTTCACCGCTGCCACCATTTGTTACAGTTCCCCTTCAGCCTTGGTCATTACCTTACCCTCCCTTCTGGTCTGTGAAACCCCAGCCAAGGATCAGGCCTTTGGTAAACCAAATTAAGTATTTATTAAAGATAACAAAGCTAACAAGATTAACAAGATTTCTTCTTAAGGCACATAAGCATATGGTTTTACTCAATACTAATCCGAACTCCACCTCCCTCCTTCTTCACTCTCTCCTGGCAAACAACTCTCTCAA
Organism: Rhineura floridana; assembly: GCF_030035675.1. Taxonomy (NCBI): domain Eukaryota; kingdom Metazoa; phylum Chordata; class Lepidosauria; order Squamata; family Rhineuridae; genus Rhineura; species Rhineura floridana. The sequence continues at coordinate 198,710,724 of NC_084480.1, read as the reverse complement.
ACCCCACCAAGCAATCCACTCTTTCTCTTCTCCCCTTCGATTCCACTCTCACTCTTCCTTTTATACATTCAGCCATTTTAAACACTCAGCCAATCATCTCACATTCTACTGCCCATTCACTCCCCCTCCTCTTTCACTCCACTTACCATGTATCTTCTAAAACAACACTACTTACCATATATACATTAATATAGGAACATCACAGGCACACCAACTGTTAACCAATTACAAAAGACTCATTCTTTATGGGGTGAGAAATGCCATACCGAAACCAATGAATATGGCCAAGTTGTATCAGGTACAGCAGGAGCCAAAGGAGTCACCCTCCGTGTTTTTAGAAAGACTAACCACCACAATGCGGAAATATATGTCCTTAGACCCAGATTCGGAAGACAATCAGAGATTGCTGATTACTCTATTTATTGGCCAAAGTTGCTCGGATATTAGAAAGAAGCTACAGAAGATAGAGGGAGTGATGGGCATGCGTATGGGACAGATAGTAGAGATTGCGTACAAGGTTTATGTGAATAGAGATGAGCAAGTGAAGAAGGAAGAAGGGAAAGTCATGAAGAAGCAATATGGCATGATGGCGGCCGCAATTGTGGAGGGGGTTACCCAAGCCACTCAAGGTACGAGAGGGGGGTATGGACCCTTGAGACACGTCAGTCAGCATGAGGCTCGGGGCTGTCCCCCACTACAGAAAGACCAGTGTGCCCGGTGTCTAAGAAGGGGCCATTGGGCTCAGGATTGTAAAGTAAGGACCACTGAGAACCGGGAACGGGGAGCTGACCACCAGTTATGGCAGGAGGGCAAGAGGGCAGAACAACCAAGACGGAAGGGCCCGCCCAAAGAGATGGCACAATTTACAGAGGAGTATGATTCCGAATGAAGGTGGACGGGATACAAGGGGGGTCCGCAGGCAGAACCAATGCTAAAGTTAACAGTCAATGGAAACCCTCTACAAGGGCTGGTTGATACAGGTGCCTCTTTCTCAATGATGCCCCGGACCTGTTCCCGTCAAAAGATACCCCTCACGTCTCAAGTTGCCACGGTGATGGGAATAGAAGGCAACAAGCAGACGATACCCGTCTCGCAACCTCTAGCCGTTAGGTTCCACGATAAAGGAACAGAATTTAGTCATCAATTTTTGATATCATCTGAATGCCCACTCCCCATTTTTGGCCGCAATATTCTAAGTAAGCTGCAAGTCCGCATCACATTCCAGGACAACGAATTACATGTACAGGTTCCCAAGCGGAATGAATGTGCCTTCCAAATGGCACTCGCAGGAATAAAGGAGAAGAACATACAACAAGACCCTTTGATGCTTCCTAGTGTACACCCAGACATATGGGCAAGAAAAGATAATCCGGCAAGGGCAAAGAATGCTACTCCGGTTCAAGTAAGATTAAAACCAGGGGCCGCCCCAACACCAGTAAAGCAGTTTTCCCTAAGGGCGGAGGTCCGACAGAGCCTACACAAAATGATCATTTTGTTCTTGGAATACGGATGGGTACACCAGACCACTAGCCCACACAACACCCCAATATTCGGAGTCCCCAAGGAAGGACGGCCAGGCCAGTATAGGCTAGTCCAAGACTTGAGAATTATCAATGAAAAAGTCCTGGAAGATATGCCCGTTGTACCAAATCCACACACACTGTTGTCATATGTACCCTTCACATCTACTACATTCACCGTCCTCGATTTGAAAGACGCCTTCTTCTCCATACCACTACATGAGGATAGCCAAGATCTATTCACCTTCCAATGGGAAACCCCGGAGGAACCACGGGCCTGCCAGCTCACTTGGGGCGTGCTCCCACAAGGATTCGTCAGCTCACCAAGCGAATTTACCAAGGCACTACAGAAGGACCTGGCTGGATGGTACCGAGAAAAGAGACCATCGACGTTGCTGGTTTATGTGGATGACTTGCTGATATGTAGTCCGACAGAAGAAGCCTGTACCGAAGATGGAAAGCACCTGTTAAATTACTTGTCTAAATGCGGATACCGAGTTTCAAGGGAAAAAGTCCAATGGAATCAGAAGGAAGTGGCCTATCTGGGGTACCAGGTCTCATCCCAAGGGCGCCGGCTATCTGATGAGCGAAAGAGGGCTATTTGTGCTGTCCCACCACCAAGGGACATTAAGACTTTAAGATCTTTCCTGGGACTGACAGGGTTTTGCCAACAATGGATCCCAGGGTATAGTGAATATGTCGGACCTCTGTACGAACTCCTCAAAAAGGACTCCAAGTGGCACTGGACGAAGGAATGTGAAAAATCATTCCAGAAGATTAAAAATGTGTTGCAACAAGCTCCAGCTCTTGCCTTGCCCAATGGAAGTAAACCTTACAGACTGTATGTGGCAGAACGAAAAGGCATGGCAATGGGAGTGCTGACACAGAAAATGGGACCTGACCACATCCCAGTGGGATATTACTCATCAAAATTAGATCCAGTAGCCCAAGGATGGCCTGCTTGCCTGAGAATTGTGGCAGCCACAGCAGTGGTGTTAATGAAAGCTGAGAAAATCATGATGGGCGCACCAGTAACAGTCCTTGGCCCTCATGACCTCCGGAGAATCTTAGGAGAAGCAGAATCAAGGGTTTTAAGCCCGAGTCGCCAAACTCAATATGAACAGCAACTATTGGGCCGCCCAGACCTAACGCTAAAAGCCTGCAACACCTTGAATCCAGCAACACTTTTGCCGGAGCCGGGAGAGCTCGAGCATGATTGCATTGAGACCCTAGATACCACCCTATGTCCAAGAATTAACTTGACAGATCAACCAATAGATGGAAGACATGTGTTCATTGATGGGAGTTCCCGGGTGATAGAAGGGAAGAGGAAGACACGATATGCGGTGTGCAAGAACATGAAGGTTCTTAAAACTGGCCGACTACCCTCGATGTATTCAGCCCAAGTGGCAGAACTAATGGTGGCAATAGAAGCATTAAAGATGATGAAGGACCAAAGTGTGACCATCTATACGGACTCAAAATATGTCTTCCAGACGGCCCATGCATTTGCAATGATATGGAAAGAACGAGGATACGTGAAGAGCGGGGGACAGCCGGTGGAACATCGAGAGCAGATCATCAAATTCCCAGATGCTATCCAGGAACCAAAGAAAGTGTCCATCGTGCATGTGCTAGCTCACGGAAAAGATAAGAATCCGACATGGAGACAGGGTAATCAATATGCGGATCAAAAAGCAAAAGAAGCGGCACTTGAAGACGACTGCACTACAGGGACAATGTGTGCAATCCAACTGCCTCTTCCCACCAAGGCACCAGAATACTCTCAGAAAGAAGAGGAAAGAGCACAGGGTCAAAAGGCTATAAAATTAGCATCCGGATGGTGGCAGATACCAATGGGACAAATCATCATCCCATGACAGATCCTCCGTCAACTCGTACAGGATATACATGCGCAAACACACTTTGGTGGAAACGCGTTGGGAGATCTCCTAATCCGTCAGATCGTTGCACCAGGGCTGTATGAAGAAACAAAAAGAGCCGTATTCAACTGTACTATTTGTGCAGCAGTCAACCCAGCACCGAAGCCTCCTACGCCAATGGGAGGAAGACCATGGGCGTATTATCCGTTCCAAAGGTTGCAAATCGATTTTGCAGAGCTGCCTTGCAACCAAGGCTATAAGTACTTGTTGGTAATCGTTGACCAACTAACGGGATGGCCAGAAGCATTTCCCACTCGTAATGCCACTGCAACTACTGTTGCTAAAATCCTACTGAAGGAAATCATCCCATGATATTCCCTACCAGAGACTTTTGAATCAGATCAAGGACCTCATTTCATAAGTCAAATTGTGAAGAACATAAGTTCCGCTCTGGGGTTTGACTGGAAGTTACATACCCATTGGCGGCCCCAATCATCCGGTCAGGTGGAACGCGCCAATTGGACAATTAAGACATTGCTGACCAAGGTTTGCCAAGAGACATCACTAAAATGGGTCCAAGCTTTACCTCTGACTCTGACCATTATGCGAAACACTCCCAGGGGAAAGACTAAATTGACACAATTTGAGTCCCTTTTCGGATGACCTCCCCTTGAGTCACGACCCCAGACAGAAAGGGTTCCCATAACAGGGGATGTGGGTGCAAAACAGTTAAAGGAGTATGTAATTGCCTTGCAGGATGTTCTCTCCTCTCTCCACAGGCATGGTCGAGAATTCCAGAGGCTTCCATTAGATTTGGCAATCCATAGCTACCATCCAGGCAATTGGGTCTGGATCAAACAGTGGAAGAAGGAGCCACTCCTACCAACTTGGGGACCAGAGAAGCAAGTCGCCCTCGTGACGGAGGCAGCAGTAAAAGTATTTGGAAGCGACAAATGGATCCATGTTTCCCGTATAAAGAGAGCATCTGAACCACTTACCATTCAGGAACCAGAGAAGAGGGTAGCGAAGGACCCTCCAACTGGCAGGGTGAACAATCAAGAACCCGAAGCTAAGTGGTCTTCGAGAGCCGTGCCGGGCTCTGACCTGAAGCTCAAGTTCTCCAGAAGGAGGGACAGTCTATAATCATGGTTCCAGTATTGCAATCTAGACTAGGAACGGTCTTCTCATGTTTCCTACTTTTAATGGTATTGATATACCTGAGTTTCTTCCATCAGCCTCGGCTCCAGGCTGGGCAGGTGAGGGATATTAGGTCCACACCCATCACAGTGGAAAGGACGAATGCATTTGTTGAACTTGCCCATCAAGTGTCCAAAGTATTTAACCTTACGAACTGCTGGATTTGTGGGAGTCCAAAAGGTTTTCCAGAGTGGCCGTGGATTGCATTCCCGATAGCACCCTGGTGGCTCTTAAGTAATGCAAGCGAAGTACATGTTAATTTAAGCACCTGGACAGAACCCCATATCTGGAGATTACATGAGACTGGAGTAGGCAAATATTGTATCCAACAGAACATCACTGGGGGAGACCAGGTGGGACACAGTAAATGTAATTGGACTCTGGGATGGCGAGAGTATTGTTTCATTCCTACTTGTCCAATTACAAATTGTACTAAGTACACCTCCAAATGGAATAACACTCACGTTCAATTTGAAAATGGAACATGGTGTCCATGTATTCCTGATGCACGCAACCAGAGTTCATGTAGGACCAAGTGTTCAGCTCCAAACATGGACACTTTAGTACATGAATGTCAGGAAAGGAATTCGACTACCCCTATAATTCTAATGGATCAGGGTTGGTTATGGAAGCACCTTAATGGAACGATAAATTATGGGATTTCAAAATTATTGGGCGGTGTGGAATCAAGCTAATAACAACACCAAATGTAGTTATAAGAATGAGTCCCAATTATGGAAATGTAGTTTCATTTTAGAAGGATATCGTATTGTCACCGGCCCTCTTGGTGCAAAGGATACATATTACATCCCATATAATCAGAAGTCCCCAGTTTTATATAATACTACTAGACCCGCGCTGAAAGGCCATTATTGGGTTTGCGGCCAAAAGGCATATGCTATTCTTCCCCTGAATTGGACTGGCACTTGTTACGTCGGAATTATACAACCATTGTATACCATAAAAGGAGACAGTTTAAACCCTCTAATTCCAGTGTTTGATGAAGAACAACCTGATAAGAGAAAACGGTCCATAGATGTTAGCTTAGCAAAAGGACAAGGTAATGGATGGGATGATACATGGCCACCTGAGCGAATTATTGCCACATATGATCCAGCCTCCTGGGGACAGGATGGTACTTATGGATACAGAACCCCCATTTACATGCTGAACAGGCTAATTCGGCTACAAGCTGTGGTAGAAATTCTCACCAACCAGACAGCACACGCTTTAACATTGCTCGCTGATCAGTCTACTCAAATGAGAGAAGGAATACTCCAGAACTGGTTAGCCCTGGACTACTTATTGGCAAAGGAAGGAGGAGTCTGTGGGCTCCTCAATCTAACGGAATGTTGTCTCAAAATAGATGACAATGGAAAGATTGTGAAAGATGTGGCAAATAAAATGAAGAAGCTTGCACATGTGCCCGTGCAAACCTGGAAAGGGTTTGATCTTGGGGATTGGAATTCGTGGTTCAACTGGTTCGGAGGAATGAAAACAATGGTTATACTAGTTATGTTAATTTTAGTAGGATGTATGCTCTTACCCTGTTTGTTACCAATAATTATGAATGGCATTCGTAGTATAGCAGATAATGCAGCAACCAAGAGCAGTATGCAACTATATGGAAAAATAATGTATCAAAGGATATATAGAGAAGACCCTGGGGATAATTCTTCCAAGGAGAAAAAGGAAGAGCCCATTTAGTAGAATTTGAAATGGGCTCTTGAGGGGGGAATTGTAGAAAATAATGCTTATTTGGCTTTTGTAAAAACTTGCTTGGCCGCAGGCAATAAGAACAATGCTGGTGATTTAGGGGACATTCCATAGGCACGTACGTTGTTTATATAAGCTGGCCTGGCTATCTCTTTGTTTGTGTAAACTACCTTGGCATGCAAAACCGGTTTTGCAAGTGCTTCCAATGGCACTGAGTGAAGGAACAACGCCTGTCCCAGGAATGTGGCAAAGAGCCAAAAAGACCTTATATGGAAAAGATTGGGAATAAGGAAGTAGGCTGAGCAAACGGTTAATGTATGCATGATGTATATGGGGCCGAGAGTATAAAAACCTGGCTGCGTCCAGGGAGGGGCAGACTCGGCTTTGTTCGTTTCTCCACTTGCAAGTGCTTCAATAAAACTCTGGCTTTACTTTTAAGACCGTTTCGTCGTTCCTTGAGTAATATTGAAACCTTGTACTTGGGAGCGGATCCTCGCCTAACAATAAAACGAATATTGTGAGCGTTTGTTACAGTGGGTCTGCCACTGACAGGGTCGCCACCAAAGGGGGTTGCCTCTTAGGAAGTTGTGGGGGTTAGAGGTCTTCTGTATCTTTAAAAGTTGTGCAGGAGGAAGGGAGAATTCCACCTGGTGGTTTTTCTCATTACAGTGTTGCAAGAACACCTGCACTTGGCTGACTTTCTCTTCTCCTGCTGTGCTCACTGGCCTGCATGTGCTGTTTAATGCCAGATCAGTATACAATAAGACCACACTCATCCATAATTTGATCATGGATGAGGATGCCAATTTGTTGTGCATTACCAAGACCTGAGTGGGAGGAGTTCGGAGGAGCTGATCTGAACCAGATTTGCCTACCTGGATACTTGGTGCATCACCAGCACAGGCTGCAGGGGTGGAGGGGAGGGGTTGCTGTGGTCTACAGAACTTCCATCTCTGTCACCAGGAAACCACTCTGTCTTGTATCTGGCTGTGAGGACTTGCACCTGGTGTCAGGCCACGGAGACAGTAAACGAGGGTTGTTGCTGGTGTACTGTCCACCCCACTACTCAACAGCTTTACTGATGGAGCTGGCAGAGGCCATCTCAGCTGTGGTACTGGAGAAGCCCAGAATGATAGTTCTGAGTGATTTCAATGTCCATGCTGAGGCTGCCTCTAGTATTCTGGCTCAAGACTTCATGGCTTCTGTGGGCCTATCCCAAGTTGTCACCAGCCCAATGCATAGGGCAGGGCACACCCTTGATTTGGTTTTTGCTCCAGATGGAGGAAAGGGGTGGAGATAGGGGGTGATTGTCACCTCATTGTCATAGTCAGACAACTTCCTGGTGAATTTCAGATTTATGGCTCCAATCCTCCCTTGCAGGGATGGTGGACAGATTAAGATAGTCTGCCCCTGGAAACAAATGGAATCCACTGGATTCCTGAATGACCTGGGGGAGTTTCCAGTACAGCAGGTGACCCTGTTGAAGCCCTTGGCATGGTGTGGAACAGCGAGGCATGTCAGGTCCTTGACATGGTAGCTTCTAAGCGCCATCTCTGGCATTGTGGAGCATGGTTTCCATCTTGGTACATCAGTGAACGAAGGGCAATGAAACAGGCTGGATGACGGCTAGAGTGCAAGTGGCAAAAGATGTGCTGTGAGGCTGACTGGGCACGAGTAAAACATCATAACCATGCCTACTGTGTGGTGGTGAGGGCAGCAAAGAAGGCCCACTTCTCTGTCACCATTGCATCCTCAAGCAGTTGTCCAGTGAAGCCTTTCTGTATTGTCAGGGGTCTGTTGACATCAACTTCAGGAAATTGAGTTTTAGATCCTTCAGATGCCCACTGTGAATTGTTTGCAAGGCACTTTGAGGGTGAAGTTGCTAGCCTTCATAGCAATGTTGATGCCCCATCCACATCTACGTTCCAGGCTATGGTTTGAAGGCACATGAGGCCAGCACCCTGCTGAAGCTAAGCAGGGTTAGGTCTGGTCAGTGCCTGGATGGGAGACCGCCTGGGAACCATATGTAAAGCCACCTTGGGTTTCTATCATGGAAAGAAAGCCAGGGTATAAATGTAATAGATAAATAAATAAAATAAATCTAGTGTTGTCCCAAGTGAGGTGTCCAATGAAATGTCTGCTGCAACTTCTTGGGATTGGTTTCAATTGATGTGGCCTGATGATGTGGACAAGGTGCTTGTGACGATGTGGCCAGCAACATGTCCTCTCAACACTTGCCCTTATTGACTTGCCAAAGGGGGTTGACCGAGTGGATCCAGGGTGTGGTCAACGTGTCGTTGTGGGAGGGAGTGGTTCCAACTGTCCTGAAAGACCACTCTTGAAAAAGCCCACCCTGGACCCATTGCTTTGTGACATCTATCATCCAATTGCAAATATTCCTTTTGTAGGGAAGGTGATTGAGAGGGTTGTGGTGCAGCAATTGCAAGTACTCTTGGATGAAACAGATTATCTTGAACCATCCCAGTCTGGGTTCAGGCCTGGTTATGGGACAGAATCGGCCTTGGTTGCCCTGATGGATGAACTTTATCAGGAGAAGGACAGGGGGAGTGTGACCCTGTTATTCTAACTTGATCTCTTGGCAGCTTTTTATACCATTGACCATTGTATCCTGCTCAACCAACTTGGTGGGATGGGTGTCACAGGCACTGTTTGACAGTGGTTCCGATTCTATATCCAGGGTCATTTTCCGAGAATAGCGTTGTCTTTGGGCCCCCTGGCAGTTGTGCTGTGGGGTGCCACAAGGTACCATCTTGCCCCATATGTATTTAACATCTATATGAATCCCTTGGAAGCAGTCATCAGGAGATTTGGGGCAAGGTGTCAGCAGTATGCTGATGATACTCACCTCTATTTCTCTGTAACATCTGAATTGGGAGAGGCTGTGCAAGTCCTGGACCAGTGTCTGGACTCAGTGGTGGGCTGGATGAAAGCCAATCAACTGAGTCTGAATCCCAGGAAGTCAGAGGCACTGTGGGTTGGTGGTTCCCAAGTTCAGATAATTGCCTGATTTGGGTGGGGTTTTACTCCCTTTGAAAGAGGAGGTTCATAGTCTGGGGGTACTCCTGGATCCATCTTTGTCGCTACAGGCCCAGGTGACCTCAGTGGCTAGGAGTGCCTTTTACCAGCTGTAAGATAGCTCTGGACATTTCTGGACCAGGATAGCCTAACCACTGTTGTCCATATACTGGCAAAATCCAGACTGGATTACTGTAATACGCTCTATGTGGAGCTGCCGTTGAGGTTTCTACAGAAGCTGCAGCTGGTGCAAAATGTGGTGGCACAACTGCTCACTGGGCAGGGTATCTCCAACATGTCATTCTGCTGCTGAAAGAATTTCACTGGCTGCGCATTAGCTACTGGGCTAAGTTCAAGGTTCTGGTTTTGGTGTACAAAGCCCTATACAGCTTGCGACCAGGATACCTGAAAGATCGTCTTACCCCTTTTATACCCAGTCGATCACTATGTTCTGCAAGTGAGGGCCTCCTGTAGATGCCATCTTATCAGGAGGTCCATTCTGCACAACATAGGAAATGGACCTTTAGTGTAGTGGCACCCATTGGAATTCCCTCCCCTTAAATATTAGACAGGGGCCATCTCTGTTATCTTTCCAGCGCCTACTGAAGACTTCCTTTTCCAACAAACCTTTTAAGTAGAGACCTTATCCCAGTCTACATCTCTGTTGGAATTGCTCGTTAAGATGTTTTTAAAGCTTTTTTTAAAAAATGATGTTTTGTTTTAATATGTTTTTAAATATGTTTTGTTTTAATATATTTTAAAGTCTGTTTTTATGATGTTTTATAGTGTTTTTAGTGCTTTTGTTTGCTGCCCTGGGCTCCTGCTGGAGGAAGGGTGGGATATAATAATAATAATAATAATAATAATAATAATAATAATATCAATACTTGTGTTGTGTGGAAATGTGACTGTGCTATGATTATGCTTTTGATTATGTATGTTTCGATGTCTTTATTAACTTGTAACTGTTATTCCTCTAGAGGAAAAGCTGTTATTCTGTTGTTTGTTTGCAGGTCTGGGTCAGACCTTTTTCAGGGAAGGGGGTAGTGTTATAGGATTTGGGGTGAGATGGATGATTTCTATGAATCCCCTTGCCAGCCTTTGATTTGGAATCTGCAAAGGAAGAAATCTGCTCCACTGGTCAAATCAGTTTTGCATAAACTGGTAGTTTAGCCAAGTTAGCCTGTGAGTCAATGGCTTATAGAGTGGGCCACATGCATATCCAAAGGGATATGGCCAGGAGACATTTCAGGAGAGGGGCCCTCTGCCCCACTTCCTGCAACCAAGGAGAGGCTTGTGTATTTTTTATTCTGGGTTCTGGAGAAATTTGGAACTAGGGAGACAGACAGAGAGGCTTGCTTGCTCTCTGAATCCCCAAAGCTATGGGCAATGGGGTGCAAGATCTGTTGGACTGATAAAGCTGTGAACCCCACAATCTTAAGCTCAGGTTGGAATGCATATAAATAAAAAACCATATTTCCTAAAAGACACCACAGTCTCTTCTGACCTTCTGCCCTCAATAGGCATTATTTTTCTTATTTTGAGCTGGAAAGTGTCCTGAGAATCCGAAGACATAAATGCATTCTGACTTTTGCATAATGGATTGTATCCAGCAACATTCCTAACGCCACTTATCAAGGAATAAGCCCGATTGAATTCAATAGGACTCACTTCTGAGTGGACATAGTTAGGACTTTACTGTTCATTGCATTTGGCCCCCATAGAAATCAATACAACTTAAGTTAGACATGATTACATTTTCACTTATTTCAATGGGATCTAGGTGGCACTAACTTTGTCTGGACCTAGACAAACACATTTATGACCAGGTCATAATGCTGCTTGCCTTTTTTGTCTGTTTCTTTCTGGTTTTCTCACACCATGATTGGTGGTCCTAATTCCTCTCATTTTAATAATGTCTGGAAAATTAATTAGTATGGTGTTTACTCCTCCATCTTGGTCATTCATGTAGAAATTAATTATAACTTGATCTAACAATTTTGGCAATAAGCCATAACAACCTCCTCCCAACTCAATAGTTCACCACTCATAATTTCGTTTTGTTTGTAATCCTTCAGCAGCATTCATTCAATGACAGTTTTCGTATCTAAACCAATTTAAATTAATATTGGATGCGTGATTTTTATAGCATGCTGTATCAACTACTTTAACAAATTAATTGCAAATGTGTATTACATATAATGTTCTGCCATCATCACTAATTTTGCAATTCTATGAAAAAGCAATCACATTTGTCAGACTATTTTTTTATAAAAACCCTAATACAGTTTTATTACTCACAGTTTTATTAGTATAGCCATGCTGAGGATTTGATGCTGAAGCCTTAAGCCGCAGTATACATTTTTTCATTCTTAATGCACACTGGAGCTTCTGCAATAAAACCCATGATTGCCACTGGTAGATTTTAATATTGGGATGGGGAAGAAAGTAGTTCCGTTTGTATTTTAATGTTAACCTGCTTAATTCACATTTCCTGAACCAACATGCAAACTGAAACATAGTTTTCCTTTGAAATTTTCACTTCTCCAAATGTTGTGAGGCTACTCTAAAAAAACAAATAATACAAAAAACATATGTTAGGGGAAAGTGCACACAAAAATGTTCATATTGATCAAGTATAGCTGAAGTTACACTGGTAAAAAGGTGATATAAGTCAAACTCCATTTTAAAGGCTTGGTTTCCGTCTGCCAGGCTCAGGGGTCAGCTCAGCTAGCAGTAGTCCTGCTCCTGAAAGCAGTTTAGAATAGGGGTAGTTTACTCTAGTTAAATTTTGGCCACCATATAGTTGCTCTGTCAGTGTACTAAAATGCATTATTTTAGCGGAAACTATTTGCAAAAATGTGTATTTTAAACAGAATTATGTACAAAGATGCATATTAATTTTCTTTTTTTTTTTTTTCAATAATTTTTATTCAAATTTTCATAAAACATACAAGACGAAATCATAAAACATTCAAAGACAAAAAACAAAATCAAAAATAATTAAACAAAAAAAAAAATAAAAATAAAAATAAAAATAAAAAATAAAGAGTAAAATATTGACTTCCCATTTGTCAAAGATCAGATCAGTTATAAGTCTATAATATATAACAATCCTGTCTCTTAAGTCATATTATAAAATCACTTTCCTCCAATAGTTATCTTACTTAATCATCAAATCTCATAAACATTACTTTATTCTTTCCACAAAAAGTCAAAGAGAGGTTTCAATTCTTTAAGAAATATATCTATCAATTTTTTTTTCCAGATAAACATATCAATTAATCCATCTCATTACTAATTATGATAATCTTATTGTCATAACCATAGTCAAAATAAACATTTCCATTAATCCATCACATCAGAATCTGTTAGGTTCAGTAATTTCAGTAGCCATTGTTCTATTATCCCTATTAGTTCCATTTTCCATCTTCCATCTTCAGTAGTCTTGTTAAGTCCAGTAATTTCAGTATCCAATCTTCCATTATCAGTATTCCATAATAATCTTGCTGTCAAAGCCATAGTCATATAGTAAGAGTCTGATGGGAATTACCTCTATCCCAAATATTTTCTTGCCATCCATTCTGAATAGGTTGCTGAAATACTGCTGTAAAATCATATCTCTGATCTTTTTTTCAAAATACACTGGGTCATCTCTTGAAAGTTTTTCCATTGTCACATGGCTGCAGTTAATTCCATAGATTTTCTCTATATTGGGCTCCATCACATCATTCCAGTCCAGAAGATTATCCATGCCATTGATAACTTTATCTCTAGAATCTTCATTAATTTCTTCAGAGATAACATTGAGTTCCAAACAATAGATTTTATTTCTAAAGTCCATAGACTCCAAATCTTGTTCCTGTTCCACGTTTGTTCCAATCTCCGGGATCTCCTCTCTCACAGGGACCCCTGTTCCAGTCTCCAGGGTCTCCTCTCTCACAGGGACCCCTGTTCCAGTCTCCAGGGTCTCCTCTCTCACAAGGACCCCTATGTCTTTAATCTCCTGTGTCTCCAAACAATAGATTTTGTTTCTAAAGTCCATAGACTCCAAATCTTTTTCCTGTTCCACGTTTGTTCCAATCTCCGGGGTCTCCTCTCTCACAGGGACCCCTTCCAGGGTCACCTCTCTCACAGGGACCCCTATATCTTTAATCTCCTGCTTCATTTTACTCAATTCAATTTTCAGCTCCTTACAACCCTGTCGCAGGTTTTGTTTCGTTATCTCAATCTCATCCATTATTTTCTGAAACATAGTTATTTCCAGATTCTCAGCCACTTTCTTAATTGCCATTTTAAAAGAAAAATATAGGAAAACCACTTCTTATTTCAGCAACAATTGGGTTAATACTCCAAACTTGGTGACATCACAGTATAAACAGAGCAGACAGCCTTATCTCTCCATAGTTAAGTAAACAAAATGCAGTTCCCAGGATCGAAACAATTAATGGCAGTCGTCAAGAAACAGATTCGTCAAAATAAAATAGACCAAAAAGAGAGTAGTCTCAGACAGTATAATATTCTTCAAAATAAAAATCTGGAATAGAAATCCCTCTTCTGTGTATATCTTTAGAATGCAAATCCAGGACAGCTTTTTGCAACAAAAACAGAGATAAGCTATTAATTAGTGCGTAGCAGAGAGAAGTTATGGCTCCCCAGTAAGATGTCAAAAACCGATCAATCTGGCAAATCTCTTTTAAACAGCAACAATTTAAGTCAAGTAAAAGAAAAATATAGAAAGAAGGGTGCTTGCCTGTTAGTGCGTTCTCTCTTAGAAGATAAGATGAACGTTCGCTTTAACAGATAGAGCTTGCTGTTGAAAATCCGTCCCACCTTCGTCGGCTGGACCTCGTCCCATAAATTAATGAGATCTGGTCGTCCCAACAAAAATAGGCTTTGAGGTTAATCTCTTCGTTTCTCCCTACCCGGGAGAAGTTTAATCAGTCAAAAAAAAAAGAAAAAACTGACTGATATATCTGAATAAGCTTCTTTTGAGGCAGGAGCCCGTCTCAAAAGCAGGCACAGGCTAAGTCACCCTTCCCGGAAGTCCCAAAGATGCATATTAATTTTCATGTGGACTTTAAAAAAATCAGAAACTGGTGTAAAAATGAGAACTGAATTTAAGATTGGAGAAAACAAAACTGACAGATTCATCCATCTCTATTTTTGCCTAATATTGTATTAAAATCATGGGCATGATATAGCTATCCCCAGAACTGTAGGCATGGATATATTATTGTTTGTTGTTGTTGTTGTTTATTGAATTTATATCCCATCCTTCCTCTTGAAGGAGCCCAGAGCAGAAAACATAAAACAATTTAACAAGAAGAAAAACATATTAAAAGCAGTATTAAAAACATCCCAAAACATAATTACAATTAAAAATATTCTAAAACACAGCTAAAAACATTTTTTTCATCAGCAATCTTCAGGTTACGAGGTAGTTGTCCTCTTCAGCTATCAAATGCCCGGGTAAACAGGCATGTTTTCTTTCTGAAATTTAATAGTGATGGTGACAGTTGCACCTCAAAGAGGATCCACCACTGAAAAGGTCCTATCACAGGTCATCGCCAACCAGTCAGCACTCAGTGGTGGCACCACCAACAGGGCCTTGCCTGCTGATTGTAGGGATTGAGATGGTTGATACTGGGGAAGGTGCTGTTTTAGGTACTCAGGTCCCAAGCCATTTAGGGTTTTATATGCTAGTACTAACACATTGAATTAGGCCAGGTAGCTCACTAGCAGCCAGTGTAGTGGTTTCAGAACCCATGACACATGGCCCATCAGGATGCTCCACTTGCAGCCACATTCTGCACTAGGTGCAGCCTTCAGACTGTCTTCAAGGACAGCTCCACATGCATCACATTACAGTAGTCCAGACTAGTCACTAGAGCATGAACAACTGAGGCTGGGCTATCCTAGTCTAGGAACAGCTGTAACTGGCAAATCAGCCTCAACTGGACATAAGCACTCCTAGCCACAGAAAGCACTTGGGACTCTAGTGACAAGTTGGAATCCAGGAATACTCTGAGACTATGAACCTGTTCTTTCAGGGGCAGTAAATCCCCTCCCAGAACAGGATGTATACCTAATTCTCAAACATAGGAACCACCAATCCACATCACTTCTGACTTATCAGTCAAAGTTTGTTGCCCCCCATCCTGCCTATCACTGCCTCCAGACACCTGTCCAGCACCTTCAGTTCTTCTCCTGATTCAGATGGAATGGATAGACCTGTGTGTCCATGCTTGAGTCCCCACATGACAGCTCCCAACAGTTTCATATAGATGTTAATAGCACAGGAAACAGAATGGACCCTTGTGGGACCTCATGGCCCACACACTATGGAGCTGAGCAATACTACTTTCTGGGAGTGGCCCTGCAGGTAGGAGCAGAAACACTGCAATGCAGTACCTCCAACCCCCACCTCCCTCAGTTGATCCAGAAGGACACCATGGTCAATGGTGTCAAAAGTCACTAAGTGATCAAGGATAACCAGCAGGATTATATTATTCTTGTCTCTCTTTCAATAAAGGTCATCCTTCAGAGCTATCAAGACTGTTTCTGTGCCAAAATCAGGCCAGAAGCCAGACTGGAATGGATGTAGATAATCTGCTTTTCCAGACATGCCTGCAGTTGGCTAGCCACCAACCTCTTGATCATCTTGCCCACAAAGGAAATATTAGAGACTGGATGGTAATTTTCTAAAACCTCTGGATCCAGGGAGGATCTCATGAAGAGAGATTGCACAACCACCTTTTTCAAAGCAGTGGGCATAACCCCCCTCCTATAGTGAGGCCTGGAGCCATCCATTCAGTCCTCTCCTACTAGATTTTATGGATCATGATGGGCAAGGATGAAGAGGGCATATAGTCAACCTCAGTGCTGCAAGCATCCTGTCCACATCCTTGGATTGCAATAACTGAAACTGATCCCACAAGCTATAATTCAATGGAGCACATACTGTCAGGCATATGACTACCTGGCCACTATAATTGCCTTTCTGCTAATCACACAATGTTATTTACAATCAATAAAATTATTCTTACATCCAGCACCCCATATGATGCCAGCTGGGTTCAAGCAGTGCCATGTGCTCCTACAGGAAATTGTATGGAGACAAAAAAGCATCAGTACAGGGTCTGGGTCTGGGAAGAGGTGATACTATAGTGCTCTTTTCTATACTAATCAAAGACACATAATCACTGCAGGCTACAACTTATCTGGAAATATGACATTGGGTATCAAGGTCACATGTAATGACTTTAAGGAAGGCCTGAGCTATAGAATCTCTCATTTAAAAATTAAGCTCTGGGACAGTGTTTGATTAAAAAAATCATCATATGCATGTAATATTCACTTCATGAGAGTGACTGTTGATTTGCACCATTAGAAACAGAACTGAAAGATTGCCCCAGTGGCTGTGTTTTCACATAAGATGAAAGATAAATTGTATCTTGTGTCTGTGACAGATTCCTTATTACATGTGCTCGGAGGTTACCCCTTTTTTTAATGAACTCCAACACTGTTCCTTCAAAAGATAAAGACATTGCTCTATTTAGTGTAATCATTTCGTCTTGATTTAAATGACATACAAATGGGGGGATTTTCTATTTGGCTTTTTCCCGAGATTAAGCAGATCGCAAAACAAAAACAACAAAATAACCCCGCATTTTACAACAATATATAATTTTTATGCAGAGAATAAAATAGCACACAGTCCCATAAATTAGTCTGGAATTTTAATTGTGCTGGCAGTCAACACTACAGTTTGAGCAATACAAAGAAAGAGAAAAGAGAATCAACATATGTATAATACCATGTTTCTATGATAGAACACAAAGCTCAAGGGGCACAGTCTCACAAAAGTATTGTTGCAACCAAGCCCCATAATGAATCATAATTAAGCCCCATTCCATTGTTTTTAAGTGTACTTAGACACGATTAACTTTTTCCTATGTTGTATCCAGGAGCTATATTCTCTCAGGGTGAAAACAAGTAAATAGCCAAGGTGGCAACAGAAGTAATTTTTAGACTGGTTTAATAGTCAATCCCTTTTCTGTGGAACGCTGGGCATTGTTGCTCTGTGAGAGTAAGAGGGGTCTCCTAACAGCTCTCAGTAGGGTTGCCAGGTCAGAAGCATCCCAAAACCTGAGATTTCAGGGGCTGGCCCTAGTGATGTCAGGGGGGTGAGCCCGAGTGATGACACAGGGGTGGCCCTTGTGATGTCATGGGGCGGACTCTAGTGATGTCATTAAGCATGATACATTAAGCATCAATCACAGTTGCTTGTAACATACAATTAAAAAAAACCATTTCTCTGACTGGAAATTAAGATAAAAATCTTAGCTAAAAGATGGAGCCTAGGTAGGGAACATATAATCTAGCCTCCTTGCTTCTGGCAAGAAGGGTTTAAGCACCCTCAGGCCAGGCCAGGCACCAGAAGGCCATTGTAGGAAGAAAGGAGCCTAGTGTTGTGGAGATGTTAGACAGGAGCACTCGGGGATAAAGATGGATGCATGAAGGCTGCAATTCTAACACACTTAAAAAGGGACTAAGCCCCATAGAACTCAATAGGACTTACTTCAGAGTACATATAGTTTGGATTGTGCTGTTGGTAAACCTTGACTACGAATCCTCTGCAAAAATATCCATATCCAAGTAGGGTTGGCAACCCCCTGCCTGGAATGCCCTGTCCTTATCTTTTAACATGGCTGCTCCAAACTTCTTTACAGAGTTGACCCTTCACTTCAGAAGGTGGTCTGAGAAATGAGTAAGAGTAAGACGATTCTTTACCCTTTCTGTCTACCCTGTGGGCTGCTATAAACTCACTTTGACAGCCAGCCCAATTCCATTGAGTAATAATTGACAGGAAGAAAACACACATGGTTTAGTCTACCTTCACAGGCAGCAGCTTGGGAACAACAATTGCATCCACACTTCCAAATATGTGAATTCTCTTTTACCACTATTGGGCAAGAAACAAACTGTCATGCAACCAACAAGGTGCATCATCAATGCGTTTAAAGGGGATGAACTGAGCGCATGGAACCACTGTTGTTGCTTCTATGGATATAAGGGAGTGAAGCTAAAGGTAAATGAAATGCAAACAGAAACAGAAAAAGAAAAGACAGTGATGCTTTCCTAAATGCAATACCATACCAACCACAACAAGATTCCTATGAGTAAGGCAGAAAACTCAGCATCCCACAAGAAGTCAGGATTTATAACCAAAAATCAAAATTAAAAAAACCTGGCAGCCAGTCACCCAAGCTAACAGAAATTCCTGGCTGCCTCTCTGACTCTGCTTCCCCCCCCTCTATAACCTGGATTTACCTGTTTGCTGGGAGCTTTGAAGTGAAAGCAAACACTATGATCGCAGGAGGCAAACAAGAGGGGCAGAGCAGGGAGGGGGAGAGTGCCACACAATGTGCTCGCCAGGATGCCTCATAGCTTCAGCAGCGAAGATGTGTTGTTTCCATGCCAAAGCTGATCCATCCGTGAGCTGTTTCATCGCCTCTGCTGAGCTACTAGCTGCCCTTGCCCTCTCCAGTAGCCACCATGCTATCAGGCTACCTGCTTCCATTCCAGCTGGTCATGATAAGAACTGTAATTTAAGGACTGGTGCCTGAGCGTGCTTTTTTCTTTGTTCTTCCCTGTCCCTTTTCTCTCATGTGTCGTACATTTTACATTGTTAGCCTAAGAGCAGTTATTAACTTTTATCAATTGTGTTTTGTAAATTGTATTGTTTTATTGATGTATTTTATATTGTATTTTTATATTTGTGATTTTTGTAAGCTGCCTTGAGGGCCTTTGGCCAAAAGGTGGGGTATAAACAAACAAACAAACAATCATCATCATCAATCCGCATGCAGCACAACCTGACCCAGGGGCTGCAGTTAATGCAGAATGCTTTGGCACGATTGCTGACATGAGTGAGACCCTATCAGCACATAATACCTCTGCTCTGAAGTCTGCATTGGTTGTTGATTTGCTACCAGGCCAAGTTCAAGGTGTGCTTTCCATGTTATGGGTGCCACATAGTACTTGTTCTTCTCTTGTAAGAAATCAGTCTTGTAATGTGGCAGCACCTACACTTTGAAACTCCCTGCCTATTGACATTTGGCAGACACCTTCACTGTACTCTTTTTGGTATCTGCTAAAATCATTTTTGTTTAGGCAAGTGTACCCAGGTGTGTAGAAACTATTGTTTTTTTATCTATTTTTAACTCATTGTTGGTCTTATTATTTTGAATGTTTTTAAATAACTGTCTTTAACTGTTTTTGCCAACAATTTTATTGTTTTATTTTTCTGTAAACCGCTCTGAGATTTGTTGCAATAAAGCTGTATATAAATGTAAATAAAATACATAAATAAATTTTGGAGTCACTGTGGCCCTTGAGTCTCTTCCCACTTTTAGGAACAAAGGAATCTGCCTTATACTGACTCAGGCCATTTGGTACCATGTAGCTCAGTATTGATGACATGGACTAGCATTGGCTCTCCAGGATTCCAGGCAATAGTCTTTTCCAGAAATTGAATTTTGGACCTTTGCATGCAAATGAGATACAACCCTTCCCCTCTTAAAAAAAACTATATATATAAAAAAATTCAATTCACTCTTGAATGCACCGTTCATTTAAATCACATTCAACACCCATTTGAAGCACATGAATCCCACCACAGAATCATGGGAACTGTAGTTTGTTAAGGGTGGTGAGAATTATAACTGTGAGAGAGAAACTACACTTCCCATGATTCTTTAGGGGAAGTCATGTGCTTCATGTGAGTTGGATGTGCTTTAAATGCATTGTGTGGATCTGCTTAATAAACTTTGCCTGCGTGTAAATCGTTTTAATTAATTTTTCAAAATGGAAATGAGCTATAAAGTTTACTGGGTGACCATGGGCTACTCACCATCTCTCTGCCCCTCAGGATAAAAACAATGGAGAACCATGGCCATCCCAAGGAAGAAGGGCACACTTAAAATGTAGAGGAAAAAATAATCTACAACAATAGTGTGAAATCAAATACTTATTGGGACACAGTATGAAGAAATATTTATATAAACATGACTCTCAAAGGTTTATTATGTACACAACCTGTAAAGCTATTTATAGTGCAATCCTATGCTTGTTTACTCAGAAGTAAGTCCCAATGTATTCAATAGGGCTTACTCAAACATGAAAATGTTGAGAGAACTGCAACCTCAAGTCATAAGGCACTTGTTCTTTCCACAAGCCTTTTAAGTTGAGACCTTATCCCAGTCTGTGTTGGAATTGCTTTTTAATATGCATTTAAACCTTTTCTTTCTTTTTTAAAAAATATGTGTTTAAAGCTTTTTAAAATGTTTTTAAAGATGTTTAGCTTTTTAATATATTTTAAAGTCTGTTTTATGATGTTTTAAAGTGTTTTTCGTGCTTTTGTTTTCCACCCTGGGCTCCTACTGGGAGGAAGGGAGGGATATAAATCAAATAATAAATAAATAATAAATAAGCATTCACCCAACCCAAAATTCAGAATCATGCCACTTTTAGCTGTTTTGCAACTGTTTATACCTGTTTTATGGTTATTGGATTTTAAAGGTATTTATTTCTTATTGTGAGCTGCCTTGGTTTCCAGTCACCAAACCTACCTCACGGGGTTGTTGGAAAGACCATACACACAGAGAGACTGCAGATGTAAAAATACATACACCCCATATAATAGTTTATTGTCAAACCAGTTGTTCATTGCAGAACATTTTTTTAAAAAGCAGTATTAGTTTCCTACATAATAAAACTATGATACCTATGTAAAAAAAGGTAAAGGTGTCCCCGCACTTATAGTGTGAGTCGTTTCCGACTCTTAGGGAGACATCTTGCGACGTTTACTAGGCAGACCATTTATATGGGGTGGGATTGCCAGTTCCTTCTCCAGCCTTTCTTTAACCCCCAGCATATGCCAGGTACTCATTTTATGGAACACGGATGGATGGAAGGCTGAGTGGACCTCAACCCCTTTTACTGGAGATTCGACTTCCTCCTTCTGTTGGAATTGAACTCCGGCCATGAGCAGAGCTTCAGCTGTGTTACCACTGCTTACCTCTGTGCGCCACGGAGGGTGCATGATACCTAAGTAAGCCCTGCCTAATTGCTTTAAAAAATAGAATTGGAGGGGGAGAGAAAGATTTACAACACAAACACAATTCTTTGCTATGTTCACTCAAAAGTCCCATTAATTTACAACACAATCCTAACCCTGTCTACTCAAAAGTAAGTCCTATTGAATTCAATGGGGTTTACTGCAGGTACATGGGATTAGCGTTGCAGTTTTACTTCCAGAAAAGTGAGTATTGGATTAAAGCTTTCATATTGGGAAGGTTTTCAACACACTGTCCTCTTCAACAGCCCAGGGTTTGACTCTTACATACAAGAGGACCCCCCCGAAAGCTATATACTTATCCAGTGTATGCTATTTTCAGATAAATGGGGAAAACCACCATTTTCTGGCATTGCAATGAGGTCTAGGCACTGCCTGGAGGTCAAGAAATCATAACCCTGGCTTCACTTATTGACTACAATCCTGAAAGGGTGGGGTAGAATTACAAGCTGCTATAACAGATCTGTTAAACAGATTTAACAGTCGGGGGGGTGGCTGACATTTTGGAGTATATTGCATGAACCAGACCACCTAGAAACTTTCTTTAAATTAAAGCTGAGAGTCTAGAGATTAAGGTGACTCACCCGGAGACCCGCAGAAGACCCCCAAAAGCTGGAGTATCCGGCTGAAAAACAGACACCTGGTAACCCTAGCTCTCAGCGCCCTTAACAACCTACAGTTCCCAGTATTGTTTTTTGGGGGGAAAGCCATGACTGTTTAAAGTGGTATGATACTGCTTTAAATGTATAGTACATATAGGACCTATGTTGGTGCTGTGACCGTTCAGTGTTAGGTTAGATATTATACTAGGTGTGGGGATTCCTACCTATATTGTAGGAAAGGGCTGGGTTGGTTGTTGGGAAGGAAGGGGGTGGAGTTTGCTTAAGGTATATGCTGTTATTTCCCAGTTTTGTGGAAACTGGCTCAGCTTATTTCTGAGGCATTTAATCATAGTCCCCCAAAAGGGAGCACATTATATTTTACTGTTCTACACTACTCTGATATTTTATGATATGGCAGTATGGAAATATTTTTATAAATAAATAAGAGGACAAAAGGTGGCACACAAATTTGCATATGATAATCTATATGTATAGATGCAGATTGACCAGGTGACCTGTATGTGAAATGTTGATGGGCAAATTCAAGGCCCCCTGCTCTCCCCTTTTAGGGTTCTTTATCTTTAAACAGAACTGTGATTGGTCAGCTGTGTACTTAGAGGGCTTTTTCAAATATGCACCCCTTCTGCTGTGAGGTAGTACACATCAGCATAGCTTTCCTAAACCAATCCAATGTGAGATGGGGGAAGTCCCCAGTCTCTAGTCATACTAGTACCTGTGGCTGGTGGGCTGTTTGATTTAGTGGGTGACAAGCTGTGCAGAGTTGTTCTGCAAAAGTGGAAAGGCTTTATTCCATGTTAGCACAAAGCTAGCCCTGTCCCTCTTGCAAAACACTTCCATCAACACTTCGCAAAACCTTGAAGATATTTCTACACTACCTGAACTGTTCGTTATAAATAGATACACTTGAATACAATCATAAAAATAAGTTATTTGTGACCCTTCAGCTTGTGGCATATATCCAATATGCTAAATAGTTTTTGATTATTCAGATTCCTTTTGTCCTTTCCCCTTTATTACAAGGACAGTGTTTTTTAAAACAAAAACAAAGCAAATGCATTTCATACACAACATGAATGTTTCATTTTTACTGATGATATGGTCAACTTATTGAAAAAGCTTTTAATTTAATAGCATTTCATTGGTCCATTGTGTTAAAGAGTGTGTCTGATTTAGCATTAACTCAGTGTTCATTAGTAGAGATGGGGGAGAAATTCAATTCAGTTTTCATTTGAAGCTGAGACTATCAAATTTGCACTTTCTGAAACAATACGACAACCAAAACGCAGTCGTACTTCAAAGTTCACATGTATCCAAACTTTGCAAAGCAGTTTGTCAACCAAAGAATGTTTACAAAAATTCATATATAAGGGGAAAGTGTGCATTAAAATTAATATATGAGTGAAAATAACATACAAAATGTGTGATATTAGAGAAGATCTCTTGCAGAAATGTGTATGATACTGCTTCCACATTACCAGGCCCTTTTAAAGGGCGAACATAAGTCTTATAGGCCCCTGAAGTCCATCTCCCAACAGCCTGCAACCTTGCCCTTGAGAACTGAAGCCCAGCTGCTGTAGAGGCTGCTCCAATTCTAAAAGAGTGGGTCCCAAAGTCAGATGGGTCCACTCCAAGTCTTTGCAGGGCCATCTTAGTAAGTGCCCAGAACTGATATTTAGTGAGGGGAGATCCATTGCCATGAATAAATAGGTATCCACTCCTCACTCCCCTAACTTTTAGAAATGCTTGCAGGGCCAACACCGGACAAACGCGTGGCAAAGGGGAGGGGGCTAAGACAACAGTCCGCCCCTTACCTCACTGGTCAGTTTTGGACTTACGCAAGGTAATGCAAGCGCTGTCCATTTTCATGACAAGATCCGAAAATAAAAGGACATGCTGGGAATGGTCCCGTGTAGACCCAGCCACTACTTCACCAATTCTAAATGCTCCAAAAAACAACGTAAGGGAAACTGCCCTAAATAGTTGCACTTCATGGCTGGAGGAGCATAATTCTGGCCACCAGGCTGTCAGTTTATCTAAAAGCTCCGGTGAGATAGGATGGCGTTGATCAGGGACAGGCGGGTGCTCCCTAGCCCACCAGGCCAGCATACGTCGCATCCTAAAATCAGCCGAATGGTCCTGAAAACCCCGTGACTTGGCCATGAAGGAAAGTCTGGCCAGCTTACCTTGTAAGGCTCAGACGGATAGGCCCTTCCTCTTGCCATCTACCAGGAACTCCAGCAGATGACGCACCGGAATGGGCCACTGGGGTATGTATCCCTTGTTGGCCCAAAATTCTTCAATTGCCCTACCTGCTCTTTGATAGGTGGCGAGCGTGCTGGGGGCAATGGATAGGCTTATGGCCTTCTCCGACTCCGCTCTCCAATCTCCCAAATTGCAGGGGGCACGGCATCTGGCTGAGCCCTGGCCAGCGGCACCAGCTGATGGAAACGGTCCATCTGGTTCCATGACAGAGCATCAGCAACACTATTGTCAATGCCTGGAACGTGCCGTGCCCGGAAAAGAACATTAAAACGCAGGCATTGAAGAACAAAAGCCCGGACCAGGCCCATAACCCTGGTGTTCCTGGATGTAAGGGAGTTGATGACATGGACTGTGGCCACGTTGTCGCACCAAAAATGGACAGTAGAGTCCTGAAGTCTCTCTGCCCATAAATGTACTGCCAACACAATGGGGAAGAATGCAAGAAAGGTCAGGTCTTTATCCAGCCCTTCCTGAATCCAAGCCTGAGGCCATTGTCCATTACACCACAAAGACCCAAATATTACTCCGAAGCCATACGACCCTGATGCGTCAGAACAAACCTGCATCTCATCTTCCAGGAGTCGCTCCTGTCTCCAAAAGGAGACACCGTTGTAATCCTGTAAAAAGGTGGACCATACAGCTAGGTCGGCTCATAAGGCCGCTGTAACTCTGAATCTATGGCGAGGTTGTGAAAGCCCCACCATAGCATCATATATGCATCTCAAGAAGGCCCGCCCAGGTGCGACGACCCTGCAGGCAAAGTTCAGGTGTCCTGCTAGTTCCTGGAGTGTAGAAAGGGAAACTTTCTTAGCCCTGGCTACCTCCGAGATCTTGAGGTGTAAAAGATTAATTTTATCCTTGGGAAGACGGCAACTCATGGTCACTGCATCAATTTCAATACCTAAAAATGTCAAGACCTGGGCGGGTCCCTCTGTCTTCTCCATGGCCAGAGGAATGCCTAGCTCCTCAGTTAACTTACTAAATTGGGCCATTAAATGTTGGCATTCACCCGTGTTTGCCCCACCCACAAAGAGAAAGTCATCCAGATAGTGTACCACCGTGTGCAAGCCCCCCCGTCTCCTGACAGCCCACTCCAAGAAAGAGCTGAAGCGTTCAAACACAGCACAAGAAATTGAGCACCCCATGGGCAGGGCCCTGTCCACATAGAAATGGCCCAAAAAGGCAAAGCCCAGTAGCTCAAAGTCTGCTGGTTGAACTGGCAGGAGACGGAAGGCGAACTTGATATCACACTTTCCCATAAACGCCCCCTTACCACAGGAACGCACCATGCGCACCGCAGTGTCCAGGGATGTGTAGTGGATGGAACACAAATTATCTGGAATGAAGTCATTAACAGACAGCCCTTGAGGGTAGGACAAGTGGTGAATGAGCCTAAATTCCCCGGCTGCCTTCTTGGGCACAATACCCAGAGGAGACACTCTAAAGTTCGGGACAGGTGGAGACTGGAACGGGCCTAGGACTCGTCCAGCCTGCACCTCTTTGTCGATTTTCTGTTGTACTAGGTCCTCCTGTCTCACCGTGGATTGGAAGTTGCGAGACCAAAAGGCGGAACGAGGGCCAGTGTAGGGAATCCAGAAGCCTAAGGAAAATCCATCCAAAAAAAAAGTGCAGCCCCCTGGTTTGGATAACCATCCAGGAGGCGCTTTAACATGTCTAATTTAACTGGGGAGGGGCCCTTTTCCTTGAGCCCCTCCCATAGGCGGCTGTTTAGAAACAACACTCAGCGCCCAAAATGGCGCCGACCACACAGCCAAAATAAAATGGCCACCGTAAAAACTTGTCCCGCGCTGCTCCATCTCCATCCTCCATCGCGAGCCAATAGGAAGGAGGAGGGGGCAGCGCTGGCTTAAATACACTCTTGACGCTCCGCCCCCTCCGTGCAGGACGTCGCGCCTCAGTTTAGCATGACGCGCGACCCTGCCCTTCCCCAACATGGCTTCTGCGGCTTCGCCCCCGACCGCAACTGAGCCCCGTTCGCCCAGGCTTCGCACAGGTAAGCGGAGCCCTATATATGAGTGAAAATAACATACAAAATGTGTGAAGATCTCTTGCAGAAATGTGTACATTCATCAAAACTGCATAAAATGTGTTGATTAGGAGAAATCTGAACTAAAATATTGAATAATTTTCAGGGTTGGTTTTTTTTAAAAAATCACAAACTGCTGCAGAAATGTGGAGAACTGAATTGACGATTGGAAAAACACACACACCAGAAACAGCCATCCAAAACTGATGGATCCTTGCATCCCTGTCTATGAGGTCTATATATTCAGCATTAATGGTATGATAAAAGAGTGCTTTAACATCCACTTCTTACCAGGTTATCTTAGAAGGAAATTAGACTGCAGAGTTGTCAAGCCAAGGTCTATATAGCCTCAAGCTATATAGGTTGGTTTCCTGATTATTTCAGACAGAGCTAGATGGAGAAATTTTATCCATCAAAAAATTAAAACAAAAGCCTATAATATTCTGGCTGAGCAATTGTCTGATGAATTCTTGACAAAAGCCTCCACTATTTGGATCAGGGGTTGGATTGATCAAAACCAGTATGATTCTAGAGCAGCCCTCACCAGCCTGTTACCCTCCAGATGTCTTGGACTACAACCCCCATCAATCTCAACTATATTGTACATTATTAGAATGGCCAGCATATGCCACGCCTATATAGTGGCTGGAGGCAGGGCTAGAATATAACTTTCAAAGGACTTTTGCACCAGATAGTAGAACTCCTGGCTCAGCACAGTAGTTTCTAGGATCATACTAAGTGTTTTTGCCTGGCTGGAATGTGTTCCTGAACTGTGATGACATTTCTTGCTTGGCTGGATAGAGAGAAGTGTGTGTTGAAACCTCTGTTTTCTTTCATGGCTGAAATGTAGCTGTCTAAAAAGTAAGAGCCACAGCTGTTGTTCTACCCACTTTTGACTCTGGTTTGGCCCAACCAACCACTGTGGCATACACTCTCAGCCACAAAATGTCCTCAAGGCAATGTGGCTCATGAGCTGAAAAAGATTCGCTACCCCTGTAATATAGAGTCATGGAATAGGGTTAGACTTGTTCACCCTATTCATTTGTGTAGGGCAGCAGTGAGTTCCCCACAGGAACAGAGTGTGGACCCTAGAACATGTCCCAGAACATTCTGGAATACACAAGGTTTCCTGTGGCAGACTGCACCATTTGAAAAAAGTTCCTCAAAGCAGAAGTTTTGAAAACCACTGATAATAGTATATAACACTGTTCCTCAACCATGGATCCCTAGATGTTGTTGGACTACTACTCTCATCATCCTCAGCCATTGGCTAAACTGGTTGGGCTTGATGGGAGTTGCAGTCCAACAACATCTGGGGACCCAATGTTGAAAAACAGTGGTATGTAACAAAAGCAAGACCTACATGGGAAGGTTTCAGAAGCATTTTAAATCCAGAAATTGGCTATCATCACAACACCTTTCAACTGGTGAATGCAACAGACTGCTGATATCTTGACATCTATTTCTGCTGAGAAAAATCCAAATCTCATACACCAAATAATTCCTCACTTTATTAGACAGTAGGTGGAATAACTGTTCAAAGGAACATATAGAGGTTCTGTCAACAGAATCAGAGCCAACACCAGCAGGCAGCCAGGTTGGGCAGTGACCGAGGGCTCCTGCAGCTCAGAAGGGCCCCTTTTAAATTTATAGGCCATGGCAGCAGCCCTAGGCAAGGGCCAAAAGAGTATAGAAGGTAGGCAGGCCTGACCCTGGTGAGCAGCAGGGGGGGGGAGGGAGAAGGGCCAGTGGATACCTCCTCACAGATGTGATGGCAGGCAACCCTTTCTTTGCAGAGCAGTTCTGACAGAACTTCACTTTCTCTTTCTAGGGTCCCTGGGGAAGCTTCTTTGCCGCTGCCACCCCAGAACTAAGTGGCAGGAACTTCCAGTTGTTCATCTTTACTCTGGGAATGGCTTCGCCAAATGCTGATGTCATCCAGATGTTGTGCTCACAGGCGAGGGAGAGAGCAGAGGAAGTTTGTTCCCTCTGTGCCAACATTCTCCTACTCCTACTCCTACTCTCCCTGCTGGCAGGGCAACTGAGGCAGTGGCAGAGGCTCAGGCTTCCACTAAGAGGCTGAAGTGGAGGAAGAGGACACAACAGCGGTGTGAAAGGAGGCTCAGTGTGCAGAATTCCCTCCCCACCCCTTCAGCGTCTGTGTCTCTTGGGAATGGGAGGAGGAAAAGAACCTCTTTGGGGTGCCCCAAGCTGAGCAATGTGTGGGCCTCTTGAGAGTCAGTGGAGCAGGCCTGAAAAGGAGGGAGGGAAGGAGCTTTGCTTTGCTAGGTGGGTCCCTCCCCCCCGAGCAAGGTGCAACCCTGTTATTCTTACTAGACCTCTCAGCACATATTGATATTATTGACCATGGTATCCTTCTGAGTCAACTTAGTGAGATTGATATCGGGGGTACTGTTTTACAATGGTTCTGATCCTACCTCCAGGGTCATTTTCAGAGACTAGCATTGGGTAATTGTCTTTCGGCACCCTGGCAGTTGTGCTGTGGAGTGTTGCAGGATACCATCTTGTCCTCAATGCTGTTTTAACATCTATATGACACCTTTGGGAGTGGTCATCAGGAGATTTGGGGCAAAGTGTCAGCAGTATGCTGATGATGCCAGTTCTCTTTCCCTGTAACATATGAATCAGGAGGGGCCATGCAAGACCTGTACCAGTGCGTAGGCTCAGTGGTGGGCTAGATGAGAGCTGACTCTAATAATAAAAGATGGAGGCACTGTGGTATGGTGCTTCTCAAGTTTGGATAATTGGTCAATTGCCTGTTTTGGATGGGGTCATTCTCCCTCTAAAAGAGCAGGTTTGTAGTCTAAGGGTACTCCTGGACCCATCTTTGTCGCCAGAGGCCCAGGTGATCTCAGTGGTTAGGAGTGTGTTCTACCAGCTTCAGCTAGTAAGACAGCTGTGGCAGTTTCAGGACCGGGATAGCCTAACCACTGTTGTCCATGCACTGGTAACCTCCAGGTTAGATTACTGTAATGCTCTCTATATGGGGCTGCCCTTGAGGTTGGTCCAGAAGCTGCAGCTGGTACAAAATCAGGTGGTATGACTACTCACTGGGGCAACATCTCACCCCACCGCTGAAGGAATTACATTGACTGCCCATTAGCAACTCGGCCAAGTTCAAGGTTCTGGTTTTGGTGTACAAAGCCTATACAGCTTGGGACCAGGATACCTGAAATATCATCTTAAGAACATAAGAACATAAGAAGAGCCTGCTGGATCAGGCCAGTGGCCCATCTAGTCCAGCATCCTGTTCTCACAGTGGCCAACCAGGTGCCTGGGGGAAGCCCACAAGCAGGACCCGAGTGCAAGAACACTCTCCCCTCCTGAGGCTTCCGGCAACTGGTTTTCAGAAGCATGCTGCCTCTGACTAGGGTGGCAGAGCACAGCCATCATGGCTAGTAGCCATTGATAGCCCTGTCCTCCATGAATTTGTCTAATCTTCTTTTAAAGCCGTCCAAGCTGGTGGCCATTACTGCATCTTGTGGGAGCAAATTCCATAGTTTAACTATGCGCTGAGTAAAGAAGTACTTCCTTTTGTCTGTCCTGAATCTTCCAACATTCAGCTTCTTTGAATGTCCACGAGTTCTAGTATTATGAGAGAGGGAGAAGAACTTTTCTCTATCCACTTTCTCAATGCCATGCATAATTTTATACACTTCTATCATGTCTCCTCTGACCCGCCCTTTCTCTAAACTAAAAAGCCCCAAATGCTGCAACCTTTCCTCGTAACGGAGTCGCTCCATCCCCTTGATCATTCTGGTTGCCCTCTTCTGGACCTTTTCCAACTCTATAATATCCTTTTTGAGATGAGGCGACCAGAACTGTACACAGTATTCCAAATGCGGCCGCACCATAGATTTATACAACGGCATTATGATATCGGCTGTTTTATTTTCAATACCTTTCCTAATTATCGCTAGCATGGAATTTGCCTTTTTCACAGCTGCTGCACACTGGGTTGACATTTTCATCGTGCTGTCCACTACAACCCCGAGGTCTCTCTCCTGGTCGGTCACCGCCAGTTCAGACCCCATGAGCGTATATGTGAAATTCAGATTTTTTGCTCCAATATGCATAATTTTACACTTGTTTATATTGAATTGCATTTGCCATTTTTCTGCCCATTCACTCAGTTTGGAGAGGTCTTTTTGGAGCTCTTTGCAATCCCTTTTTGTTTTAACAACCCTGAACAATTTAGTGTCATCAGCAAACTTGGCCACTTCACTGCTAATTCTAGGTCATTAATGAACAAGTTGAAAAGTACAGGTCCCAATACCGATCCTTGAGGGACTCCACTTTCTACAGCCCTCCATTGGGAGAACTGTCCGTTTATTCCTACTCTCTGCTTTCTGCTTCTTAACCAATTTCTTATCCACAAGAGGACCTCTCCTCTTATTCCATGACTGCTAAGCTTCCTCAGAAGCCTTTGGTGAGGTACCTTATATACCAAGTTGATCACTGAATTCTGCAGGTGAGGGCCTCCTGCAGATGCCATCTTATCAGGAGGCTTGTTCCACCCAACATAGGAAGCAGACCTTTAGTGCTGTGGCACCTCCCTTTTGGAATTCTGTTGCCTTAAATATTAGACATGAACCATCTGTGTTATCTTTTCGATGCCTACTGAACATCTTCCTCTTTCAACAAGCCTTTTAAATAGAGACCTTATCCCAGTCTGCATGTGTGTTAGAATTGCTTTTCAAGATGTTTTTAAAGCTTTTTTTGTTTTTAAAAAGGATGTTTTTAAAGGTGTTTTGTTTGATTTTAAGATGTTTTAGAGTGTTTTTAGTGTTTTGTTTGCTGCCCTGGGAGCCTCCTGGGAGGAATGGTGGGATATAAATTTAATGAACAATATAATTTGGTATGTTGGCCAACATTTATTTTAGTTTAAAGAGGTGAGGCTATGCAGGATGGGTGTGAGGAGGAGGGGTAGGGCCCAAGGGCCCATAATACGCTGTGCTCAAGGACCCCCAGAAACCTGAAATCAGCCCTGAATTGAAGTTTTCATAGTTTGAATATATGAGTTTCTTAGGGTCATTGAGTTCTTTTTCCTGACTGGTGGCAGAACATTGCTAAACAAAATGCCTAATTAGAAGTAAGTGTCATTAAGTTCAAAGGGGGCTTACTCTCAGGTAAGTGGGGACAGGATTACTGCTAGTTATGGATGAATATGTCCATTTCAGTTATCTTGGTTTCTCATTTTTCCACTCTCAAGTTCCAGTCCACATTTCCACATAAATATTTGATTGTCATGAAAATTCATCAGCATTTTTGTGTGAATTTCTCTTAATGTACATAAGTTTGTATGCAATTTTGCCTAATGTTCACATTTTTGCAAAACAATTTTGTCTAATATAATGCATTTTCTATATTATTTTCACTAATATATGTATTTATGTGCATGCTTTACCTTAGTATATACATTTTTGTACACATCACTTGGCTGGAGAACTGCATTGCAAAATTCAAAGAAGTCTGAATGTCAAAGGATAGCTGTGTTATGGTTCATATACTGAAATAAGGCATGCCCACCTATAAATGTGAACTGAAGTGAAATTCTACCCCATTCCTATGTCACGGGAGAGTGGTAAAAATATGTCTGAAACTTGTCCTGCTTTAATAAATAAGCCAGTAAAAAGATCAGAGATGCAGGCATGGGTTAATCAGACACACACACCCAGGAACTATTGTGATTCTCCCCAATACAAATCCCAGATTTGGCATATCTTGAAGATATGTAGCAGGGGCATATTTGACCTCGGGCATGATTTTTAATCGAGCCAGACTATCTCCTCCTCCCTCCGCCCAAAGGGTTGGTGTGTTAAGAAATATGAAAAACAGCTTCAACAACTCCAGACATAACAGGAAATAATGTGGTCCAGATTGAGGATGCAACTCTTTAGGAAGGCAGGAAATAGCTGGTATTTTGTATGAGGCTAGCTTGTACAAAAACCGCAAGATGAACTTTGTGTAGCAACAATTGCTTAACTGCACTCTAAGAAGTAGAACTTTTTTAAATTTAGTGGTGAGATGGCTACTAGGTGGAAAACCAATGTCTTATTATTATTTTTATAGGAAAGCTGCTAGCCCTATGTAGTAACAAGTTATGTTCAGGTGGTTTTTAGATAGGAGAGAAGGGTATATAAACAGCATTTTAGATTGTAAGGGGGCTCGATCTCTAACTTGGCTGCAAGTTCGAGACCCACGCTTGGTAAAGTATACTTTTATATTGTAAGACCTGATCAATGCTCTTTTAATCATTCTTAGGGAAAGTATTTTCTGTATTAGGGACAGATAAATAAAATAGAGTTGTATTATTCATGGTTGTTCTTGCTGGCTCTTCTTCTCCTATAATACTAAGAAAGGTATTGGAGGCTCTTTTATAAGGCCTTGCTTACTCACAAAGGGAACCATTGTTCTTAGGAACAGTAACGCAATTTGGGGTACAAGAGTCTGAAGAAGAGGTTACCACAACACCTAATTACAGCCTGAGGGTATAATTCAGGATTCTGCTTAGGTAATTATCAGCATTTTTTGCAGGAAGGGAATGGAATTGAAGTGAATTTTGATGAGATTAGTAGGGTGGGTTTGTGTATTTCTAATATACTCCAGGACATTGATGGTAATGATAATGATGATTAATTAAATTTATATCCCACCCTTCCTCCCAGTAGGAGCCCAGGGTGATAATGCTATCTACTGGATACACCTGTATTGAGAGGATTGACTGAAAGTGAGCATTTTGCCAGATGTTACAGATCTAGAATCTATTCTCATAGAAATGTTTTCCTAAAATCTGTTCCACTCAAAAAAGTGTTAAGTAGTTAATATTCATAGTAGAAATGGAACTAGTACAGAACAATCAACATATTGCTAATGAATAATTGCAATGCCAGACGTGTTATATTTTAAATAATGAAGTGTACCACAAGATAGCATAAATTCAGACAGCGTGGCTACAAAACAGTGGGGATATGAAAGTTCTCTTTGTTGAGATTATTCATGCTCTAATGATAAATAAATATATGCAGTCTTACATAAATTGCATTAAACCGCTCACATTTTTACACTCACAATTAATTACAGGTGCAAATTTTAGAACGGAGCTGACTAATTACCTGACTCTTTGTACAAATCAGATAATTGGATAATTAGACTCCTCTTTCCTACCATTTACAACCATAATTGCTATTAATTGTTATTTTATATTTATTAAGTATCTGAACAATATTGCACTTGAAGCTGTGTCTCAAGAATCAGAAGTACTCTTAAATGCATTTTCTGTGTGTACAGAATTATGTGTGTACAGAATGCTGCTGCTGCTGCTGCTCAGTTCATGATCAAGTAATATATCCAATGGTGGCTTTGCATTAACAGAAACACTTCCACTTTTGCAAGATGGGACACCTGATTTTTGCCAATCCCCCCTCATTCACTGCAGCCTCTTCCACACACACATACAATAAGTTGATCCTCAAGTTTGAGGGAGCCTCTGTAACAATCCAATATATGAAAAAAAGGGCTGCAATACACATGGGGGAATGCCAAAAATTAGGTGCTTCACATTCCCACTTGTACAAATCCACCACTGGATAAAACTTTAGATTAACAGATATCAGCTTCATCAGACTGAATGAAGTTATGCATTAATAACTCATCATTATCTAGGTTATAAACTTTTTAAAAAAAAATAAGTTTGATTCATTTGGTGGCTTTTGGCTGTTTATTCCCCCTCCCTTTTACTGTTTAAAACTAATCCACTACTTCTAAAATTTGTTGTAGAATTTTTTTCAAAGCTCAAATATTCTGCAACATTCCTGGTACAAGCCATCAGCTGTGGAAGAAATATTGCTGCTTTTGATTATGATGGTGACACTTTTCAAGAAGCAGGAATCCTGTGTCACCTTAAAGACTAACAGCCTTTCTGTGGCATGAGATTTCATATGGTAGAATCTACATCTCAGCTGTAGTTTTTCCAGGTTAATATTTGAAACTCTCCCACAGGATTTGGAAAAACTATTATCTGGGCTTATTCATGACTAAGCCAGATTTTTGATATGTAAGATCCTTCATGTAGGGCTCTAAGAATGGCCCCCAAAGCCAGTTTTTAAAAGGAAGGGGTGGAATCTACTCTGTTCCAGTTATAATGCTTCCTAACTTTCAAGCTCTGTTGGGAAAATAGGAATCTGCCTTATAATGAGTCAGAGCAATGTCCCCTCTAGCTTAGTATTGTCAACACTGACTGGCAGTGGCTCTCCAGGGTTTCAGGCAGGGGATATTCCCAGTGCTACCTGAGATACCAGGGACTGAGCTTGAGACCTTCTTCATGCAAAGCAGATGCTCTACCACTGAGCTACTGCCATTCCTTAACAAGGAGGTAGGTAGGAAGTCACCATTTTGACATTCCCACAATGTTCCACTCTATCAGGGTACTGTGGAAACATCAACATGGCTGGTGGGTCATTTTAGAGCAAATAGTTGAAGAGCAGCTAGCAGACAAGAGAACGTTGGCACAAGTCTTGTGGGCACTCCCCTGCCCCTATCCCCAGTTGAACTGTTCCCATGTTCAGATGAACACCTGAACCCAGCTTTAGATTTCTGCCAGGTAGTGGCTCCTGAAACACACACACACTTTTTAATGAAACATTTGACTTAACCCCTTACATTTCATGTTCAACTGTAATCTCTACTTTAATCAAACTCAAGTATATGTACTGTAACTGCATTTGCTCACTTTCATATCTTGCTATGATTGTCTTTTCCTCCCCAACTTCTTTTATTATCCTCCGCATTGTCAACATTAGAATGCAAGTCCTGAGGGGCACTTATAACATTGACAAGGCAATATGAACAGTGATTTTTGTTTTAAGCACCAGCATATGCCATTAAATGTATGGCACAAATACAGGAGAGATAAAGTGTTCTGTGCACTATTATTCTGTATCACGACTGTGAAGCTGCAGGAGTTAGATGGGCTATTTTTATATTTATATTTGGAATATATTGTAGTTATAATTTTTTATCATTTGGGAAATACCACTACTCATTTTACATCCACTTATTCACTGCCCTGTATTCTGCATTACTTTGTTTGACGATTGCATCTTGAAGGAAACGATCAATTTACACATCTGATGAATGAGCTCTATCCCACAAAAGCTTATGTCACAATACATTTTCTAAAAAAGGTGTCCCTGGATCTTTAGATGTTATTGTAACCACCACCTGGCAAACAACCCTTTTGGGATGTGCCTAAATCAACAGAGTCTACAGAGTTTGTGAGTCCTACAAATTGTATGGACTCCAAGATGCTGTTTTTGTGGCTTGCAGGAATTGCTACGTCCACCTACTGAAGCTGTATTTGCTGAGAAATTGTCAAGAGCCAGTTTAACTGTGGGATATGTATAAGGGCCTTTTGTTTTGAACTGTTAACATTGTTGTGACAGAGAATCTTGTGTCTGTTCTCTACATCATGATCTAATTTGCTGTTCCTTTACACATAGCTTGGTGTTCTTCTTTGTACAAAATTACATGTTTCACTTATGATTTTATTAGCTTGTACCTATAAGCGTCATTTGATTTTCCTGATCTTTTTCCTTCTCTTTGTGCTCTGAATGTCATAAGAAAGCCCTTGTTTTCTAACGGTACCTGCCTGTTGGAAAGCTTTGGGGAAAGAAATGCTCACCATAACTTGTGATTCTGTGATCAAATCCCATTATTCAGATTTTGCCTCTTCCACAGATGTTGTGGATTGTCTCAGGAAGCCAATCTGGAGAGAAATATATGTTACAAGGAGCATAGTGCGGCTTCCAAAAACAGTATCCATGTGAAGAGTTCTCCTGTTCCATAAAATGTCAGCATTTTCCCCTTTTCTTTTCTTTCAAAAAATAAAGAAAATTAATTTGATCTAGTTGGATCTTAACAAATTGTAATGTTGAATTTTTTTAAAAAAATAGCATTGCTGTGTCCCATTGATGGCAAAGAGCTGCAGTTAAATGGCACAACACGTGTTTTGGGCTGGGCTCCTTCGGAAGGATGGGATATATATTCAATTACTACTACTAATAATAATAATAATAAAAAATAATAAAAATAAATAAAATAAAATACTTTTGCATGCAGACCAGGGCTGTGGAGTCGGAGTTGTGGAGTCGGAGTCGGAAGCAATTTTGGGTGGAGTCAGAGACAGAGTCGGAGTCAGTAGAAATGTACCGACTCCAACTCCAGCTTCAAAATAAATTTTGATTGACAATTTTTAAAAATATATAAATTCAAAATGTCAAAGAAGCTTCCTATGAAGTCAGCTGTAGTTGAGCATTTCACCATAACTCAAGATGGAAAACATTTTGTGTGTCAGTGTATGACACAGGACCCAGATGAAGACAAATGCTGTGATGCCAAGATCAGCGCATATTCAGGCAGTGATAAAAATGCTCCTATGAGAGCTTCCAATTAAAAAAGACATTTACAGCCCTTTCCAGGGCTGTGGAGTTGGAAGCAATTTTGGGAGGAGTCAGAGTCGGAGTTGGACAGTAGAAAAATAGAGGAGTCGGAGTTGAAGGTTTGGCATACCAACTCCGCAGCCCTGATGCAGACAGCCATATATTTAATCCCTGATATCTCCAGGTAGGGTAGAGAAATACTTTGTCTCCCTGAGTGATTCCAGACTATCACTTTTTAACTATCATTGGGTTTGTTTTAATACTGTTTTATGCTTTATATTATGTTTCTGTACACTGTTCAGGTATTCTCTGAATGTAGACCATAAATTCTGAAATAAATAAATAATTTTTAAAAATTGCCACTGGAACAATTATGTTAAAACTTAGGTTATCTCATAGGTATATTGTTGGCTACTGTGAGAAAAGAATACTAGGCTAGATGAGTCTTTGGTCTGATCCAGTGGAGATTTTATGATATTGACCCAGTTATCACCCCTATTTTAGGAGGAAACCAGGGACCTGTGGCTTTATCTCATGTTCAATTCCCTGGCACCAATTCCCTAGCAATTAAAGGATCTCACATTGCAGGTTTGGGAAAGACTTCTGAACATGAGTGTAGATGCCAGGCAGTGTAGACAGTACTGAGAGATATGAACCAATGGACTTACTCATTATAAGTCAGCTTTCTATGAGTTATGTGGCCAATGATAGTCAAGAGTCAAGAGTTAATTTAGTTATATATCACATTTTCCACAAATAGTCTGTGCTCAAAGTGGTTTACATAAACCAACAGTCCAAATACTGTAGCGTAACAATACATAATAAAAAGAACAATCACAACACACACACACACAATTATATACATCAAAATGTAAATGAGTATAAAGCTCAACAATAAAACTCAAGCCAAAATATCCAAAAGCAACCCCCAAAGCTGATATAACAATCTCTTCTATCCCCTCGCACCTTCTGCCTGAACCCAAAAGGCAAGAAAGACTTTTGGAAGCAGCTCCCTTATGAAGACTCCTAGGGCTGGAGGGTGGGGCAAGGCAGGAGGAAACAGCCATCCCCTGAGGGCAAACACAGCGTCTCTCTCCCCTCATGAGCAAACTATGCACAGAATAACCTGTAGCCATTTGCTGAACAACCGTTCAGGCAAACTGCATGACATAAGAACATAAGAAGAGCCTGCCGGATCAGGCCAGTGGCCCATCTAGTCCAGCATCCTGTTCTCACAGTGGCCAACCAGGTGCCTGGGGGAAGCCCGCAAGCAGGACCCGAGTGCAAGAACACTCTTCCCTCCTGAGGCTTCCGGCAACTGGTTTTCAGAAGCATGCTGCCTCTGACTAGGGTGGCACAGCACAGCCATCACGGCTAGTAGCCATTGATAGCCCTGTCCTCCATGAATTTGCCTAATCTTCTTTTAAAGCCATCCAAGCTGATGGCCATTACTGCATCTTGTGGGAGCAAATTCCATAGTTTAACTATGCGCTGAGTAAAGAAGTACTTCCTTTTGTCTGTCCTGAATCTTCCAACATTCAGCTTCTTTGAATGTCCACGAGTTCTAGTATTATGAGAGAGGGAGAAGAACTTTTCTCTATCCACTTTCTCAATGCCATGCATAATTTTATACACTTCTATCATGTCTCCTCTGACCCGCCTTTTCTCTAAACTAAAAAGCCCCAAATGCTGCAACCTTTCCTCGTAACGGAGTCGCTCCATCCCCTTGATCATTCTGGTTTCCCTCTTCTGGACCTTTTCCAACTCTATAATATCCTTTTTGAGATGAGGCGACCAGAACTGTACACAGTATTCCAAATGCGGCCGCACCATAGATTTATACAACGGCATTATGATATCAGCTGTTTTATTTTCAATACCTTTCCTAATTATCGCTAGCATGGAATTTGCCTTTTTCACAGCTGCCGCACACTGGGTCGACATTTTCATCGTGCTGTCCACTACAACCCCGAGGTCTCTCTCCTGGTCGGTCACCGCCAGTTCAGACCCCATGAGCGTATATGTGAAATTCAGATTTTTTGCTCCAATATGCATAATTTTACACTTGTTTATATTGAATTGCATTTGCCATTTTTCCACCCATTCACTCAGTTTGGAGAGGTCTTTTTGGAGCTCTTCGCAATCCCTTTTTGTTTTAACAACCCTGAACAATTTAGTGTCGTCAGCGAACTTGGCCACTTCACTGCTCACTCCTAATTCTAGGTCATTAATGAACAAGTTGAAAAGTACAGGTCCCAATACCGATCCTTGAGGGACTCCACTTTCTACAGCCCTCCATTGGGAGAACTGTCCGTTTATTCCTACTCTCTGCTTTCTGCTTCTCAACCAATTCCTTATCCACAAGAGGACCTCTCCTCTTATTCCATGACTGCTAAGCTTCCTCAGAAGTCTTTGGTGAGGTACCTTGTCAAACGCTTTTTGAAAGTCTAAGTACACTATGTCCACTGGATCACCTCTATCTATATGCTTGTTGACACTCTCAAAGAATTCTAATAGGTTACTGAGACAGGACTTTCCCTTGCAGAAGCCATGCTGGCTCTGCTTCAGCAAGGCTTGTTCTTCTATGTGCTTAGTTAATCTAGCTTTAATAATACTTTCTACCAGTTTTCCAGGGACAGAAGTTAAGCTAACTGGCCTGTAATTTCCGGGATGCCCCCTGGATCCCTTTTTGAAGATTGGCGTTACATTTGCCACTTTCCAGTCCTCAGGCACGGAGGAGGACCCAAGGGACATGTTACATATTTTAGCAGATCAGCAATTTCACATTTGAGTTCTTTGAGAACTCTCGGGTGGATGCCATCCGGGCCCGGTGATTTGTCAGTTTTTATATTGTCCATTAAGCCTAGAACTTCCTCTCTCGTTACCACTATTTGTCTCAGTTCCTCAGAATCCCTTCCTGCAAATGTTAGTTCAGGTTCAGGGATCTGCCCTATATCTTCCACTGTGAAGACAGATGCAAAGAATTCATTTAGCTTCTCTGCAATCTCCTTATCGTTCTTTAGTACACCTTTGACTCCCTTATCATCCAAGGGTCCAATCGCCTCCCTAGATGGTCTCCTGCTTTGAATGTATTTATAGATTTTTTTGTTGTTGGTTTTTATGTTCTTAGCAATGTGCTCCTCAAATTCTTTTTTAGCAACCCTTATTGTCTTCTTGCATTTCTTTTGCCAGAGTTTGTGTTCTTTTTTATTTTCTTCATTCGGACAAGACTTCCATTTACTGAAGGAAGACTTTTTGCCTCTAAGAGATTCCTTGACTTTGCTTGTTAACCATGCTGGCATCTTCTTGGCCCTGGCGGTATCTTTTCTGATCTGCGGTATGCACTCCAGTTGAGCTTCTAATATAGTGTTTTTAAACAACTTCCAAGCATCTTCGAGTGATGTGACCCTCTGGACTTTGTTTTTCAGCTTTCTTTTTACCAATCCCCTCATTTTTGTGAAGTTTCCTCTTTTGAAGTCAAATGTGACCCTGTTGGATTTTCTTGGCAATTGGCCAGTTACATGTATGTTTAATTTAATAGCACTGTCGTCACTGCTCCCAATCGGTTCAACAACACTTACATCTCACACCAGGTCCCGGTCCCCACTGAAGATTAAGTCCAGGGTTGCTGTCCCTCTGGTCGGTTCCATGACCAACTGGTCTAGGGAATAGTCATTTAGAATATCTAGAAACTTTGCTTCTTTGTCATGACTGGAACACATATGCAGCCAGTCTATGTCCGGGTAGTTGAAGTCACCCAATTACTACCACATTTCCTAGTTTGGATGCTTCCTCAATTTCATATCTCATCTCAAGGTCTCCCTGAGCATTTTGATCAGGGGGACGATAGATCGTTCCCAGTATTAAGTCCCTCCTGGGGCATGGTATCACCACCCACAACGATTCTGTGGAGGAGTCTGCCTCTTTTGGGGTTTCGAGCTTGCTGGATTCAATGCCTTCTTTCACGTATAGAGCAACTCCGCCACCAATACTTCCTTCCCTGTCCTTCCGATATAGTTTATATCCAGGGATAACCGTATCCCACTGGTTTTCTCCATTCCACCAGGTCTCGGTTATGCTCACTATATCAATGCTCTCCTCTAAGACCAAGTACTCCAGTTCTCCCATCTTGGTTTGGAGGCTCCTAGCATTAGCGTACAGGCACTTGTAAGCAGTGTCTCTCTTCAAGTGTCTTTGGCACTTGTGGTTAGGCCTGTGGTAATTTTGCTCTTCTGAATTTATATCTTGTGCCCCTGCTCTCACAATGCCTACTTCTAGGCCTACCCCTTTTAAAATTTCATCATTTCTTTGGTTTTTATCCCAGGGGGGAGGTTTATTCTGAACCGGACCTTCCTCAGCTCCTGTTGGGTTTCCCCCCTCAGTCAGTTTAAAAGCTGCTCTGCTACCTTTTTAATTTTAAGTGCCAGCAGTCTGGTTCCATTCTGGTTCAAGTGGAGCCCGTCCCTTTTGTACAGGCCCGGCTTGTCCCAAAATGTTCCCCATTGCCTAACAAATCCAAACCCTTCCACCCGACACCATCGTCTCATCCACGCATTGAGACTGCAAAGCTCGGCCAGTTTGGCTGGTCCTGCGCGTGGAACCGGTAGCATTTCAGAGAAAGCCACCTTGGAGGTCCTGGCTTTCAGCATCCTACCTAGCAACCTAAATTTTGCTTCCAGGACCTCACGGCTGCATTTCCCCATGTCGTTGGTGCCAACTTGCACCACGACCACTGACTCCTCCCCAGCACTGTCTACCAAATTATCTAAATGATGGGTGATATCTGCAACCTTCGCACCAGGCAGGCAAAACACCTTGCGGTCTACACGCCCATCACACATCCCACTGTCTATGTTCCTAATGATCGAATCACCCACTACAAGGATCTCTCCACCCCCTGGAGATATATCCTCGGCACGAGAGGATAGCTGCTCATCCCCCAAGGAATGGGTCCCTTCTAAGGGATTGTTTCCCTCTTCCTCAGCTGGATGCTCTCCTTCCCCGAGACCATCGTTCTCCATGATAGCAGGAGAGCTATCATCGTTGGAGTGGGACACAGCTATAACGTCCCTGAAGGCCTCCTCCACACACCTCTCTGCCTCTCTCTGCTTTTCCAGGTTCGCTACCTTGGCCTCAAGGAAATGAAGTCGTTCCCGGAGAGCCAGGAGCTCATTGCACCGAGAGCACACCCACGTCTTCTGTCCAACAGGCAGATAGTCGTACATGCTGCAGGCGGTCCAAAACACTGGAAAGCCCCCACACCCCTGCTGGCTTCTTACCTGCATAGTTTTGTTTAAGGTTTATTACGTCAATGGGTTGGAGACTGCGGTTTAGTTGATGTCAGGGAACAGACGGGCAGAGTGGGGGGCCCTGGCCTCCTCGCCCTGCTTCCGAACTCGCTCTGCTGCTTAACTTGCCTTGACGCTTTGTCAGCTAGGGCTCCCTCTAGCTCATGGAGCAGGCTCCCTCGCTAGGGTGCTCTGACTTTATATGTGTGGCTGGTTCCTCCCAGATACTGCTGCCAGCCAATGATGTGTTACTTGAGGCTGATGGCTCAACTATCAGCTGGGGCTTAACTCTTTAGGATTATCTCAGGCTTCCTTCCTTTGAAGGCAGGAAGGCAGGCTTCCTTCCTGAGTGAGGGGCGGGGCTGTTTAAGCTTTTGGCTGCTTTTAATCTAAGCAAGGGGCTGTGACTTCCAGGCAAGTCTTTTTTGTTTGTTGTTTTCCCACCTAGAACAGCCTGACCTTTCTTTAACCTAGGGAAACAGAGCTTGTGGTTGTGTTTCGGGAAGGCTAAAGCTGCCCTTTTTAGCAAGGACTGAGCTGACTCTCTCCCTGTATGTATCGGTGGAGTTTCCTTTTCCCCCTTCTCTCCGACTGGAATTTAGCTTTGTTTACAGTGTCCTCTGAAGCTTTCCTGCTAGGGTGGTGTTGAAAACTAGCTTTCTATATGCTTCCTTCTCCTAGGATCTGTCTCCTAAGATATAGGTTCTTTCAGGATTTGGCTCCTAGCTCAGGGTGACCTTGGGCTGCCCTTATTACTTATTGCTCTGAGCTGTTTTACTTCAATTAAATAATGGAATAAATGGGAGCTACTTACCCTCTTTTCGCTCTGCTGCTTAACTCGCCTTGATGCTCCGTCAGCTGGGGCTCCCTCTAGCTCGTGGAGCAGGCTCCCTTGCTAGGGTGCTCTGACTTTATATGTGTGGCTGGTTCCTCCCAGCTACTGCTGCCAGCCAATGACCTGAAGAGTTGCTAATCATGTTGTCACAGCAAGCCACATGGACAGAAATCTTAAAGTATTCCCGGTCTAGCATGGAAGCTGCTGTAACTATGCCAGGAAAATAACACCTAGGCTGCTTTCACACATTGGGCTGATTGTGTTAGTTTAATGGATTAAAAAGGTAGCTCTTCTGTCCCAATTTCTAAAATTCCTTTCACACTGCAGTACCTTTTGCTTTAAGGAACAGCAGCTTTTTCAGCTGATATACCGGCATTTTGCACAACTGTCTTTCACACAGCTTGTTTTCGTCCCTCACCCGTGCACAATGTTCCCGACTGTGTAGGAGCTCTAAGAACTCACCAGGCAAGCCTTCTCCCTTTAGGATCTGACTTTTTAAATTGTTTTAGTTGTATTAACATAGGGGTGTGTGTGGGAAGTTGCTGCTATCTCCACCGATGCTGGTGGAGGTACAATATTCATCAGGAAAAAAATAAAAATAAAACCCTGCATGACTAAAGGGCGGGAACACACTGCATGCTGGGATGCCTGTCACGTGAGTGGCTGCAGCTAGTGAAAAACTCCTATGATCTTCTGAGTTCCCACCTTTGCTAATGGATTATTTCTGGTATCATTTATCATGGAAATTTGCATTAAACTTCCACTACATTCCACTAGCATTCTGGAGCTACCTTGTGCATCATGTGAAAGGTCAAATACAATGTGCAAATTACCAGGTAAGAAATGTCAGAATAATGGAATAAAGTGCAGTGTGAAAGCAGCCCTAAAGTGGGTTTTGAGCTGGTATAAACTATAATTCCCTCTTTAGATGGTTGGGGAGAATGCTTCCTAGAAAATTCTCAGCCTCCTCATCAACCTGCTCTTCAAAGGATTTTTAGTGAAAGCCATGATAGTTAAACTGGAATATAAACTCATATATATATTTGTACTTGCCTTTAAATGTCTCTTATAAGTCTTTATCTCCCAACTTTCACTTCTCTGTTTGAGATACTACTCGTTTGTATCATAACTATAGTTTTTGCAATAGTTTAGTGCATAATCTCCAGCCTTGTCCTGACACCATTATACTCTTATGTTTGTCCAGCAATGGCCTGTGATGTGGAGTGGGAACAATAATGCATGGGATAAATTAAATAGCGCTAGATGTCAGTAAGGGTAGGAACTTTTTTTTGTACTGCTTCGTTCTACCCTTAAATTCTTATTTTGGATTTATTCTTTCCAAATGGGTTGAGTTTTTCAAGCTAGGAATGTGATGAAGGATGCAACCCTTGTGTTTTTGTCATGTACATAACCTACTTTAGCCACACTGTCAACATCTTTTTTAAAAAAATGTGAATTACACCTAAATAAGATCACCTAGATATTGTAAAGGTATTCTTTTTATAAATGAGTGTAATGAAGAGACACTCAGTTGTTGAAGGCAGCCATGATGGAGCCACCTTCTAATATTATATAAAATACAGCAAGTCACAAGTTAACTTTCTGGAAAA
Organism: Rhineura floridana; assembly: GCF_030035675.1. NCBI lineage: Eukaryota > Metazoa > Chordata > Lepidosauria > Squamata > Rhineuridae > Rhineura > Rhineura floridana. The sequence goes on along the minus strand of NC_084480.1, from coordinate 198,666,105 downwards.
GCCACTGATAGTATGTAAAGTGTTGCAATGTATCAGCAAGCAGTTCCTTTTAATGTGCCAAATCTCTCTTTTGAAAGTAATTTTATCCACCCCAAAGAAGGGGTAGTCAAATAGTGCCTGCTGAAAACTTTCTTTGTATGACTTTTATATTAAATTTTAATTAATGTCATTCATTACTTGGGCTTTTATGCAATTACATGATAAATTATTCAATTTTGATGTTAGGTTTTGGACAGATGTTAAATCAAAGATGTGAATGATTAAACACATTTAAATAGATTTCCCACTATGACTTTATTCGCTATATACAAATGAATTCTGGTGTTCATATTAACTATGGAGCTGAGGGCTATATTTCTTTAAGAAAGGGGACCTTTCAGTGGTTTCCAGCTTTGATTTCACTGTAAAGAGCCATGCTGTGGTTAACATGCCTTCAACAAAAGCTTCTTTCAAAGAAAGTAAGGCTAATTATGCAGATTAACTTCCCAAAATAAACCTTTGAAAGTATGAAAATACCAAGTCACAGAACATTTCCTAAACCATCCTGGCACCCTTACTATTCCAGTCAATGGTAGCTGCAAGTATTTCTGGTTGATTGTGCTCATTGAGGACAAATGAGAATGTAAGATTAGAATGAGGACAAAGATAACATGGCAAAACATGCCACTCTATGCAATCCAGAATGTGAACTGTAATAATATTGGATGGAGATATGTCATAAATGCTAGAGTTCACCATCAGCAATAGCAATGACAACATTTTGTTGCATAAACCAGAAGTCATCACAGTTTCCTCAGGGGTCAAAAAAATGCATATTGAAATAAGATCCATTAATCTATAGATGGATTTCCAAAATAGTGGGGAGTGATTTCACTCAGAGTATAGGAGCTGCCACTGACATTTAAGGTATGGTGGAATTTGAGTCCAATTTCTGAAATGTTTCTCAATTCTCTTCAAAATTATTTGAAACTTGCAAATAATTTTGAGGGAAGCAAAAATAGTTGATTAAAAAAAACCTAGCGGCATTTCTCAGGAACATTCACATGTCACTGGGTCATCACTAGATTTCACCTAAAGTGAATTCAAATTATGCTTGGAGGTTTCTTCTCAAGCAAAACATCTGAAGAATTTCAATGGAATCTTTCACACATCCTTAAGAAGTGCCATTGTAAAATGATGTGATGCCTAAAACCTTATTCAGAGTTACTTCTCTGCTAAAAGAAAAAGTACAACAGAAAGTTAAGATAACATTATGTACTCTGTGCACTGGATAAAATAAATACCTAAAGTTGTTCTACACACTGTTTTGTTTTTTGGTGTCACTTGACTTACCTGACAGTTCACAAGCACATTGAACATACCATGATTTGCTGTTCTCAGCCTCTACTTTTTGTGACATCTGAGAGAAGACAAAGGCAGTGGCGGGGGAGCAAAGATACTTCATCTCCATGCTACTCTGAACCAATCTAAGAATGTAATTAGCCATTATGCTAGAATATTCATCTCAAATTGGTGGGCACATATTCTGCGTGTTTGAAATATGAAGCCATTCTAGATAAATGCACTTTTTCTAAAGGTATTAGTTATTTTCTATAATTGTTTTTGTTTCTTTTGATAGGGCCTTCATTTGCTTCCACACATTTTGAGTTTCAATTGTTTAAAGTACTTTCTGTACATTATAATTAATTTACATTTTATCTCTTTCTCCAAAGAGCTCAGAGATTAATACACATCAGTCCTATGAAGTAGGTTTGAACAAGAGAATGTAACTGGAGCAGGGTCACCCATAAGCTTTGTGGGTGTGTTGGGATTTGATCCCAGATCGTCTCTGTCCTAGCCTGACAAGCACTGTATCACATGATCTGTCTCTTACCACTGTAATTACCCATCAATAGTCTTGTAAGATGAGCCAGTATTGTTGTCCCATATAACATGTGAGATGGGCTAGGACTACAAATATAGGAGCATAAGTAAAAGCACCTGGAACAATACGTTATTATAAGGGTATATGAGCTTGGCTCATGAACTCAACTACTAAAAATTTGTATTAGAATAGCCTGAGGATTTCCAGAATTGTTCTCCACACACACATACTTTTTTGTGGTTTACAATGGAACCCACATTAGTGCTGTCAGAAACTTAGCCACGCACTTGAAAGAATGATGGAAATGCTAGCAAAGGTTACAGAAAGATGAACATGACAGCAGAAGATTTAGAGAACTAATCAACAGGAAACTGTCCAGCATTTCATTTCTGAAGAAAAGATAAGAGATAAGCCTGCTGTCTTTATTATCAAGCTTCAGGCATCTTATACAGTGGCTGAAACTTTTGTTTACTATTTTTTTATTACATTCAATCCACCTTTTCAGCTTACTGCAAGATCCTGGCAGGAAGCCTGGTCAGTGTCTAAAACCTTCAGATTTCTGCCTAGGAATGAGCGGTATTTCAACAGATATTTCTGAAAAGATGTTTGGTTTTTAAGGGAAGTGTGAATGAAGCAAACTAGAAAGGAGAGGAAATAGTACATTTCCCTTAATTGCATGTTTTTTAAACAACAACAAAACAAAACAAAATATTGGAGATTTCATCCTGATATGAATTTCAGAAGTTAAAAGGCATGAAAGTGTCCATCTCTCAGAACATCGAAGAAATATTCTTATAGCATAATGTCTAGCTCCAAACAGAAAATATTTCACAAGCACAAACTTCATGGAAATAGAGGAAGCCTCCATCAATGTTACAAATAAATTGGCTCATTTACTAAGGCTGCAATCCTATACATACTTACCTGGCTGGGAGTAAGTCCCACTGACTTCAGTGGAGCCTACTTCTAAGTAAACTTTCACAGGATTGCAGTGCTAGAAAGAGGGCACATTCCAAATGAATTTCTGCTTGAACTCTGCACAAGTGTCTAGAAAAAGAAATCTTGCATGTGCCAGACTCTAAAATGGTGAAGCAAATAGTAGCTTCAATTTATAGTTGTTAGTTTTCCACAAAGGTAGATGTGCTCTGCTTTTGTGGGCTCCTACACACAGGCACACACACCCATGAAGGAAAGGGTCATTTCTCAGAATCTCCTCAGTAGGCTTGTATCAATGACTCTTTTTGGCTCTTGTGTTTGCTGATGAAAATATGAAAAATATGGTTACAATATCTGTCAACACTGCTATACTCTATGCAGCCTATTTGGATAGTATGGAGTGAAAGAGACTTCCATTGCAATCTATAAAGTTTATTTATTATAGAGAGGAGAAGGGAAAGGACAGTATCCAGTTATATCTTTATCAAATCACTCTTCCATTGACATAAGCTCCTTGTCTGTTTGAACTGCTATCTCTGTGGAGTGTTGCACAGGACTTTGCTAAGAAAGCTTTTGTAACAGCATCCAATGACTTCATTGTTATTTCAATGATGGAGAGTGATCTTCAGAAGGCTGATTCTGCAGAGAGCATCATGAAAAATCATTGGAGAAGATATTCTCTATGGTTTAAAGTCATTTATGGTTATATCAGATGAACACTATTGCTCCAAAATATAATAAAATATAACAAACATTAAAATTCTTGGGTATAGTAGTTCTATTTCTCAGTAATAATATAAAAACTTCTACCCTACATTTTCATCAAGTAGACCCCTAAAGGCAGCTAACATTAAAATAAGCAAAAACAACAAACCAAGACACAAGAAGATAAATGCATAAAATTAGCAACAGTTTGGCAGCTAAAATAAATAAATAAATCACAGCATCCAGCAGAATTAAGCTTAAAGGCTTGTTGAAAGTAGAGTTGAGCCAAAATTTCTCAGAAGACTTTTTTTTCCTGAGAAAATTACTGAGCAATTTCTCCACTCCCTTCTTTACTCAGTCCTCTAGAATAAGAAGACAACTTTGCAAGGTCTTCTCCAAATATTCTCCACCTTTTTTTGTGGTGGGTGCCACTTCCCTCCCCCTCTCCCATGACTGATGGTGCAGGACATTGTGCAGAATTCACAGTGGTGGCCAGGTTTCCAACACAGTTGCTGCTGCTGTCATTTGCAGTGGCAGCAAAAAGCAAACCAACAGCAAAAAAAAAAGGAAAGAAAAGAAAGTGTTACTACCACTGCCAATGATGAGCCTCGCCCCAAAGAAACTGTTGGAGAAATTTTCCTCCTCCTGGAGAAATTTGGTAAAATGATCTCCCCCTTCAGTTTCACTGCCCCAAAATAGGGTGGAGAATTGTGAGAGGCCATTTATGCACAGCTCTAATTGAAAAAGCCAGGCCTTTACCTTCTGCCGAAATATAAGCTGGAAAGGAGACAAGAGGGACTCCAGAGAAAAGGCATTTCAAATTTAGGTCTCACAACCAAGGAGGCTCTGCATCAAGTGACAGAGAGGAACACAAAGCACTGCAGAGGGACAAATATGGATGCTAGGATGACATGAAGACAGAGCAGGGCCTATAATGCTGAACTGAGTACAAGGGCTGGTTCCTATAGCTTTGACCATCAAGAGTGAAAACTATTTCTTAGACTCAAGAAATAGTACAAATTTCAATAAGTTGTGTCAAATTTTACAGAGCTGGCCTTGTGCCATTAAGGGATGCTAACAGACGATTGGGTAGGAAAAGGTATCAATAACTTTCCCGTAAATCATGCATGGACGTGAGCAAGAAGGGTGTATCAGAAAACTGGACCATCCTCTATAAAGACTCATAAAAATCTCACTAATTAATGTCAAGTTCAATGACTACTTGTCATCTGGATGTTTGGGTTGCAATGTCATCATTGTGGCGATGACACCCAACTCTCTCATTTCCATCCAAATCTGGGAAGGTAAGGGGGAGTCTGAACAAATGTAAGAGGCTGGCAGTGGGTGGAAAAATGTAAACTTAACCCAGATAAGACAGGAGATGCATTATCAATTGGAAAAATGTATGATCCTTGATGCCCAGGTGGCGACCAAACTTTTCCTACCAGCTTGGGCTGGTTCACCTGCTGTACCCTTTCCTGGATAAGAATGATCTGGCAATAACAATTCATACCCTAGCAATGGCTAGATTAGATTACTTTAATGTGCTGTACATGGAATTGTCTTTGCAAACTAACTGCAAGAAACTGCATCTGGTTTAGAATGTGACTGCCAGGTTGGGTCTGATTGCACATTTGCCAAATTTACAACATTTTCCTTGGTGTCTAGGATCAATTCAATCTGCTGATTTTGACCTAAAGATATGAATGGTCTGGGTCCAAGGCATGTCAAATATTGCCTTCTCCCATATGAATAGACTGCTTTGTGTTCCCCCTCCTTCTGGGTTTTCACCCTTATCTGGGTGGATACCTGGGACAGGGCTTCTCAGTAGATGTACTAATATGATAGAACCTCCCCACAGAGGTCTGCTGTGCCCCATTTCAGTTGGTTTCCAGGCTGAAAGCAAAAGTGAACATATTAGAGGGCTTTGGGAAATGTCGCTTTGATTATTTAATTTCTGGTTGATAGCACCACTTCATTTCTCCTCCTGTGCAATTACCTATTGATGTTGTTCTCGTATTAATTGGACCCTTCCCGCTGCTGCTTGTGCCTATGTTTTTTGGAGCAAAATCACAGCAGACCATCCACATTACCAGTCACATGTCACTGTGTTTTTGGAGGACAATTGTATTTTTTCCCCATCCACACCAATGATAGGATGTGTTCATATTGAAAAAAGTTCTGTGCTTGTAATTACATTCTTTCCATTCCCTCATTCCACCAATCAGTAGTATTGGAGTTATGAGCATGAACACAGGTTGCTGATAGTCCATGTCTGTCTATGTGTTTCATTCTGCTATTCTGATCCTGTAGGAGATGAGGTGAATAGAGGGCGGGAACGACTTGAGTTCATTGTGTTACTCTGAACTATCTACCATTTTAGAGACTGCAGTGACAGCACACACCCACACACAAAACAAGTAAACACACACAGCACCTTTCACACAATGAAAATATTGCATAACCATTCTGGATCTTTCACAGTTTTGCCATGATAGAAGGAAAAAACCATTTTGGTGACTAATGTTTGGGAATAGCAAAGGAACACAAATGACATCAGGTGGAAGATTGCCTAAAAATCCAACAGCTGCAGCGCTACAAAAGGTACATCAGAAAGAGCCCCCTTTTTTAAAAAAAAAATACTGCATTAAGTGTACCATGGATTTTATAATAATCTGTTAGATGGCATGTGGATTTTTTAAAATCAAAAGGTGGTATGCATATGTTTTCAGTAACTTAATAATACATTTATTAATATGTTTATTATTAAGTTCAAGTAACTTTCTTATTCCTACATAGTCTGGTTATCAAAGTAATATGGCAAAGCCACTAGTCACCACTAGAACTTGTTTTGACCTCATCCTCTTCCATAAAGTGGTTTTAATATAAAGCCTACCCTACAACACATAGCATCCCCCCAAAAATGCTGTTTGTTCAATCTACATGTAAAGTTGTTGAAGTACAACAAATATGCTGTCAAATTCTATAATTCAGTCTTCAAAACAACAAATAACACAGCACTTACATTAATTTTAAAAACAGAGCTGAGCTGAGACCTTTTACAAATATGCTCATCTCATCACTTTGTTTAGAATCACATTTTTTTTACTACAGTTGAATATAAATGATATTTTATAACTGCACACTTCAAAGTGAATGCTAATAGGTTTGAGGCCTGGAACAAAACAGTAATTTTTATCTTACAGATCTAAAAAATCTGCTTGACATCTAAATATAAAATTAAACTCGCAGAATTTGGATTAGAAAAATGATAGGATGGATACCAGTCATACCAGCCACCGGAAGATAGCGACAACTTTAGGGGCAGAGTTGTCACTATAATATTTCTTTATATTAATAATTTTATCCAGCCCTTCATCATAAAACTATCTCAGGATAAATCACAGCATAAAACTCAATCAACAAATCAATCACAGACAATATTAAATTCAACAAACCTCCATATGTTATATTCCAGCTGGTAGGCCAACGCTTAGTTTGAAAGGGCATTGTGGAAAATAAACATTTTAGCTTGGTCCCAAAGTCTAGCTAATATTAGTGCTAGTTCAGCATTGGGGTGTGGGGGGCAGGAAGGGAAACTGATGCACAAATGAAGTGCTGCCATTGAGAAAGCCCTGTTATGAGTTCTGGCAGCCCAAACTTTGATTGTTTGGTGGTAAAATAACTGGCAGATCTTAAATCATGGGAAGGACAGTCATTTAGCGCATTTGGTCTTTATGGCAAACAGACAGCCATTACAGATCTTTGAGGACTTGTCTTACACAGCCATACAATTCCAAATTCTGGCAGCTGCAAACTCTGAATTGTCTTCAAGGGCAGCCCCATATAAAGTATGTTGCAGTAGTCTGACTGGTAGATTACTAGGGCATGGATTACTTGGCCAGTAATTGGATTACTTGGTACTACTGCCTAAACAAATTTTGAGGTTCCTCCTTAGTAAAACGTGTGAGAAACATGTCAATAAGACATGGCCTTTCTCAGAAAATCTATTTTCATGACACTGACTAGAAATGTTGGATTTGTTTGTTTGTTTAGTTGTAGTTTGATATGAACCACTCCACATATCCCACCAAATGTAGGATTGGATCACTGAAATGCAGTAGTGTGTTTAAGGTGGTATGAAGAGATCAGATTTCCTCATGAATAAAGGGGAAATTAATTCAGCTCATTTCTGCATCAAAACAGCATTAAGAAAATTGCTCAGGTCTCTAAGACTGATAGAAAAAACTATCAGGAAAAGATTGTTGGTTATATTTGCCTTTATAGCATGTGCTTTGAACAACAAACCATTAGTCTAGTTTTACATGCACACACAGAAATATTGATAGGATGGCAGAGCCAAATTTATGCAAAAGACCTAAGGCTTTTACCTTAGATATTCAGATCTTCTCCCTAACCATCACCCAATTTCTTATTGACATTGATAACCCTACCATGTACACCATCTCAAACCTAACTACTGTAGCATTCTTATCCCACATCAAATTAAAAGTGTTAGGCTATATATATTGTTGTAAAGGCCACTGTAGGCCCCTATGGACTTCTCTAGCCCATGCAGTAAAACTGCTTATCAAAGAATCAGACCCCCTGCCCCCTACTCCCATTGCCCCTTATGCACATTCTTCCAGTGTTATAAAGGGTTTGTGCAATCCCCATCCCTCCAGTAGCACAAATTATTTCCTACAGTCACCCTAGGAATTGTTTGTCTACTGTTGTACAATCAGACAGATTTATTCTACAACTTTGACCACCTAGATAAGAACACACATGACAACTGGCATCCTCCTGATCTCTTACATCAGTATGATACAGTATGAAAGTTTGACCTAATGGAAGGAGAATCTGAGTGCATTTCTGACTTTAATGAGAAATGTGCAGAGTGCAAGGAAGTCTGTACATTCACTTCATAAGCCCAGGAGACACTATACAACCTTATACTAAAAAGTCCCATTTTGACTATATGCCCTCTCTTAGGAACTGTATAGAAAAGGCCATTGTATCCATGATCAATTACTTCAGGCTGTAAATGAAGTAATAATCCAGATAAATAAAATTTGCATTTCAAGCTCAGTTTATCAAATTTGTGCTTTCTGAAACATTGTGAGAACCGAAACATAGCCATCCTTTGAAATTTGCACTTGTCTAAACTTTGTAACGCAGATCTCCAACCAAGCAATGTTTATGAAAATACATATATCAGGGGAAAGTGTGCACAAAATGAAACTAACATACAAAAATGCATTAGGAGAAAGTGCTTGCAAAAATGTGTGCATTAGTCAAAACTACATACAAAAATGTATTCATTACAAGAAATTCACCCTAAAATGCTGAAGAATTTTCATGATGATTTTTTAAAAAATCACAAATTGCTGCAGAAATGTGGACAACCAAATTTAAGATTAGAAAAATGAGAAACTGAAAGAACATAAATTGACATATCATTCCATCCCTAATATTGTATGTGTATATTTTAATTTTTATTTAAAAAACATATAAATCCAAAATAACAATTCCCCCTCCCAAGAATTGCACAACAAATTACATTTTGAAACATTGACTCTTTTTTAATGTCCCCTTCTTTTCAGGTTCTAACTCCTCACCATAATATTCTGGTGAATGCAATGAATCAGTCCTGAATATGTTTGTTCTGTCACTCCCTTGTGTTTGTTGGGGGGGGAGATGTTCTTTTATGATGAAACCAGATAAGCAATAAGCTTTGACACCACCTGTGCTAATTAATGTGGCTTTTGTTCAGATTATGTTCAACGTTATATTAAGTCCCTTCATAGCAGATAAAACTTAACTTAAGGTTACAGCAACCTTAAAATACAGTGTTAAAAACAATTAAAAACAATCAGAAACACAAAATAGGGTAGGTCCTAAAAATATATGTCAAATATGCATCACAGGTGTCAAAGGCCAGAGTACAGAGGTGTGTCTTCAGCATTTGCCTAAAGCTGTACAGTGAAGTTGCCAGACACATCTTGATGGGGAGAGACTTCCTCAACTAGGAATACCCCCAACCTACAGACCTGCTTCTTCAAGGGAAGTGCAACCCCATTCAGAACAAACTATCTCTTTACCACACGGACATGAGAACTTTGGACACATAACACCTCTGTCTTTTCAGGATTGAATCTCAGTTTACTGGCCCATATCCAGCCTTTCATCGCCTCCAAGCACTGGTCCAGCACCTAAACTGCTCTCCTGGTTCCAATGGAATGGGGAGATAGAATTGTGTGTCATCTGCATATTGATGACATCTCACTTGAAATCTCCTGATGACAGCTCCCAAAAGTTTCATATTGATTTTAAATAGTATGGGAGACAAGATGGAACCCTGCGGAACACCACAGGACACTTCAGTAGCCTCTCACAGGTACTTTTTGAAAGTGGCCCTGGAGGTTTAAGTGGAACCACTGAAGCACAGTGTCCCCCCCACACACACACACACCTTCCTGAGAAACTCCAAAAGGATACTGTGGTCAACAGTATCAAAACCCACTGAGAGATCAAGGAAAATGAGCAGGGTCACATTCCCCCTATCTCTCTCCTGACAGATGTCATCATCCAGGGTGACCAAGGTATTTTCAGTGCCATGACCAGGCCTGAAGCCAGACTTGAATGGATCGAAGTAATCAGTTTCCTCCAAGCATGCTTGAAGCTGAACTGCCACCACCTTTTCCGGCACCTTGCCCCAAAGGGGGATATTTGCCACTGGGCGATAGTTGTTTAATACTTCTGGGCCCAGAGAGCTCTTCTTAAGGAGGGGACACACCACTGCCTCCTTCAAGGCAGATGGTACCTCCCCCTCCTCCAGTGAAGCATTAATCACTCCTTGGATCCACCCTGTCAATCCCCTCTAATTCTGTTAGAGTTCAGCACTGATACATTTTGTAATCATCAGCACAATCTTTCAAGGCACACTAATGGTAAGACCAAAGGAGATAAAAAAAAACCCACAATGCCTCAGGCTCATCAGCCATCCTCCCCAATATCAGCTAGGCTAGATGTACCAAAAACAATGAGAACAAGATGCATCTACAACATAAATTGCTTTGGATGTCTCAAGATAGTGAGCCAAGCCACATGATCCAAGATAATTATTATGATAAACATGATATAAAGTGATAAAAATACTAATTATCTTGGCCCAGAAACAAAACAAAAAAGTATGCAAGAATTACTACACAATATATACTTGAAAAGTGGAACTATATAAAAATAGCAGACCTTCTGTTCAATCCATCTTAATAGTTAAAGGGAGAAAGAGGATATATTTCAGAATCATTGATTAGCAGTATGCTTGTACAGTGATTTATGTAGCACGTGCATCTGAAAGCCATTTCAAAAACGGTTCTCTGCTAAGATCCAATTGGCTCCATAGACACTGGATGGATGCTGCCACTTTGTAAAAAAAAAGAAGGAATTTTGATGGGGTAGATCAACATGATAATCATTTGTGCCATACGTCTTTAAAATATCCTCCAGTTGTTTATCAAACTCAGACAAAATGTCTTTTCAACTGACTGCTCCTCGAAGATATTTCATTTTAAATAGTCACCATTCCACAGGATGTAAAGATTACTCTTCATGTAACACAGCAAGGCTATCTGGTACATTCTGAAATGTGGAGTTGCAGCAACTACTTAAAGTGGCTCTCATTTAATGAAATGTGAAACTCCTGGGGCCTCTTACCCAATTTCACAGCTGCATCACGGCGCCCTTTTGTGAACTGCTGTGTAGCTGAATACCAAAGAGTTCTGAAGTTTTCTTGGGGGAAAGCAGTAAACGGAACCAAATCAACAACTCCAAAGTCTCAAACTCAATCTTAAACCTGGCATTGCCGCCACACCAAAGAAGACTCGGGACACAAATATGGTATAATGTTATATTTATTAAAATATAACAAATATTCAGCCATAATCAATTGCTGGTGAAGGGGCGAAATAAGACAAGGACACATCAGATTGGGTTGAACAAGGGCCACTTTATTAAATTATACAAAAACCCCTTTTAAAGTGACCTCCAGAGGGAAACCTAGGTGCAGAACTATCAGTAAGCATCTTGCCATACAGCTCACGGGCGACCAGCCCCTGCTGGGGACAAGGGCAAGCCCCATCTGCTTATCCCTTCTGCTGGCCACACCCAGTAGGTGAGTAGGGGGGCTTTTCCAGGTCACCACCCCCCAGGGTCGAACAACCCTCGGGTGGATGAGTTAAGCTGGCCCCAAAAGCAGCCCATATCCTGCCATCAAGCCGCAAAGCTCTGACAGACAGGCTTCTGGAACCACCAATCACCTCCAAAGGTGCCTAAGGGGGCCACCGAGCTGTCCTTACCTATTTTCCTTTCCGCACCTTCCCGCACCAGTGCCCTAATTACAAACTGCCCTTTTAGGGCAATTAAACTTCGACCATAGCAAATTAGCCAAATTAACCTATTAATCACAACACCCCCTAACCCGATTCCATCCTACTTTCACAGTGTGGAGTAGGCAAAAAAACCTGCCCGCCAACAAGGGTGGGCAGGATAAAAATTCCTACTCAGCCCCGAAGTGACCAGTGAACACATCATAAAAAAGAGGGAGGGCAGGGTGGGAGTTTCTCACTGAAAGAGGAGGTAGGAGGGGCGGCCTGGCCTTAAATAGGCTCATGGCCATGCCCCTCCATGCCGCACATCGCACGTGCATGACACTGCAATGCATGACGTTGCCCTTAAGAAAAATGGCAGCAGCGGCATCGCTCCCTCCTCGCAACTATGTCCTGCTTATCCACGCTGCGCAGGTAAGCGGGGCTTTATTTCAAGGCAATTAATCGAATTTTAACTCCTTCAGGCAGGTGAGGCACAAACTAACTGGGATGGAATACTCCCTCCTGTTGGAAGTGGGACAAGAGCAACTCCTGTTTTGTTCTTTTGTTTAAGCTCCAGAGGGAAGATAGGGCTAGGGTCCTCCAGATGGATAGGCTTTGTTTACCTTTTACCTGTGATGCTCTGATTGACTTCCTTCTGTCGCTAGACTGTGATGCCTTTAAGGAAGCTTACCTGCCCCTCCTCCTTCTGCCCTTTCCATTCCTTTGTCCTCCAACTGACCAGGAGAGAGGAGACTCCCTTTGTCTCTGCTCTCTGTCAGAGCATGGGGCTGACTCCTACACCTGGGAGTTATGCCTCCAACTTAGCTAGTTAGTTAGAACCAGGTATGCCTTTTCTATCTACTATGTATTTCTCTAAATAAAGTAGCTTTTCTTATTTTACTAAGTCTCCAGTCTCAGTGATGCTGTTGCAGGGTAAAAGCCTGCTTTGTTAGGCAAACACATGCACACGCTGGCACACTCGCATTCAACATCTGTTGTTACTCTCTGCTGCTGTGGTGCTGCTTTTAAATAAAATTAAGCAACACAACTACACACAACGCAACACCTCCAATCTTCAAGGCATGTCAGTCACCTTGGACTGTAACTCCCAATCAAGGATGTGGGAAAACTTATCCCTCCTTGCTATTGGAGCCAGGTATGTGATTCCAACCTCTACATCCTGGCCCCACCATACAGATATTCACCATGATGCGCAAGCCAGTCCCGTAAGGACACTCCCCAGATCCCCACCAGACATTAAGCACTGATGGTTCCCTAGGGAGTTCCCTTTACCAAAATGCCTCAGCCTCCTCAATTTTTCCCCAATTACCTCACCTGCCCAAATCCCATGCCACAAGAGGGGATCAGCTGAAGCTTGGTCCCCTCAACCCAAAGAAAACAAAGCTCCCAAACCCAACCTAAGATCCTCCAAGAACAAATCACACCCTCTCTCTGAGACATGAACACCATCATCTCAGAATAATTGTGGGAATTGAAACTGTATCCTATCATGGGGAATAAAGGCCTCACCAAACGATAAAACTAGATCTCTAACTTTTTTTTGTAACCCACCTTCTGCACCTATCAATCCTGTTGGGGTGAATGGCACCCCTCCAAACTCTTCTCTCAAGCATATCCGACCACACAATAATGAGATCTGGATAAGAATGCCTGAGCCAAGTTAAATCATGAGTGACCCTGAGCAGCAAATCCATACCTGTCCGCTGCACAAAGTCATTCTCCCCCAAATGGACTAACAAGATGTGGGGCCGATGAGCCGAAGACATGATTTGGCATACCAAAGGCAGAAATGCACCCCACAACATGCCCCTCTGAGTATCCTAGCTGACTGTCATTTGTGCAGAAAGCTGCAGCTGCGCCCCAGCAACAGAAGAAAAAGCCCTCTGGTGGGCCCAAAACAATATAGAATGGCCACACAGGATGATCCTCGCAGGGACTGGAAGGCTCCATGTACCTGAGGGGAATAGAAAAACAATGAACTTTAAAATCAATACAGGACGTATGCCTTAAAAGCTGTAGATAGTCATCTGCCAATAGCCTGGATAACATCTATGCTTATGCTCACGAGGGCCGCGGCTGTGGCTGCCCCAATACGAAAAGAATATAGCCCATAGACTCCAGGATCTCGCCCACTGGCCAACAAGGCCCATCGAACAATGGCCCAAAACTGAAACTGAGTCAGGGCGGAACCGTCCACATGGACAAAGAGATAATGCTGGCCCGCTGGCCGAGCAGACATGAATTGTTGCATTGCAGAAACCAGGCATAAATTTGACACTGAGCAGCTGCATAGAGACACAGTACTTCCACAACCCCTTTGGTCAGTCTTAAAGACTCCTAAGGAGAACGTCACAGAATCTGCACCTAATTCTCGTGCCCAGGGTGAGTGGCAATAACAGAACTCGAGGGTGTGATTAATTCTTTCTTTATTAAGGAAATTTCCACATTGAATTTCCTGCGGTTCATGTAAGCCTCTAATCTAACTCACTAGATTCCCTAAGTGCCTATTCCTGCAGCATTGAAAGAAAGTTGACAGAGCGAAGTTTTTCCCGCCTCCCCACGCCTTATGAAGGAGGGAGGCGGTCACGAAGCCTTGCGCTCCTTCGGAGAGATCCCCCTCCCTCCGCCTTTTTCTGTTCCTCCCTCCTTCGCTGTCTGTGAGCTCTAGGGGAGGGGGGTTCCTCTCCCTCTGAAGCACTGACGTCTCTATCCCATGCGGGGGGGGCAGGTGAGTGGAAACTGGACACCTGCTTCTTTACGGGGCTGCTGGGCTGAGGAGGGGTTATGTATCCTCTTCTCTCCGACTCCTCTTCCATCTCCCCTCCCCGCTGCTTGAAAGGAGGCGTGAGTACTGACAGGGCTGAGACCTCGGCCATTGGAATCCCAAGGTCTCTTACTGCAAACATCTCTCTCTCTCCCCCCTCCTCTTCACTCCCTAGTTGCAACTCCTGGAATTCTAAATCCCCCTCCCCACTCTCTCCCACCTCGTCTTCAGGATCTCGTTCCAAAGTCTCGACACTAATGTGCAATCACCATAGCATAAGGCTCGATAGGCACATAAGGCACATTACATGAGCAGATTTGGAAGTCTGGGAATTCACTACGCAAACTGTGGCCAAGTTGTCACACCAGAAACATACTGTGTGATTCTCGGCAAGAGGCCACACATGTACAGTGACTACGATCGGAAAAAATTCCAGAAAGGTCATATCAGAAGTAAGCCCTGAAGCTCTCCAATCATCAGGCCACCGCTCTGCACATGATCTGAAAATAACACCAAATCCCAGACCACCCGCAGCATCGGAATGGACCTGCAACTCTGCTTCCAGAAGTAAGTCCTCCCTCCAGAAGGAGAGACCATTAAAGCCTTTCAGGAAGGTAAGCCATATTGACAGATCCTCCCTCATGCCTGCCATGGCCCTGATGAAATGAAAATGGGAACAAATGCCCTTCATGGCATCACAAAGATGTTGCAAGAATGCCTGGCCATGGGGGATGACCTTGGAGGCAAAAACCAAATGGCCCACTAACTCCTGCAAATGTAAAAGCATGAGCTTTCTTAACATCACTGCTGTACGAAGCCGCTCCTTCAGGAAAATCAACTTCTCCTGCGGAAGACTGGAAGATTGTAATTGAGTATCTAACTGAATCCCCAAGAAGGTAAGGGAAGTGGAAGGGCCCTCGGATTTTTCCAGTGCGAAAGGAACACCCAATTCATGTTGCGCTGCTATAGTGCGTGTGGTCCAATACAACACCAAAAGCAGGTTCGGTATAGGAAAAGATCCAGTCACAGGCAATGGTTTCGTTAAGAGTCCTTTTACTGAGACATTCAGAATTACAATCAGCTTCTTCCACATCACGCTACACCCCCACACCACTTTCGGTTTCTCTCAAGCCTTAAGTAGATAAGAGTGCCCTTGTATTGGCACAGCTGCCACAGATGGCCTTGGTATTCTCCCTAGCCAGATTAACCCCATAAGAGCAGGTTTTTCAGTTGCTTTCCTCTCTGTGAGGAACACACACATAACCTGAGAGCCCAACAGCCCCCACCTGTTTCTCACAGAAATTCCAATGCCCTCTTATCTATTACATGCACTTGCTTTAACATTTGGTTACAGTTGACAGCACCTTATACATTTCAGCTTTGCTTTACACGTTAACATTTTCTGGCTTTCTTTATTCACTACATCTGTTACATTTCATAAATAGATCAATCAACATTCCTTTCCCACATTTCATCATCGCATTTAGGTTTCACACATGTTAAATACAACATTTCTGCATCCATGTTTTGTTTAGTGTATGGCCCCTGGTCTGTGATAAGACCAATTGTGAATCTTTCAGGCGGCTTCCCTTTGTTCTCTCTCTCTGAGCATCTTAAGGGAACTTGGGACTTCGTTTCCCTTGTGCCATCGTTGCCTGCACTAGTTCCTGGTAACTCCCTCTCATGTAATGACACATCATCAGCTTTTCTTTTCTTAATGTTATGTTTCCCCCAAATGAGCTCATTTAACGCTTCCTTTAATGGCATTTGCAGTACTTCTTCCTTTGCGCTAGGACCTGGCTGTATGTCCTCCTCTTTTACTGCATGTGTATCGTGTGACCCATTTAGGTTTATGGTCTGACTTTGCTTCCATTCCTGATCTAAAACTTTGATGCTTCGACTAAGAACTACTTGTTGCAGCTCAGGAACCCAGACCCTGTAATAAGTGTTCTGAAAGCCCAGCACATGTCTCTCCCGGGCTCTCGGTGCTAACTTACCACACCTTTTACTCTTGGGCACGTGAACCCAACATTTAGCCCCAAAACGCTCAATGTGCCTTATCCGTGGTTTCTTCCCCGTCAGTTTTTCATAGGGAGACATTCCAAGCCTCCTGTGTAACAACCTATTCTGGATATAAACAGCATATAGGATACACTTCCTCCAAAATGTGTTGGCTAGGTTTGAATCCCCCAACATGGCTCTCATGGACTCCTGAAGAGACCTATTTTTTCTCTCCGCAACCCCATTTGAAAATGGAGAAAACGGGGCAGTGAAGTTTTGGGCTATCTCCTTTCTTTCCATGAAGTCCTGCAAAGCTTGGCTTGTGAATTTGCCCCCCTGATCTGAGCGTATGCGTTTTATCGTGACCCCATGTTGTGTTTCCACTCTCTTTATGAACAAGCATAATTTCGTATCTGCCTCATCTTTTCTCTTCAGCAAGTACACATGACAATACCTTATGAAATCATCTACCACAACCATGAAATACTTAGCACCCCCCTTTGAACACTGCAATGGTCCAGATAAGTCAACATGTATCATCTGATATGGTGCAGTGGTTGTGCATTCTGTCTTTTGATTTATGGGTGCCACTGTGGCTTTAGCCCTGTAACACGCATCACATTCATATACTTGCTCACACCCCTGTAATTTCATGTCCTCACTATGAGTAGGGGTTTTCTTAATTGTGTCATAATGAGCATGACCCAATCTTCTGTGCCACTGATGTACACAGTTTTCGTGCAACTGTCTATTGGCACTTAATACAGCACATTTCGGCTCAGCGTGAGTGCTTTGCAATGTGAACAGTGACTCTTGCAGACATCCCTGCATGCATATCTCATTGCCTCATTTAACAACACATCTCCCTTGCTCAAATGTTACAGAATAACCTATATCTGTTAGTTTCTTTACAGACAAAATATTACTTGCCAATTGCGGGACTAACAATACATCTGTCAAAATGGTCTGGAGCTTACTCAGTTTCAAAGTTCCACACACCAGGATGTCACGTTTGGATCCGTCAGCCAATAAAACAGTTTCCTGCACTGGTTTCGATGAGTGAAATAGGCTTGCATCTTTTATGAGGCAATGAGACGCACCACTATCAATTACCCATTAAGAGTTAATTGTTTTATGCTTCAGGGCACTAACAAAGTTCATGCTAGAGTGCTTCCAGCCTCTGTCTCTTTGCTTGGCTGCACAGTTCCGCTGTATATGTCCCCTTGCTCCACAAAAATAACAGGATTTTAGACCATGCTGCTCTTTGAAGGTAGACTGCTTAGTTTTGACTGCTTCTTTCGGCTCAGTCCTCCTAGCCTCCTGTCTTCTTTGCCAGTCTTGATTGAGTTTCTCTTCTACAAAATCCAGACTCAATCCTCTGTCAGGCATCACCTCCATAGAGGTCACAAAATTGTTCCATTTCTCGTCAAGGGAAGACAAAATGATGTACACCTTTTGTAGATTGCTATGCTCGACCCCTCTGTCCTCCAACTCTGCAAACAGACGTCGAAATTCCGTTAAGTGCTCAATCATGGTGCTCTCCTCAGTTAGACGCATCTGATATAACCTTCTCGCCAAACAAAGTTTGCTCCCTGCGGTCTGTTGCATGTGTACAGTATTCAAAACAGTCCACATACGTTCTGCTGTGGGTTCATCTCTCACATATAGCAGTTGAGAGTCAGACAGTGCTAATGTGATAAAAGCCTTCGCCTTTTCATCCTTACGTGTCCATGCCGCTTGAGGGGCCGCCGGTGGGGTGGTGTCAATGACTTCAAACAGATCCTCTTTGATCAGAAAAGCCCTCATCCGTAGCTTCCAGCTGGCATAATTTGTTTCAGTGAGCCGTTCCATAGGCATTCCAGCAGACATATTTATTGCCATTCTCAGCGCTCTGCTTTTCGCTCACCTCTTTCTCACACGGCCTCCGACCAAGCTCGCGTCTCAGCTCCGAGGTTTCGGACCAGAACCGGCTCTAGCGCTGTATAGCGGACCAGAATCCTGGGCCCATAACCCTTGTTGTGCTGCTATAGTGCGTGTGGTCCAATACAAGACCAAAAGCAGGTTCGGTATAGGAAAAGATCCAGTCACAGGCAATGGTTTCGTTAAGAGTCCTTTTACTGAGATATTCAGAATTACAATCAGCTTCTTCCACATCATGCTACACCCCCACACCACTTTCGGTTTCTCTCAAGCCTTAAATAGATAACAGTGCCCTTGTATTGGCACAGCTGCCACAGACGGCCTTGGTATTCTCCCTAGCCAGATTAACCCCATAAGAGCAGGTTTTTCAGTTATTTCCTCTCTGTGAGGAACACACACATAACCTGAGAGCCCAACAATTCATTAGTCAATGCCTCAAAGGCACTGACCAGTTGAAGGCAATGTGAAGTACCAGGCAGCCTGACAAACAGGAAATTGTCCAAGTAGTGAGCTGTGAAGGAAGAACAAGCCCTCCTTCACAAAGCCCACTCAAGGAAAGAACTAAATGCCTCAAATGCTGCACAAGATGCTGAGCAGCCCATTGGCATGGCCCTATCTACATAATACTGGCCCTGAAACCTAAAGCCCAACAAATCAACATCTGAAGGATGTACAGGGTGAAGATGAAATGCTGACTTGATGTCGCATTCTGCCAATAAGGCCCCCTGACCAACCTTCCAAACTACCTTAACAGCTTCATCAAAGGAAGTGTACCGGACAGATACGCAATCTGCTGGAATGCATGGAACCACCTCTTGGGAAAGACAAATTATGAATAAGGTGACATTGTCCTGGATGCTTTATAGGGACTATACCCAGAGGGGAAATTCTCAAATTTGTAAGGGGGGGAATCAAAAGGGCCAGATATCCTATCAGCCGCTATCTTCTTGTTCAATTTAGTCAGAACAACAGTGGCCACAGCTCGAACAGAAGCCTGATTGGAAGATGAAGTAGGAACCCTAGGACCTTCATAAGGGATCCAAAACCCCTCAAAGAATCCAAGCCATAAATAATTAGCTGCCCACCTATTAGGATAAATACTCAACAACCTGGCTAGGTAACCAACTTAATACGGCTACTGGCCTTGCAGCATACTGCCGCTGTTGCCAGCCCCACGTTTAGAATGCTGTTGATCCCCGGATCCATGTCAAGACTGATGGGCTCGCGGGCAAGTAGAGTTGGGGTGGTTGCTGCCACAGACTCCACAGGCATGCCTAAATCTGCAGGGGCATCTGGAACATCGCCCGGTGCTATTAAAGCTCCAGCAGATCTGATGGGGTTAAACCCATTGCGAGCCTTGGCCAGCACCAGAGGCCGAAGTCTGAGCACACACCAGCAAATGGCCACTATCCACCCTATCACCCAAGGCAGGCCTGGCCGGGGTCATGGAGTGTAGCCAAAGACCAGGATGTTCAATGTCCCAACAAAGTGTTGGGTCTAGAGCTGCACACTGCCTGAAATTCTCATCGTACTGCAACCATGCGCTGCCAGAGAATTTCCTGAAAGCACAATGAATAACGTCCTGATATTTAATCATGGACATAGCCCTGGATGGACAGGCCTGTGTCATCACGCCCATATAAACTGTATATGCATTGAGCCAATCGGCCATATGCAATCAGCCTTGTTCCTCTTCACAACTTCCTTATCCTTATGTTCATAACCCTCTTTAGTTGTCACTTCAGATTCGCGAAAAAGGAGAGTAAAGATGTCAATATACTCTCCATGCCAAATTTTTTCTTTAGTGGATTGCAAAAGGTGATCATCCAATGGAAAGGAAGTATCACCTTGTGGGTAGACACCAGGAGGAAGGGGCAATGAAATGGCCGTTTGGCTGGATGGAGCCACAGATGGCTGCCATGGAGTCACCGCAGTAGCAGGCCATGGAAGCTGAGGCTGCTGGGGAACTAAAACACCTCCTATGTAAACTAAAGGTTGTGACAAACCCCCTTGAAGCTGAGCAGAAGTCCCAGGGGTATACTGTTGTGCAGGGGTGCCATGCACCTGTACAGGTGTAACCGGGGTGTGTTGTGGTGTGTACCACTCACCTGCATAAGCAGCTGGTGATGCAACCACCACCAGGGCAACAACCTACGAAGCCTCAGAAGACATCGTCTGGCTCCCAGGCAAAGGAAGAGGAGCAGGAAGCTGACTCTGGAGAACAGCAGCACTGGGTGGGGCTGGGAGCATGGAGGAAGAAGCTGGCAAAGATGCCAAAGGTGGGCAGGGATGCCCATCCGGATGAAGAGACTCATCTCTGGGCATCGCCTCCTCCAGAAAACCAATCCTGGTAACCAAATCAGATAAGAGACATGACTTCGATACTCTGGCAGCCAAGCGAGCTGATTTCTTACCTGATGGTGCAGCGCTCGGCCCCACCTCTGGGTCAGCAGGACACTGGCGCTCCCTCTCCAGGGCTTCCACCCTTGCCATCAAGGCACGAATTGTTCCAATGTCCTCTTCATCATCATAAGATGGGTTGTTGCTGTGCAGGGGGACGCTTTGACACCTGCTTCACTACACAGACTCCCCTTTTTTGCTGGACCTTCTTGGACAGCATGGTAAACTTGCCAAAAACAACAGCAAGATGACAATAAACACAAAATTAAACCAAGCACAAAAGACTATTAAGCTTAAATCGAAAGAGAGAGGGGGTGAAAAAAAGGATTTTTAAAAAATAATTCTAAATTTTTAATTTCAGAATATTAAAATTATCAACAACTTGCTATTCAAAACCAAGTAGAACAACGCTCACTATACCCCAAAATTCTTAGCACAATGACACAACCTAAAAACTACATCTGAAAGGCAGGGTGGGAACATGTGGAGGGAAAGAATTCAGGAAAAGAAAAAAACAACCTCTAAGCAACACCAAACAGCGCCGCTGCTCTAACAGAGCCGGAGAGGCCAAACAGGCTTGACTAAGCCCCGCTGCACAACTGACGAGCGGGCAAGTGGAACAAGGAAACAGCTCAGGCACGCAGCCGAAGAACGGGCGATTCAAACCTCTCAACCAGAATCAGCTGGCGAAGTGCCGTAAACCCGCCGCACAGCTGACGAGCGGGCAGGCAGCACAGGGAAGCCACTCAGGCATGCGGCCGAAAAGCAGGAGATTTAAACCTCCCACCCAAAATTGGCTCGCTAAGCACTGCACATCCGTTGCACAGCTGATGAGCAGGCAGGCAGGATAGGGAAAAACTGCTCAGGCATGCAGCCGAAGAGAGGGAGATTCCCCAAGAGCAGGAAATTCAAATTTCCCACCCAATATCAGCTTGGGAAGCAGCTGGCTGGACACCCGCTGCATAGATGAAGAGAGGGAAAAAACCCACCACCGAGCTAATGAGGGGGAACAATCACCCCTCCCCACCCCCGACTCCCTCCCTAGCCTGAACAATGGGCTAAGCATGGCAGGCGGGAGGGAACTCACGACACCAAAGCAGCAGTGAAAGGTGTAGAATGATCCTCGAGAAGAGCAGCAACAGGAGCAGCAGCAAAGGAACAGCAGCACGAAGACCGCCAACAAACAGGATCCCTTTTACACGCGAGACACAAGGTAGGGTGCCGCAAGGCAAAAAGGCATATCTTCAAGGGAGGAGTGGTCTTTTATACCCACTAATCCCTATCTCCTCATTGGTCTAATGTCCCCACCTGACCTCCTTGAATCTTTCTCAAACCTTCCCAAGCCTTCTGTGTAAAATGGGTGGCGGCAAACACGCCCCCCAAAGTGGGAACGCCATTATGTACTTTGATATTTACAATGAAATTGCACACCAATTAAACCTGTTTGGTTTTTATGCCAGAAAGCACCCTTCTGGGAAATGAGAATTGTTTGTCAAATAAGAATGCCCCTGTGAATGAGCTTGGCCTCTGTACAGATTTTGCCAGCTTAACGTGGTTGGCTCCAAGTTTTAAAAGGTAGGCATCCATTCTGGAAGAGAGTCTGCAAAGCAATCAAGCTTATTTGCATTTCTGTCAGTCAGTCACTTAGGCAACAAAACCTAGCTCTTCCACTTTTCTGCCCTAACCAGTTAATGGATGCTCATTCACCCTAAAGGAACTGTCAGTGTGCTGCAGGAAACTGGTCAGACTTAAGTCTTCTTCTGTGAGTGTGATAGAAAAGTTGTTTCTAGATTTTTTTAAAAAAAATCAAGAAGCTTTAACCATTTCCCATAATAAAGATTTAAAAAATCTGTCATTCAACTGTCCTCTTTTTTGTTGTTGTTGCTGTTCTGATGCCCACAGGGTACTTTAAGAAAACATTTCTTTCATGTTTGCACTCCAAGAGTAGTATCCAACAAAGTAGTTCTGGTAATGCAAGGACTTTTGGCTGTGCAGGGAACTTTCCCTCCCTCTCATCTCCCTGTGTGCCCCCCTAAATCTGTTCTGGGGTTCCCCAAACCCATACAGACCAGATTTGGGGAGGGCATGGGGTGCACAAGGAAAGGTGAGGGAGGGGAAGTTCTACTGCACTAGTAGAAATGCTTGTGCTAGCAGAACTACTTCATTGGATACTAACTTAAGTGATCTAATTACACACACACACACACACACACACACAACGTAATTGTGATTAACAAAACAGAGGTTTTTACTGTATTAAAACTTTTCAGCTTCCACTTTCATCACCTGTTAACATACAAATGCTGTTACCAAGGTGGCAGTTATAGAGCTTTGAGGATGGAATGCTCAGAGGGGCTTCATGTGCAGAGGCTAAGTAGTGGTGGTACTGTCCTCCAGGTTCAGGCCATGTGGTGCCAATGTGTCCAGAGAGTAAATCCAAAAGTTCTCCCTTTTAGTCAATGCTGCTGGATCTGTTGGCATCTCTATCGCTGTTATAGAAAAGTCCAACAGGCTGTGACTCTCAATGTTGAAATGTTTTGCAACTGGTTGCTCCACTTTTTTTGTTAACATTGCTGATTTGTGGTTTCTGAAGCGTGTGCGTAGGTCAGTTGTGGTTTTTCCTATATATTGGATATGACATCCTGGTCTTTTGCATAAATTGCAAAAATGACATAAATTATATTGCAGGACCTGCAGGTGATGTTCTGTTTGATGTAATATGTCCTGCCTGTCCTAGTGCTTGTAAAAGTAACTGTCTCCCTGAGGTACACACAGGTGATACAGCGTTTGGAGTGACAAGGATGAGACCCAGGATTGGTGATAGGTGGCTTAAGCACAGCTCTCACCAACAGTCTGCGCAAATTAGGGGCTCATCCAGATGACTGCAAAATGTGTGACATGCCCGCTATGTGTGTTCATTATTTTTCGGTCATCCAAATGACGTCTGGCGCTGTTACGCATTTTCACAGGTTAAATCCGGTCCTTGCAATACCGGCAAAAATGCAATTTGCTGTTTAAAATCGGGAATCATCCACTGTGCCTTCAGGAGGTAGGATGCAATACCGCGGACTTTACAGCTGATGGGCGGTTCTTGGGTGTTTCCCCTTGCCCCTTCTCCTCATTCCAGCCAATCACGTATCTGCACTTTTGCGCAGGTGCGAGAATAAGCCTGGGAAAATTGAACCAATCATCGCAATGGTGGGGTGTGTGGGGGGGGTCTGCAACTTTTGCACAGATGCATTTTATTTTTTGCCAGCCTGCAAACTGGGCAGCCGCTCTGGGTGAGATCTGCAATGCACAGCAAGCAAGAAGGGGGGGTTGGTTTCAGCCTGCCTCCAAAAGCCTTGTCAATTTCATTCTACTTGCTAGGGTTTTTGCTTCAGATCAGAAAAGCATACATTCCTTTAAGTGTAATATCGCAAATGCAAACAAGAAAAGAGCTTCTGGTCGGTTTCAAGCCTGCTCTGGAAAGCTTTGTCAATTTCATTCTCTGTGGGAAGGAAAGGGAGAAGGAGGGGGACACACGTTTCTTGCTTTTTTTGGAGAAATAAGTGCATTGCCAACGTGTGTATCTCCTTAAATATCAATAAAGGCAGAAAAGCATACATTCGTTTAAGTTTAATATCGCAAATGCAAACAAGAAAAGGGTGTCAATTTCATTCTCCATGGGAAGGCAGGCGTGAAACCGACCAGCAGCCTTTCCTTCTGAGGCGAGAACTCCTTTACAGCCATATTGTGCTTCGTTGCAAAGGGGGAGAGGAGCATACGTAATTTTTTTGCTGACCAATTGGTTGATAGGGGGAGGTTTTAGAGGTGGAGCTTGGAAAAAGCGAAAAGAATGTAGGGGTCTTACCGCTGCTTGTGCGGGTGTAAAAAAGCATTTTTTTTAATTAGGAAAGAGCGAACTAAAAGGCAAAGTGAGGACTATCAGATGACAAACCGAATATGGAAACCGTGCATTATCCCGCTCCGTTTGGATAAGCCCTAGGAGGCTGGTGAAATGCTACAACAGGAGGCCTGCTGATGGCTCTAGCAAGATGTTCAGAGTTTGCCAGCAATGGGTAACTCCCCCTGATTGCTTGGTGATAGGAGATGCTGGATGGAAATCTACCACAAATGGAATCTGTTGCTCTCTGCTCTTTGACACCTCAGTATGATGCAGGAGGTTTTCTCTAGACATAATGGAGGCTTGGTGGATGTTGCAATCGATAATATGTGGAGGATATCCTCTTAGAAGGAGGTGCTCTTTAAGTTCACTAATCCTTCTCTGGTGTTTATCTTCAGTGTTGCAAATAAGTTTGATTCTCAGAGCTAAGCTATACACAGTGTTTTTCTTTATATGCTTAGGATTGCAGGATTTCCAGTTTAAATAGGTGTGGGCATCAGTGGGTTTGCTGTAGAGATCAGTGGCTATTTTGTTGTTTTCAGTGGTGAGAAGGACATCCAGAAAAAGGGTGTGAGGATTGTCATTTGTACTATTAAATGTAAATTTAATAGATGGATGGAT
The DNA here is from genome assembly GCF_030035675.1 of Rhineura floridana. Taxonomy (NCBI): domain Eukaryota; kingdom Metazoa; phylum Chordata; class Lepidosauria; order Squamata; family Rhineuridae; genus Rhineura; species Rhineura floridana. The sequence continues at coordinate 198,640,615 of NC_084480.1, read as the reverse complement.
AGAGTTGATGTAATTTTTAAATTGTTCTAAACTCTCTTTACCATTTGTCCAGGCCATAAAGATGTCATCAATGTATAGCCACCATATAAGTGGTTTGTTGATGGCCTTTTTGAGGATCTCCTGTTCCATTTTACCCATAAAGGGATTTGCATATGATGGGACCATGCGAGTCCCCAAAGGCTTTCCTGAGTCAAACTGTTTTGGCTTCTCACCAAAACAAATCTTTGGTGAGAAGGACACCTCACTGATGGGATGTGGAAGGAGATTTTTGTTTAAAGCCTTTGGTGTTTTGAGAAATGGAAGAGTTCCTTGCAACTGACTACAAATGCTTAGCAAAAAAAGGGGGGGATAGGAGGTATTATGTATGTTTCTCTCCCTCCTCCCCTTGAATGTCCAACACTGTTGCTAGCTAGGGGTGGGTGGGTGTCTTCTCTCTGCTTTTTGCTGGCGATTGGGCCATCGTGGTTGGGACAATGTTCTGTTTATTTAGCCCTGTTCAGCCAAGATTGTGGGTGGTATCTCCATCGATGCCTGAAAGCCCTGTTTGTGCATAATGGCTTTTGTTGTTTTTAATTGGGAAATGCTTCTGCTTTCCTTCCCAAAATGTGTTGTATCCCTGTGGAATATTTTAAGTCCACCTTCCCCCAAGTGTGCCTTCTCCCTGGCTCAATTTCTTTCTTTCCTTTCCCCTCTCTGTTAGATCCAGGAAGTGCCTGTCTCCTCCTGAGGCCTACATCGAATCTTTGCCACCCATTGATAGATATGTTTTTTTTTGCAAATTGAATGCATCACAGCGCCCCATAATACGTTAGCGATTCTTATTCTGGGTAAAAATATGTCTTCTGTATGTGTTTCAGGCTTGGTTATTTATTTATTTTTGCCTCTCCCCTTTTTTTGTGAAAAGAGAATTGTTGCAGCTAGGTCTGTCCAAACTAACTTGATCACTAAGACTTTGGAAAGGTGCAGGGATGGGGAAGCTGCATCTGTGTGTGTTTAAATGCAGGGCATCTGGGCAAAGTCATGGTAATTCTGTATGTTTTTTCTTAAGCTAAGATGTTTGAATTTGTAGTGTGGTGGTTCTGTTCGGATCAGCCTGGAAATGGAAATGTTTGGGGTACAGCATCCTATGCCAACCCAGGCCCCTCCAGATGTTTTGCACGACCACTCCCAGCCAGCACAGTTGGGAGTTGTAGTCCAAAATATCTGGTGAGCGCCAGAGTGGGGGAGGCTGCAATGCAGGTTAAAAAGAAGCAATAGTGATCATAGGGACGTGTTTTGTTTTGTGTTTTGTGTTCCTGTTTGCAATTTAAAAACTCAAAAACTGGACTAGGGATGCATGAGTAGGCTGGAGGGTCCTTATTTAACCCCTCGGTACCAGGCTTGGGTTCCCTTCCTCCTCCCACCCCCACAGTTGCAGTAGATTATTCCAAAGTTAAAAGGTGCCAGCACTGGCTGATGTCATAATCTCATTTTTTAGGGTGTGGAGCTTAAAAACACAAAACTCATCCCTGGCACTTGTTTTGCTCTGTACCGCCCTGTCCCCTAGCTAGGTTTTGATTCATTTTATGTGGTGTGGTGTAGCGGTTAGGTTGTATGGTAAGTTTTATTTTATGCCAGTGTGGCATAGTGGTTAGAGAGTTGGATTAGGACCTGGAAGGCTGGGGTTCAAATCCCCCCTAAAACAAAAAGCTCACTAGGCACCTTTGGGCAAGGCAGCCTAACCTACCACACACAACTGTTTTGAGGATAAAATGGAGAGGGAGAAAAATCTATACCACTTTGAGCTTCTTTGGAGGAAAGGTGGGATATCAATGTGACAAACTAAATTGTATTTATTTGTAAAATATTTATAAACTGTCTTCTACCACCATTGCTATTTTATGGACCATCATTGCTATTTTATGGACCACCATTGCTATTTTATGGATAAGAAGAATTATTCTACTACCTCTGCATATTTTTCATGTTGTTTTAGGCTACTTAGATGTGTAGCAGCCAAGGCCAGCACCTTGTAGGCTTTTTTTAAAAAAGTACAGCAGGGCCCTGCTTTTTGGCGTTCTGCTAATACAGTGGTTTTCAGTTAGAGTAAGGCCCCACTCATATGGCACTTGTTCTGCTTTTATGGTATTTTTCAGCATGGCATGCTCAGCAGCTGAGCGTCGGGTGCCATTTTATTGACAGAGTTCCATTTTTCAGCAATTTTTGCTTTTTAGCAGGGGTCTGGAACATAACCCGCCGTATGAGTGGGGCCCTACTATAACTGAAATGTAATTGTAGTGATTAATTTTGAGGAAAAGTAAAGTAATCAGTTACTTTCAGAGCAACTGTAATTGTAACGGCAATCACTACTTTTTTGGGCCATGTAATTGTAACTGTAATTTATTACTTTTTAAAAGCAATCTTCCATGCTCCTCTCTCTCTCTCTCTGTCTGTCTGTCTAATCTAGAGAGAGAGAGAGAGAGAGAGAGAGAGAGAGAGCATGCACACATGCTTGGAGCATCTACAGAGTGCCTATGAGAACTACTTCACTGGTGCCACACTGATCAAGATGGGAAAATTATGGCTAGGCACACCATACCTTCTAGGCTTACGTATAGGTCCTGATCCAGCTATGCAATGATACTGGCTTCCCCCTTCTCTTGAGCAGTGCAATGAGGCAGGATGCTTTGTCCAGCCAAACAGGTGCTTCATCAGTGGCTCTGGATCTCTCAACTTGTTCCTTGCTTCTGGGGAGGCAGGTGGAGGTCTGTATCTAGAAACAAAGCCCAGGCAGGGTCCTCTGGTGCTACTGATGGAACATGGTTGGAAATGTCATGATCTGATAGCTCCATTCTTCAAGAGCATTAGATTACTGAGGCTCACAGAAAAGACATGTTCCTCATCCTTCTTTTCTTAAGAGGAGTTTTCAGGATTGGGTTCTAAGGTTGGGTGGGTCAAACCTGATAAAGACCGGCTCTCATAATACTTGCACTTGGAATCAGCCACTTGTTTGATTAGCAGTGGGTGCATGACATATTTTCCATAATGCATAATTAGCATGTAATTAATAACACATAATGAGGTTGGATAAATCAGTCCTTTTCTGGTCTTAGACAGTTTTGCATGCATTCACCCATACATGCATTTTTTTTTAAAAAAAAAAATCCATATGAAAATTTGCATTAATATTTGAATATTTTTGTGAATGTATTTTTCTTTCAAAATACACACTTTTAATAAAAAAACTTTGCTAGAACGTTCTGAAAGGTCAGCTGGTGGACAGCTAAGGGCGATATCCAAAGGCACCCACAACATTTAGTGTGATTTGGCAGGACTTCCCCTTCTGCTCCTCCATCTTGCAGCTCCCTGTTCACTCCAACCTGCTCTAGAGTGCCCCCCCAATGCTCTGGAGCAGATTTTGGGGGGTATTGTGGGATTGCAGGGGGGAAGGGAAGGAAAAATCCCAATTCACAAATTGAAGTCCAATGTGCAAGTGGAAGTTAGTTGAGCAAACAGACTGATATTGTTAGATATTATCCTAAGTTCCAATTTGCACATTGGTCTGGAAGATGTGAATCAGGTTTGTTTGCACCAGAATCTACAAAGACTGAATTCCTCAAACATCCCAAATAAATAATGTGTCGAATTCACTATCTCAAGATATGGTAACAGTTACTAGCTCTGATGGATTGATGAAAGGATTAGACAAATGCATGCAGGCTAGATCTACCAATATCAATCTGAATAGACAAAAGAAAGTACTTCTTCACATAGGGCATAGTTAAACTATGGAATTTGCTCCCACGAGATGTAGTGATGTTCATCAACTTGGATAGCTTTGAAAAATGATGAGGATACAGATATCAATGGCTACTAGCCATGATGGCTATGCTCTTCCCCGCTGTCATAGGCAGAACGCCTCTGAATATCAGTTGCTGGGAATCACAAGTAGGGAGAGCGCTGCCACACTCAGGTCCTTGAACACTTCCCACAGGCAACTGACTGGGCATTGTGAGAACAGGAAGCTGTACTAGATGGATCTTTGGCTCTTCTTATCTTCTCATGCCAATTAGCAATGATAAATAAAAGATCAGAGGCAGTATACCTCTGAATGCCCATTGCTGGGAAGAAGCAACAGGCAAAGTTTGCCACCATTATGTTTTTAGTAGCATCTGTTTAGCTACTGCTGGAAAGGGAATACTAGACTAGATGGGCTTTTGGACTGGTCCAGCAGGACACTTCCACTTGTTTTCATGAAATACATGAGAAAAAATGGATCGCACATAGTCCTGAGGGAAATTAAGGAAAAATCCACCCACAATATTTTGGAGATGTTATTTAAAAACAAGATGTTCTACTAAATGCAGGGTCCCACTTGGCAGCAGCATGCTTCAGAACCCTAAAGGCCACATCTCTCCTTCAGTGCTTAATATAAAGTCTTTGCGAGCGCATGGATCAATGTGTAAGAAGTAATGATTTTAGCTGTCACACAACTCATTTTAAATTGTGAAACCTGGGCTGCCTTATGTTTGGTGCTCTGGACATTAGGAATTCAATTTTTTCAGAAGATCAAGGACAGATTGATGCATAGCACCTGATACGGTATTAAAATAAGAGCTTTTTAAAGGCACCTTTAAATAAACTGCTATTGAAGTCATGATGGGCAACTTGTTCACTTCCCATCTTTGATGTCACGTTGATGAAAAATCCTTTCTTTTCAGATAACAAGGAGATTGTGGCACGTGATTATTAACTAATGGAATCAGCATTTGGCTTAGTACCCATCTGTCCATCTAGCTTTGGAAATATTCCCAGAATCCAGTTTCTCCCCCTAACAAAAAAAAATATTAGCTGAAGGGTATTTTTTTAAAGCAACATTGTTAACGAGCAGCACTATTTTCTATTACAATAAATATCTTGATGCCTGTTTACAACTTTTCAGCATTGTGAAAGAGCTTTTAGCATTCCTTTCTCTAATTCGCTTGCATTGTAAGTTTTTTTTAAGGCATGGTTTTTAAAAGTGAACCAGAACAAGAGAGGCAACTAGGGGACAATTTAATGACCAGTTGAACTGATAGGAGTTCCATTGAACTGGATGTTGGTTTTGTGTGCCGTATGGAGTGGAGGAAAATGCTTGTGATTAGGGCACAATTAGAATAGATTTTACAAAGGACTGAGCACATAGTTACAAAGCTTTGAGCATGGTGTTAAGCAGGGTTTCAAAGAATTAGCAATTGCTTCCCTAATGAGAACATCCCCATCCCCAGGCCACAGGAAATATTATTCAAAAATAAGACTAGAGATGACAGCCTCAGAACGTTGAAATGACTTGAGGTTGACCTGGATGCCCTAGTTTGGCATCATGAATCCAGAGCTTCAGTGGCTGTGCAGGTGGTGATCCTTGCTGACACATTTCCAACACTTCCAGCAAAACTGTAACCCTATCTAATCAGAAGTAAATTTATCTAGAATTCAAAGGGGCTTACTCCCAGGTAAGTGGGGTTAAGACCCGAGTTCTAGTTCATCAGCCCATGGTTCCCCATTGACATATGAAGGGCCCTGTCAAGATATATATATATATAAAATATATACAGAGCTTGGAAAAGTTACTTTTTTGAACTACAACTCCCATCAGCCCAATCCAGTGGCCATGCTGGCTGGGGCTGATGGGAGTTGTAGTTTTAAAAAGTAACTTTTCCAAGCTCTGAATATATATCTTAGGCACCCTGTAAGGTGATCGGTGGGTCCTGAGGCCTGTCTTCCAGGTTGTGCTGCCTGTTGGCAGAATAAGACTCACCTTTTGGGCTTACCTGTAACACCCACTCAGAGTTGTGCAGCCCTGAAGGGAGGTGAAGCAGGAAGGCCTCCCTAACCACCCTGTGGGGATGGGGCATGGAGAAGGGGATTGGGGTTGGACCAAGCCCTTTCCCATGGCAGGGTGTCCTTGCCTGATTGGATATGAGATAGGATTCTCACTTGTCTCTGCAGATCATTTTATTATGCAATCAAGCATGCAATTGGCTTTATTCCAATAAATGTGACCCTTGATTTACCCACACTTCATCTTGTCTTGCCTCTTCATTTCTCTGCTTTGTGTTGCAATCTAGTTCTCTCATAGCTACCCTCCCCAGTCCTAACCTTCTTTTGATTTCTTGACTATGGTCTCTATTTTGGTTAATGATTGTTCCAAGGTATTGATAATCCTTGACAAGTTCAATGTCCTCATTATCAACTTTGAAGTTACATAGATCTTCTGTTGCTGCCATTACTTTAGTCTTCTTGACATTCAGCTGTAGTCCTGCTTTTGTGCTTTCCTCTTTAACTTTCATCAGCATTCATTTCAAATCATGACTGGTTTCTGCTAGTAGCATGGTATCATCTGCATATCTTGAAAAAAAATGAAATGGACTGCCTTCAAGTTGATTCCGACTTATGGGCGACCCTATGATTAGGGTTTTCATGGTAAGCTTTATAAAGAGGTGGTTTACCATTGCCTTCCTCTGAGGCTGAGAGGCAGTGACTGGCCCAGGATCACCCAGTGAGCTTCATGGCTATGTGGGGATTCGAACCGTGGTCTCCCAGGTTGTAGTCCAACACCTTAACCACTACACCACACTGGCTCTTTCTCCCTCCAATTTTCACACCTCCATCTTGGTCCAATACTGCTTTCTGTATGATACGTTCTGCATATAGATTACACAGATAGGATGATAAAAAAGACCCCTGCCTCACCCCCTTTCCGATTGGGAACCAATCGGTTTCTCCATATTCTGTCCTTACAGTAGTCTCTTGTCCAGAGTATAGGTTGTGCATCAGGACAATCAGATGCTGTGCACCCCCATTTCTTTTAAAGCATTCCATAGTTTTTCATTATCTACACAATCAAAGGCTTTGCTGTAATCCAGAATTCCTTGGTCCGTACCATTATCTAACACATGTTTGTGATATGATCTCTGGTACCTCTTCCCTTTCTAAATCCAGCTTGCACATCTGCATTTCTTGCTCCTTTGTTGTAGAATCTTGAGCATTATTTTACTTGCATGGGACATTAAAACGATGGTTCGATAATTACTGCATTCCCTGGGATTCCCTTTCTTTGGAATTGGGATGTATATTGAATGCTTTCAAGCATTCCAAGCAGTTTGCATGTATTATCTAGTCAACCCTTACAACAAACCCTAAAAGGTAAGTTGGCATCATGATTATTCCTTCCATTGCTATAAGAGGACTGAGGCTGAGACAGGATGGCTTGTGGAAGTCACATGATATCAGTTGCTGGACCGGTGGCACAGGCCTCCTGCCCTTTTGACATGTGGACCCCCTTTTTGCAAGTAAGACATAAAGGGAGCCATAAACATGATCCAAAGCTGTGCAGGACAAACAGAAACCTTTGGGCAAACAAGGACTGGTATGGAAAGATGTGGCGGCGTTTCCTTCAGGATTTTCTGAAACTGAAACAAATGAGGCAGCCTTTTCATACAGAAACTCCCCTTGCCCCTGTGGTGCCCACTGGAGCCACAGGCCATGAGTGTAAATCTGTGTGTCTGAAACTCTCAGTATTTCTTGATAACTGCTTTAGGGTGGTTTTCAATGAAGGCAGGCCAAGTTCTCAATGTCCATTTACTGTACTGGGGCAGAATGATTATCTATCTGCCTCTTGAACAAAGCAGTCAGAGAGGAGACTCAAATCACACACCATAACATTATTTGAATTAATAGCCTGTATATTTAGAAACCTATTTGGCTGGTGTGTGTTTTCCCCCTTGAAGATTCTGCATTGATTACAATGGAAGATTTTTTTTTATATTGATTAGTAGATTGCACTCATGAAGAACATTTTAATGCCCTTAGTTATGTGCAAACTCTATTTGGAAGCAAGTTCCCCTGAAATTGATAAAACACAAAGGTGCTTAGAACTGGGGTGTTAAGTTCATACCCTTCCATTTCCCTCACAATGCTTGGAACAAGTGCTATTTCGGCCTATTCCATTATTTCACCTGCACATAATGGAGTTTGATTTTTGTTAATGTTTGTTGTTCGCCTTTCAGACATCTAAACCACAGACTGATGTTAAAGATGCACTCTCTTTCCAGGCAGCTCAGGGAGATGTAGTTCTGTGTGCACACTAGGGATCTCTGATAGAGATTTTCAGCAGCCTCCCCAGGTTTTGGGGGAAGGCATGAAACTTAAGTCAGTGTAAAAGAGATATACATTTTAGGTACAAATATGCCTTTAATGCAGGATACAGGTGATTTACAATAACCTCAGAACTATTAATTAATACTAGCAACAGATGAACAGTGGGCATTCTTTATAGTCACACAGATTTTGGATGAACAGATAGATAGGCAGACATAATGGATTAGAATAACAACAGACCATGTTAGAAATTTGCCAGCACAAGGCTCCAGTGCAGATATGTTGGGGGGGGCAGTTAGAGAAACATTTTCAAGACAATACAACCACAGACAAGACAGAATGACAAGTCAAGACTTAGAACATTACCTAAGCACTAAGAAAAAAAATGGAACAGCACCTGCTGGTGGTTTTGCACATACAGGAATACCTCAGTTAACAAATCCTCCAGGAAAACACCTCATTTTAACAATGTCTTTTTTGGATGCTGGGGGTGTGGGGGCACACACTCTGACATAGTCAGAATGTGGATCCTTGTCTATTGGATTGCAGCTGCTGCAGGCAGCTCTCTCATGTGTGGCTAGAATGGTACTCCTTGACAGGTGGTGCAGGCCCTATACAGCTCGGGACCAGGATACCTGAAAGACCATCTTATTTCATTTTCATTTTATTAAATTTATATACCGCCCATAGCCGAAGCTCCCTGGGCGGTTCACAACAGTCAGCATAAAATACAATGAAACACATATTTAAAACAGTTTTTTAAAAAGCTTAAAATTTAAATTTAAAACATAAACATTTTTACAGATACTAAAATGCCTGGGAAAAGAGGAAAGTTTTAACCTGGCGCTGAAAAGATAGTAATGTCGGCGCCAGGCGTACCTCGTCAGGAAGACTATTCCATAATTCGGGGGCCACCACTGAGAAGGCCCTCTTTCTTGTCGCCACCCTCCGAGCCTCCCTCTGAGTAGGCACCCGGAGGAGGGTCTTCGATGCTGAGCGTAGCGTACGGGTAGGTTCATATCGGGAGAGGCGTTCCATCAGGTATCGTCTTACCCCTTATATACCCAGCTGATCACTGCACTCTGCAGGTGAGGGCCTCCTGCAGATACCATCTTATCAGGAGGTTCATTCTGCACTATATAGGAAACAGACCTTTAGTGTGGCAGCACCTACCCTGTGGAATTCCCTTCCTTTGAATATTAGGCAGGCACCATCTCTGCTATCTTTTCAGTGCCTTTTGAAGACTTTCCACTTTCAACAAGCCTTTTAGGTTGAGACCTATCCCAGTCTGTGTCTGTGTTAGAATTGCTTAATATGTTTTTTAATAATGTTTAAAACCCTTTTTTAAAGTTGTGTTTTTTAAAATGTTTTTAACGCTGTTTTTTTTTAATGTATTTTAAGATCTTTTTTCTGATGTTTTAAAGTGTTTTTAGAGCTTTGTTTGCTGCTCTGGGCTCCTGCTGGGAGGAAGGGCAGGATACAAATTAAATAATAAAATAATAGTAAATAAATGTGTCCCGGTTTTCAAAAAAGGGAGGTGGAGACACACTGGAACTGGCAGAACAGTGTGTGTGCCTCTACCCACATAGTAAATTCCCCTTGCTGGATCGTCACCTTGTAGTGGTGAGTGGGCTTGTGTGATGATACCAATGAACCCTATGAGCGATGCCGTCGGGAGTCATGTACTCCCAGCAGGGTCACCCATGGCGGTAAGGTCAAGGGAGAGGAACCAGACAAAGAATGATCCAAGAATGTCCTCAATGGCAGAACAGGTGGAGAATAACAGCGTGTATGTTACAACGCCTGTGAAAGCGGACAAAGGCTGCAGCAGATAAAAGACTTCCAATCCTCGTGGTATCCATGCCACTGGATCAAAGCCTTTTTCTGTCAAGATTGTGTGTCGATCATTGTGCACCAATCTCCCCACATAAAACAAATTCATGCACACGTGTCTTGCAACCAAACCAAACCAAACCAAACCAAAAGTCCCATGGCGATTGGCAAATGGCAACGGGGGCAGGACTGTGAAATCCAGAAACCCTTAGTCATGGACCGGCACATGGGCGGTGGATACAGACTCAGTTGTCCTGGCTCAAGGTCCGAGACAGTTGAGTAGTTCGGCAGCTATATCCATGACTGAGCAGTCCTATTCAGGATCCACTCTGCTCACTCCGTATGGGGAGGGGGCTAGAAATGGTGTCCTAAACATAGTCTGCCTCATCTCTGTTCCTGCAAATTACTTGGGAAGACAGACAGACTAATGCTGCTGTCATTATCACCAGGTTGGGGGTCATTGCTCTCTATCGTTCTTGGGTCCCATTACATCAGCTACTACGGATTATCGGCTGCTGAAGCTCCTCGGATGCTGCTGTGTTGTCTGAATGTATGAGTGGGTTGTATGAGTGAGTGTGTGATTGTGTGTATATGCCATGAGTTTTATTATTTATTTTATTTTTATTATGTGCCTGGGCGAGAGGACAGTGTTGTGGGAGGGAGGACCAAAGGGGGCCCCTATTAGTGTAGTGACGGGTAATGGGAGGTATGGCGCTGTGAGTAGGACATGCCAGTTAAGGGGAACTCGCCCCAGACAACTGGTGGCTGTGACGTGTTCCGGTCCTCCTCACACCCACAGGATTGCTGGTAGTTCTATCAGCCAACCCTCGGATCTCCAGTTGCTGCTTTTTAATGCCAGATCGGTAAATAATAAAACCTCCCTCATCCATGACCTAATTGTGGATGAGGCGGCCGATCTGGCATGTATTACCAAGACCTGGGTGAGCGATCTGGGAGGTATTAATCTCTCCCAGTTGTGCCCACCTGGGTATTCGGTTCAGCATCTGGGTAGATCCGAGGGTCGGGGAGGGGGAATCGCTGTGGTCTATAGAAGTTCCATCCCTCTTGTTAGGCACCCTATCCAGATGGCTAATGGTCTAGAGTGTCTGCACATAACGTTGGGTCAGCGAGACAGACTGGGAATTCTGTTGGTGTACCGTCCACCCTGCTGCCCAACAGCCTCCCTAACTGAGCTGACAGAGGTGGTCGCGGATCTATTGTTGCGTTCCCCCAAACTTTTGGTATTGGGGGATCTCAACATTCATGCTGACGCCGCTTTATCTGGAGCAGCTCAGGACTTCATGACCTCCATGACAGTCATGGGGCTGTCTCAATTTGTTACTGGCCCTACGCATGTGTTGGGGCACACTCTGGACTTGATTTTTGCCACTGGATTAGGGGATGGTGATCTGAGAGTGAGGGATTTTTCATCTATTCCTTTGTCATGGTCAGATCACCGCCTATTAAGGTTTAGACTTACACTGTTTTCTCCCCTCTGCAAGGGTGGAGGACCAATTAAGATGGTCCGTCCCCGGAGACTAATGAATCCTGAGGGTTTTCTGATGGCTCTAGGGAATTTTCCGGCTGATAGAATTGACGGTCCTGTCGAAACCCTGGCCATGCTGTGGAATACGGAAATGGCCCGGGCAGTTGACACGATCGCCCCGGTGCGCCCTCTCCGTTGCAGAGCTCAATTGGCTCCCTGATTTACTCCGGAGCTAAGAGTGATGAAGCAAGAAAGGAGACGGCTTGAGTGCAAATGGAGGCGAACTTCCGACGGCTGTAATCATGCACTTGTGAAGCTCTCTACCAAACTCTATGTGAAGGCAGTGAGAGCAGCAAAGAAGCAATACTTTGCTGTCTCTATTCAGTCATCCCTTAACCGCCCAGCGGAACTTTATAAAGTTGTCCGGGGACTTTTACACTCTGGTCCCCAGGACGCAATAACACCATCAATTGCCCGCTGTAATGAGTTTGCGCGACACTTTCGTGATAAGATCATGAACATCCGCCGGGACCTTGACTCCATTATTGTAGCAGTTGATCCTAATGAGGTATCCAGAGCACAGTCTTGTCCTGTTTTATTGGATGAGTTTCAGTTGGTACAGCTCGAGGATGTGGACAAGGTGCTTGGACAGGTGCGGGCGACCACTTCTGCTCTGGATCCTTGCCCCTCATGGCTAATAAAAGCTAGCAGGAATGGAACAGCCGGCTGGGCCAAGGAGGTGATTAATGCCTCTTTACGAGAGGGAGTGGTCCCACCCTGCCTGAAACAGGCGGTGGTGAGACCGCTCCTAAAAAAATCCTCCTTGGACCCTGATAATTTGGACAACTATAGGCCAGTAGCAAATGTCCCATTCCTGGGCAAGGTTCTAGAGCGTGTGGTCGCTCGCCAACTCCAGGCTCTCTTGGATGAAACTGATTATCTAGACCCATTTCAATCGGGCTTTCGGCCGGGGTTTGGTACAGAAACGGCCTTGGTCGCCCTGTATGATGACCTCTGTCGGGAGAAAGACAGAGGGAGTGTAACTCTGTTGGTTCTCCTTGATCTCTCAGCGGCGTTTGATACCATCGACCATGGTATCCTTCTGGAGCGACTTACGGATTTAGGAGTGGGAGGCACTGCTTGGCGGTGGCTCTGCTCCTATCTCGGGAATCGTCTCCAGAAGGTGATGCTGGGGGAACATTACTGGAGTCCCTGGGTACTCCAATATGGAGTCCCGCAGGGTTCAGTTCTGTCCCCCATGCTTTTTAATATCTATATGAAGCCGCTGGGTGAGGTCATCAGGAGTTTTGGAGTGCGTTTCCAGCAATATGCTGATGATACGCAGCTCTACTACTCCTTTTCATCTTCGTCAGGTGAGGCTGTTGATGTACTAGACCGCTGCCTGGCCGCGATAATGGGCTGGATGAGAGCTAATAAACTGAAACTCAATCCTAACAAGACTGAGATGCTGTTGGTGGGAGGACCCTCTGCCCAGATGGTTGATGTTCGACCTGTCCTAGATGGGGTTACACTCCCCCTAAAGGAACAGGTACGTAGTTTGGGGGTCTTATTAGATCCGCTCCTGTCACTTGAGGCTCAGGTAGCCTCGGTGGCACGGAATGCATTCTACCAGCTCCGGCTGGTAGCCCAACTACGACCCTATTTGAGCAAGGAGCATCTTGTCTCAGTTATCCATGCTATGGTAACCTCTAGATTGGACTACTGTAATGCACTCTACGTGGGGCTACCTATGAAGACGGTTCGGAAACTTCAGCTAGTGCAAAATGCTGCGGCCAGAGTTCTCACTGGGACAAAGAAATTTGACCATATAACACCTGTCCTGGCGCAGCTGCACTGGCTACCGATATGTTTCCGGGCCAGATTCAAAGTGTTGGTTCTTACCTATAAAGCCCTAAACGGCATCGGACCGCAATACCTGATGGAGCGCCTCTCTCGCTATGTACCTACCCATTCACTACGCTCGACGTCGAAGGCCCTTCTCCGGGTTCCAACCCATAAAGAGGCCCGGAGATCAACAACTAGATCTAGGGCCTTCTCGGTGGTGGCCCCCGAACTATGGAATGCCCTCCCAGATGAGATACGCCTGGCGCCTTCTCTGTTATCTTTTCGGCGCCAGGTAAAAACTTACCTTTTCGCCCAGGCTTTTTAAATTTTGTAAATTTTTAAATATTTTAATTTAACATTTTAAACTTAATATGATCTTAATTTAAATCTCAATGGCAATTTTATTAATGTTTTATAATTGTACTATATATATATATTTTTTTCCACACTTGCTCATATTTTAATTGTGATTTTATTTGTTGTACACCGCCCTGAGAGCTTTCTGCTATAGGGCGGTCTAGAAATGTAATTAAATAAATAAATGAATAAATAAAATGTTAGCACTTTGGAAGAAGCAAAGACTACCAGTGTTGAAACAATGATCCTTCAACATCAACTTTGCTGGACTGGCCATGTTGTTCGAATGCCTGATCACCGTCTTCCAAAGCAGCTACTTTACTCCCAACTTAAGGATGGAAAATGGAATATTGGTGGACAGCAAAAGAGGTTTAAAGATGTTCTTAAAGCAAATCTAAAAAAATGTAACATGAGCATCGAGAACTGGGATGTCTTGGCCCCAAATGGAGGTCGGCTATTATCATACGAGGACTTTGAAGAATCACGAATACAGGGCAAATGGGACAAACGAACTAAGCAGAAGGCACATCAAACAAATCCTCATCGCGACCATCTTCCATCTGGAAACCTACGTCCTCACTGTGGGAGGCTGTGTGGATCCAGAATTGGCCTACACAATTACTTACGGACCCACTGTTAAACACCTTATCTTGGCAGACAATCTTACTCAACTACGAGTGATCACCAATGAATGAACGAATGAACACAGTACATCTAAAAGCACAAAAACGCATCTTTGAAATGCATCTTTCAAAATTCCTTTTCCCCAGCAATTTAAAATACTGATTTCTCAGTGTTATGTTTGATTCCTCCCTGCCATGCTTCAATAAGAAATCTAAGCAGTTGCAAAGTAATTGCCATTCTGGTGCTCCCTGGAAAACATTGCAGCAATGTCTTACACAGCATATGCCTGCATATTATCTTTCTCCTGGCCTGCTGCTCCACCTTGATGATGCTGACACCATTGTTTGATTGCATAAATCATAAAAAAGAAGGAAAGATTCAATTAAAACTCAATTGTAGAGCAAACACAATTGTGTTTTTTTTCAGAGAATGGAAGATAGCCTTACCTGTCCTATACCTTATCTTTTGTGGGGGGTATTGTTATTTCAGTCTAAGTGAATTATCTCCATTACACCTGCAAGCCCTTTGCATTTTTTTCATAGTGCTAACAATTACTAGCAGCTAAGTCTGCCACCCATTTAAAGAAATCCTCATCAAATAGTATGAGACCAATCAATTAATTAAATTTGCATGCATATGCATACGAATAAAACATTAGTTCTGAAGGGAAGAATGCATATATCCTTTGTTTTTTGATGATGCATGCAAAAGGCACCAACTTAAAAGAAGCCTTCTGTCCTCTGGGTAAGAGTACTAGGAACACCTCCTCTAAAATTACTTTTCTATGTTTGGAAGTATTTGTATAAATTGTGCAGAACCACAGAGGAGTGGGGTCCTGGTAGATAAGTAATGATTTTAAATTAATTGTTTGCAGGGGGAAGGGTTTTTTGTTTTTGTGTGTGGGTTTTTTGGGTTGTTGTCTGGTGGTTTTAAGGGTGGGTAGCCTGCCTGAGTTGTGGAAGCCAGTGTCAGGGGCATGTGTCAATTGGAGGGGAGTGATGGGGGGAGCGGGGAGGCCAATATATAATGAGGCTGGGAGGCAGATGCTGGTGGAGTGCTAGGGGCAGGCCACGTCAGGTAAGAGGAACTAAGGAGAGATGCATAATATCTGTCCCCTGTTCCAGGCCTGTCCGGAGCCGAAAGATAGCTGGGGGATGCTTGACTCCATACTCTGGCCTTCGATTGCTGCTGTGCAATGCCAGGTCTGTTGTCCAAAAAACATGTCTCATCCATGATATGACATTGGATGAGGGCGCAGACCTGGCATGTATTATGGAAACCTGGCTGGATGAGGCCGCTGCTCCTATCCTCACGGCCATGTGTCCAGCTGGGTTCTTGTATGCACAGCAGCCAAAGGTCAGTAGTCAGGGAGGGGAAGTGGTGGTTATTTACCAAAGGTCCCTGGTTCTCAACAGGCCTCCTCTCTGTGAGACCAAGGTTGTTGACTGCATGTACTGGAGGTTGGGCCCAAAGGGCAGTCTAGGGATTCTGCTCTTGTGCAGTCCACCCTGCTGCACGACAGACTCCCTGGCCAAGGTACTGGAGGTGGTCTTGGATGTGCGTGCGCAGTCCCCAAACTTGTTAGTATTGGGAAACTTTAATGTACATTTGGAGGCCATCCTCACAGGGGTGCCTCGGGACTTCATGGAAACCAAGGCTTCCTGGGAGCTGCACCTTATTCCAAAGGGGCCCACCCATGTAGCTGGTCATGCACTCGACCTTGTGTTTGTCTCGGGAGAGGAGGGGAGCGATCTGAAAATTGGGGGTACATCCATCACCCTCTTGTCATGGTCAGATCACTACTTGGTGAGGGTGGACTTCTTGGTGCCACAAACCCTCCATGGGGGTGGAGGACTGTGATGATCCCACAGTTGGCTCTACCTGTGATACTCCCACCAGGGCCACCACCTGTCAGGATCTCGGTTTTTATTTGTTCTCTCACATGCTCTAGCACAGGTTTCACAAGATCCCACTGCTAGGCAGCACTACCAGCCACTTCCTGTAAACACTACTGCCTGAGACTTCGCCTTTAGTCTCCTTCTGCCTTCTTGTTACTATGTGTCTGAGTGCCCTTGCCGTCCACAACCCCCTGTAGTTTGTGTATAAAGTATACAGCCCTGGGTTGCTCTATATGCTTGACAATGTTACAATATCTCTCTCTTCACCGCTGCCACCATTTGATACTGTTTCTCTCCAGCCTTTGGTATTACCCTGCCCACCCTTCTGGTCTGTATCAACCCCAGTCAAGGATCAGGCTTTTGGTAAACCAATAAAATATTTATTTATAAACACCAGGAAATAACAAGATTATGTAAGGTAGATTTAACAAGCGTATAGTTTCATACAATGTCACTCTTTATGTTTCTGGTCATATATAATTTGCCTAAATATCAGCCAAATACAATCCAAGCCTCCCTCAGAACTCTGCCAACCAACTCATCCAAATTTTTTATTAAAACTGCCCAGTTTTAATATTGTTGCTGCAGATATATTGTTTTATATTGTATTACTGTATTTTATCTATTGTATTTTAACAATTTTGTAAGTCGCCTAGAGTGGCCATTGGCCAGATAGGCGACGAAGAAATTAAATTTATTATTTATTATTATTATTAAATAACTCTCCACACACTCTTCCAGGAAGGGTGGCTTAGCCTGTGCTGCCTCTGAGTCGGGCTCTCGTCTCAGAAGAAGCTTTTTCAGATCTAAAATCAGTCAGAACATTCTTTTTGACTGGTAAAGATTTTCTCCCGGGCAGGGAGAAACGTAGAGATTAACCTCAAAGCCTGTTTTTGTTGGGAGGACTGGATTTCATTAATTTATGAGACAAAGTTCAGCCAGCAATGTGGACGGACTTCCATCAAGCTCTTTCTGACTAAGCGACACGTTTATCTTTTCTTCAAAGAAAAACGAAACTTAATAGGCAAGCATCCTTCTTTCTATATATTTTTTTATTTGGTTTAAATTGTTACAGCAAAAAAGAGATTTGTCAATGAATCAGCTATAAAGAACATCTGGTGAGTTATAACTCTTCTCTTTTCCTCACGAAATTAAGGAGGAAAGAAATCGAAAAAAGCTTATCTTTGTTTTTATTGCAAAAAGCTGGCCTGGAGGTGCATTCTAAAGATACCAACGGAAGAGGGATTTCTATTTCGAGGAGGGGAAAAAATAAATAAATTTGATTTATGAATTTTGGAGTATTATATGTCTGGGACTATTTTTTTTTTTGTCTATTTCATTTTGACGAATCTGCTTGTTCACAACGCCACTAACTGTTTGAAGCTGGGAACTAAATTTGTTTTGTTTTCCTGAACACATAAGAGATAAGACACTGATGTCAGCAAGCCTGGAATATTAACCCAATTGTGGCTGAAATAATTTTTTGTTTTTGTGGTTCTAAGAATGGCAACCAGGGAAGTGACTGAGACCATGGAAGAAATTATGTTTCAGAAAATAATGAGTGAGATTGAGATAACGAAACAAACCCTGAGACAGGAGATGAAAATTGAATTTAGCAAAATGACGCAGGAGTTTAAAGAAATAGGGGATTCTGTGAGAGTGCAGTTTGATGGGATTAGAGATGAGAAAAGAAAAATTGAAGGGAAGATACAAGCCCTGGAGACTGGAACAAATATGGAATTGGAAAAAGATCTGGAGTTTATGGATGTTAGAAATAAAGTTTACTGTTTGGAATTCAACATTGTCTCCGAAGAAATTAATGAAGATATTAGTGATAAAGTTATCAATGTCTTGGATAATTTTCTTGACTGGAATGATGTGATGGGGCTTGACATAGAAAAAATCTATGGAATTAACTACAAATATGTGACAATAGAAAAACTCTTAAGAGATGAGCCAGTGCATTTTGTAAAAAAGAAGAGCAGAGATGTGACTTTACAACAATATTTCAGCAACATATTCAGAATTGATGGCAAGGACATATTTGTGATGGGGGAAATTCCCATCAGACTCTTGTTATATGACTATGGCTATGACAGCAAGATCATCATGGGATACTGATAATGGATGAATGGATACTGAAACCACTGGATTTAAGATGGAAGATGGAATTAATATTGATAATGGAAGAATGGTTATGGAAATTATTGGACCTAACAGATTTGACGAGATGGATTAATTGATATGTTTATTTGGACTATGGCTATGACAACAAGATTATTATGGGATACTGATAATGGAATAATGGCTACTGAAATTACTGGATTTAACAGGATTATTGAAGATGGAAGATGGAATTAATATAGATAATGGAAGAATGGCTATTGAAATTATTGGACCTAACAGATTTGAATTAGATGGATTAAGCGACATGTTTATTTGGAGAAAAATTCAAAGATATCTCTCTCAAGGAATTGAAACCTCTCTTTGACTTTTTGTGGAAAGAATAAAGTAATGTTTATGAGATTTGATGATTAATTAAGATAACTATTGGAGGAAAGTGATTTTATAATATAATTTTAGAGACAGGATTGTTATATATTGTAGACCTATAACTGATCTGTGACAAATCGGAAGTCAACATTTTATTTTATTGTTTAATTGTTTTTGTTTTGTTTTGTTTTTTGTCTTTGAAAATTTGAATAAAAATTAATGATTAAAAAAAAAGACAAATAACTCTCCACTAACGACTCTCACGACTCTCCCAACAACTCCCCAACAATTCCCCCCGACTCAACTGTCATCCTCTCATTTATACCTTCAGCCATTCAAACACTCAGCCAATAATCATCCAACATTCTCCAGCATTCTAGCCCATGTACTCCCCCTTCTCACTCAATCACTTACCATATATCGCTTAATAAACCCGTACTTACCATATTTACAGATATTAAAATACAGGGACATCACAAGGACCCATTAGGATGGTCTGCCACAGATGTCTGATGGATCCAGATGGATTCCTGAATGCGCTTGGGGATTCTTTGGAGCATGCACACGGGCACTTGGTTGAGCCCCTGGTGAAGGGGTGGAATGCTGCAATCACCAGGGCATTAGACCGGGTGGCTCCAAATGCCCTCTCTCCCTGAATAGAGCTCAGACGGCACCGTGATATACTCCACGGTTGCGAACTCTGAGGCAGGAGGTGATATGGCTAGAGCGCCAGTGGTGGAAATCTTGCTCTGACGATGATCGGACATGGGTTAGAGCAGCTGCAGCAGCCTACCATGTGGCGATGAGGGCAGCAAAAAAGGATTTTTGTGCTGCCTCTATTGCGTCCACAGAGTGCTGTCCCAGGAGGCTGTTCCAAGTGGTCCGGAGCCTGGTCAGCCCAGTTGCCCCGGAACCAATGGAACATGCTAAGGCCTCCTGTGATGAGTTTGCAAAGCACTTTATGGAGAAAATCAATCATATTAAGAGTGCTATTCCGTGTGCTGTGGACACAGTGAGCGAGCCAGAGGCGGCCAGTGGTGATCCGGTGGTGTGGGATCGGTTCCAGCTTCTTCCTTCTGATGAAGTGGACAAGGTGATTTCAACCTTAAAGCCAACCACTTGCGTACTTGACCCGTACCCATCATGGCTCATTATGAGCTGCAAGGACAGGCTGGGGAGGGGATCAAGATGGTGGTAAATACATCCCTGGAAGAGGGAGTAATGCCATCAGCTCTCAAGGAGGCAGTAATAAAACCAATTCTAAAGAAGCCCTCCTTGGATCCCCAAGATCTGAACAACTTTTGCCCAGTCCCAAATCTACCATTCCTGGGCAAGGCAGTTGAGCGGGTGGTGGCGAAGCAGTTGCAAGTGCATTTGGAGGAAGCGGATTATCTGGATGCATTTCAATCATGCTTCAGGCCTGGACATGGGACTGAAATGGCCTTGGTCGCCTTGGTGGATGATATGAGGAGGGCGTTGGATAGGGGTGAATGCACCTTCCTTGTCCTCCTGGATCTCTCAGCGGCTTTTGGTACCATTAACCACGGTATCCTTCTGGACCACTTGAAGAGGTTAGGCATAGGGGGCACTGTATTGCAGTGGTTCCATTCCTTCCTCTCTGGTAGGTACCAGATAGTGGCATTGGGGGATGAGGTTTCGGATCCTTGGCCTCTCACTTGTGGGTTGCCACAGGGCTCCATCCTCTCCCAAATGCCGCTGGGGGCTATCATCAGAAGATTTGGGCTGCAGTGTCACCAGTATGCTGATGACATGCAGCTCTATCTCTCATTCAAATCTTCACCAAGATTGGCTGTAGAAACCCTGTCCAAGTGCCTGGAGTAGGTGAGTGGCTGGATGGGAAGGAATAAGCTGAAGCTGAACCCTGACAAAACTGAGGTATTGTTTGTGGGAGACAAGGGAAGGTTGGGGGATGTTGACCTGGGGCTCAATGGGGTACAATTGCCCCTGAAAGACCAGGTCCACAGCCTGGGGGTCATTCTTGACTCCCAGCTGTCCATGGAGACTCAGATCTCAGCTGTGAGCCGGGCAGCGCTGTATCAACTCCATCTGATACGGAGGCTGCACCCCTACATTCCCAACCATCTGCTCCCATCTGTGGTACATGCCCTGGTCTCCTTTCGCCTAGACTACTCTAATGCGCTCTACGTGGGGTTACCCTTGAAAACTGTCCAGAAGCTGCCACTGGTACAGAATGCGGTGGCTCGCCTGATTAAAGGCAGCTGCTGGTGAGATCACATCACACCAGTGCTGAAGGAGTTGCACTGGTTACCGGTTGTTTTCTGGGCCCAATTCAAAGTGTTGGTTCTGACCTTTAAAACCCTATACAGTTTCAGCCCAGTCTATCTGAAGGAGCGCCTCTAACATCATCAGGGATGCTGCTCAACAAGATCAGCCTCAAAAGGCCTTCTCTCTATCCCACCAGTTAAAACAGCTAGACTAGTGAGAACTAGGGAGAGGGCTTTTTCAATTGTGGCCACCACTTTGTGGAATTCCCTCCCAAATGATCTCTGCCATGTCCCCTCTATGATGAGCTTCCGCCAGGCCTTGAAGACCTGGCTCTTCAGGCAGGCTTTTGGGGTGGGTTAGGTTTTATTATTGTTGTTGAGATTTTTAATGTTTTAATGTATTTGTATGTTTTTGTTTTGTACGTCACCCAGAGTGGCTGGACAGCAAGTCATGTGGGCGACTAATAAATTTAATTAATAAATAAATACTGGGGCTAGAGCTCCTACTGTAACTTTTACTCAATTCCCGGTTTGCTTTTATTCTCCTTTCCCCTACAATCTTAAGGCTAGCTAAAGCAGCCTTCCCCAACCTGAAGCCCTCCAGATGTTGTTGGAGTATAACTCCCATCAGCCCAAGACACCATGACCATGATCAGGGAGCTGTAGTCCAAAACATCTGGAAGGTACCAGGCTTGTAAAGACTGGCCTCCAAGATCTTACCTTGAGGGATTTTAGGAGTACAGCTATTTGAACGAATAGAGTTGCGGGCTTGTTGGCCCTCCTGGATCTGAAGGGTCCTCTCAGTATATCTCAGCAGCCTTACCTTCCCTTTTATTCCTTTTTATGCACCATAGCTTCATTGAACTGCCCCTCACCCTCCCTGCTTCATGATCCTCTCATGGCTCTCCTCTGGCCCTACTTCCTTTGCTCACCCATTCTCCTTTTCTGACTTAAGGAGAAGCTCCTGAAGTTCTTAGGGAAGCACTGGCAATGTAGTGTGGCATATGCCACTTTGCTTATATATTATTCTTTAGGAAAGTTGTGTGCAAATATTTTCAATAAATGAAATACATAAAAAGTATGAGACAAGCCTATTTCTCAGCAGAAAGAGCAGGCTACAATGACAAGGGAAAGTTCAGCTCTGACTACAACTTCTTGTTCTCTGGGTTATGATCTGCACTGTAATTCATCTGACAGGTTTTCTCTGCTATTCCATTATGGGAATGTAATGATAACACAGTGAACACCAATAGACTGGCAGCAATGTGTGTGTGGGGGGGGGCAAGAAGGTGGTGGTGGCAAGTGAGAATCCATCACAGGAAACTTTGTACATGTCAAACACATGCTATGTGACTTACCACCACTGATGATTATGTAGCTCTTGCCGGAATGGTTTAGTGTTCACAGACTAGGCAGGGCCAAACTGGCTGCTCGCAAGACAGCATGATGTTCATGGATGATTGGAGCTGTAGTCCAACAACACCTGGAGAACTACAGGTTCTCTGCTGAATGCAATGGGGAAAGAAAAGGATTTTGGAGCTCCCTGAAAATTCCTGGAGAAACCTTTCTCTAGTTACATCTTGTCAGAAGAACAGCAGCAGGGATCATTCAATTAGTAACCTAAGGGTTAATTCTGGTAGTGTTAAAGTCAACTAACCAAGAAGAATGATAACAGTTGTGATAACACTAATGCTGCTCAGGGTGGGACTTTCATTTCAGGTGTTGCAGAGTTTGATACAAAAGTTCTCTCCCTCTTCTACTCAGTGCCTATGAAATAAGAAGCTGGCTTATACCAAGTCACACTATTTGTCTGTCTGGCCCAGTATTATCTACTCTGACTGGCAATGGCTCTCCACCAAGGTCGCAGGAAGAGGTCTTCTCCATCATTTATAGCTGTTACCTGAAACTAATAGTTGTTACATGCAAGGAAAAACAATTGATTAGGTTTGTTTTTGTTGCAGCCCGGTTATTAATAGCACGATTTTGGAAGGATCTGAAAGGTATATCTATTTTGTTGTGGTACAGTAAAGTCTGTTAATTAGCTTTAATAGAGAAATTTTTCTCAGAAGTTAAAGATGGTGAAAAGGCAGAAATGTAAAAACTCTTTTGTGGCAGAGTGGGGGAGCTTTATGACATATACTAATATAGCAAACAATAAAAACAAGGTTCCCAAGGAATTCCAAAATTTATGGAATCTATAAAGGTGACCAAATAATAATATCTGATTATTGCCTTGTATATTTAAATACAGGAAATCTTATTTTATATAGATGTTGTTTCCCCTTACCCTCAATGGATGTATGACTTATTTCTCTGAAAATTAATAAAATTGGGGAGAATTAAAAAAAAAAACCCTAGTTGCTACCTGGTCCTTTTAACTGGGGATGTCAGGGACTGAACCTTAGATCTTCTCAACTGAAAGTATGTTCTTTGTCACTAAAATATGATTCCGCACCTAATCACTTCTCTTTCTCCCCACACTACTTTTAAAATGGTTAATCTAACATTGCTATTTTTTTTTTGCATACCTACACATCATCTTGGGTGTTCTCTAACAGAAAGGCAGTAAAAGGTATTATAGATCTGTCATTCTCCCCCCCTCTTTTCATAAAACAAAAATGGAGACTGCTATGTAAGTGACATGCTGGATTATGATATCCAGCAGGGATAGAGAATCTCAGGCCTAGGTGCTGAATGCAGTCCTCCAAGCCTCTCTGCCTGGGACTCTCCCCAGATCACATATTTCACTGGTCCTGCTTCATACCCTCCTTGAGTATTTTTGCCTGGCTGAACCATGTCCTTGAATTCTGGTATACTTTGTGCTTGCCTGGATGGAGAATAGACTGGGGTGCACAACGTTTATTATTATTATTATATCATGTCCTTCCTCCCAGCAGGAGCCCAGGGCGGCAAACAGAAACTCTAAAAACACTTTAAAACATCA
The DNA here is from genome assembly GCF_030035675.1 of Rhineura floridana. NCBI lineage: Eukaryota > Metazoa > Chordata > Lepidosauria > Squamata > Rhineuridae > Rhineura > Rhineura floridana. The sequence goes on along the minus strand of NC_084480.1, from coordinate 198,616,771 downwards.
TAAAAAGACCTTAAAATACATTAAAACAAAACGTTAAAAACATTTTAAAAAGCTTTAAAAACATCTTTAAAAACAAAAAAGGGTTAAAACATATTATTAAAGAAAACATATTAAAAGCAATTCTAACACAGACACAGAGTGGGATAGTTCTCCCCTTAAAAGGCTTGTTGAAAGAGGATAGTCTTCAAATGGTGCCAAAAAGATAGCAGAGATGGCACCTGTCTAATATTTAAGGGGAGGGAATTCTACAGGGTAGGTGCCCCCACACTAAAGGTCCATTTCCTATATTGTGCAGAATGAACGTTAAACATTCACTGTTGTTGCTCTGCTCACTTTTTTTTCTGCCCCTCCCCCCCCAGCCACTGGCATCTGTTGAAAACCTTCCTCTTTCAACAGGCCTTTTAAGCAGAGACCTTGTCCCAGTCTGCTTTTTAAAAAAATGTTTTTAAAGATGTTTTGTTGTGATATATTTTAAAGTCTGGTTTTTATGATGATTTAGAGTGTTTTTAGTGCTGTTGCTTGCTGCCCTGGGCTCCTACTGGGAGGAAGGGCAGGATATAAATCTAATAAATAAATAATAAATAATGTGGCCCCTAGAAAGTTGCCCAGGATGGGATTCAGCCCTTGGACTGAAAAAGATTCCCCTTCCCTAGTATACAGAAATTGTTTAGGTTTTTGATGCCTGATGCTGAAAATGAAATGTCAGCTCTTCTGCCCCCAAGTAGTTTATTTGTTGTCCATCAATGATGTCCCTGAATCTGTCACTTGAGGTGGCCTGCATTACTGTTTGGTGGCAGAGACATTCATACATACCTACACACACAATTTTCAAATATTGGTTAAAAACATCATGACAGATTTTACTTATCTCTGTAATAGCCTTCACAGATTTATGCACAAAGACTGGTGTGATTTCAAGGTACAGTAGGTCGATCTAGGACTAACACAAATCTTGTTTGCCTTATGTACCAAAGACATTAGATATGAAATCTCGGTTGGCAAATAAATAACATGGAATGCACTGATGACATTTTTACAGGGTCACTTTTCTGGTCCACAAACATAATAGCTATTGTATGTCATTTCTCTATTTTAAAAAAGCATTTAAGTTAATATTTACAGAACAGTTACTGCCTTACGTACTGTATGTATCACCTTATGCATTTATGCATGAGGAGAACATTTAGTGAATTCAATTCTTATGGTGGTATAATATCAATATGCATGGACAGGGTCTGGATATTTTTACAGTTCTGATAAATTTGCAAAGATTCCTGGAAAACACTATTAATTTATCTTTTAGGCTTGGGAACATGTTCAATTTCACATTAGGTCTTTTCCCATGGGAACTAATAACTGCCAGTACAGTTCAGACCAAAATTTCAACTGGAAATCAAAGTAAATTATAGGTTGTATCCTCAGGTGAACCAACTTAGGAATGTTGGAAGAGGACACAGTATCTTACACTGTCCCCTTCAGAGCTTGGAAAAGTTACTTTTTTGAACTACAACTCCCATCAGCCCCAGCCAGCATGGCCACTGGATTGGGCTGATGGGAGTTGTAGTTCAAAAAAGTAACTTTTCCAAGCTCTGCCCCTAGTCAGTCAACCTCTAATAAGGACCCATTTGCACTATACATTCAAAGCAGTATCATACCACTTTAAACAGTCATGGTTTCCCCCAAAGAATCATGGGAACTGTAGTTTGTTAATGGTGTTGAGAATTGTTAGGAGACCCTTATTCCCCTCACAGAGCTACATTTCCCAGAGTTCTCTGGGAAGAGGGATTGTTTATTAAACTCCTCCAAGAATGCAAATCCAATGAAAGTACCAAGCACCAGGCAAGTCTCGGTACTGATGGGCTATGTTTGGTTTAGTGAGTTAGAAGTTGTATGCCTGGCTTAACTGTCTTCCCAGCCTAGGAGCAGTTCAGTTAAAGGAAAAGAAAGGAACCAGAGTTTGCCACATAACTACAGACCATGGCCCAGGTGGAAGAAAATGGCACAGCAAAAATAAGAGTTTTCCCACTATTTTGCAATAATGCCCAGAGAGCGAGAGAGAGAGCGCAAATGAGCGAACTCATCAGCACATCATTCTGGCACCTCTCTTGTTGCTGCACATGGCAGCCATTTTGTGTTGGCACCCACAGCCCTTTTTTCAAGATATGAGCACTGACACCTCAATTTTTACCCCCAAAACACTGCCCATTGTCAATTCATCATATTTATTACATTATATTCTAGCTTTTTTTCAAAGGAGAATTAACTTTGTTCATTATTCTACTTTCTCCAATTTTATCCTCACGACAATCCTCTGAGGGAAGTTTAGATGAGAGAGTCACTCATCGAGCTTCATGGCTGAGTGGAGATTTGAACCAGGGTCTTCCTAGTCCTAGTCTGATGCTCTAACTGCATACAGTTTTTTACTTGAGCAAGTGGGTGAGATCATAGTTCTGACAGAAAGCTTCCTGGCTGTGAGTGGGATACATTTCCTTTCAGAGGTATGTGTGGATACATCCAACAAACTCTCATTAGCAGTTCTTGTCTAGAGCTGCCTTTTTATTTACCAGTCCCTGATCCTGTGCCTTTAATAGCAGCTTGATCTGCAAAGATTAGCAGGTGATAGTATTTAACTGATATGTGCAAGCCTTCACCTGCCAATTTATACATACCAAGTTGTTATTAAAGGCAGAGGAACAGGCCAGGCTAGTTATGGCAGTTGGGAACCCTACCTGCCTCACACTTTCAGAATTTTTGTAGCAAAAAAAGCTATAACATTGGAAGTCAGCCATTTCTTTTCTTTAATTTTAATCCTGATTCCAATGGTCCCAGACTGTATGTATAATCTGTAATAATTGCTTAAAACAATTGTACCAAACAAGGCAAAAAACTGGGACAACCACTAGTACTCTGATATACAAGGGGATACTTCGATCCTTGTTAAGAGACCTTCAAGCTGAGAAGCAAAGACACACAGCAAGTATTATTTCATAACACTGTCATTAGAAGAACACATTAGGGACCTGTTTAAAAGTAATTTGTTGTACCCAAAAATCAATAATTCAGTGCTTAGCAGGTGAAAGTACTGATAGGCAAGCACACAGAGGCAGGTGAACATAATGAAATAACTCTGTCTAGAGTTAATTAAAATAATAATGCAATCTAAGAGTGCTGAATCAAGAATTTTGAACACATCAGCAGAACTAATTTATCTTCCCTTTCCATTTGGAATTCCCATTATAACATTCAGTATAATTTTATTACATTCCCTTCTCCTTGTTGTAGATCATCTGATTATAATTAAGCATTAAATATCCCCCAAAGTGGGAAAATGCATTATGAGCTTCCCCCAACACATCACTTTTTTATTGCCAGCTTCAGTAACTAAAATGAAATTTAAATAAATAAATGCTATGAAATTTCTTAGGTAAACTGAGCAGTTTCTATGAGCATTAGAAGCCTATGAACAGTAACTGTAGCTCTCCATACACCATTGAAATGATCAATATGGCATACATAGTTTCAAAGTCAGCTGCTGCACAGTGTGCTATGAAATAAGAATATATATAAAGAACTTATGTAATTTATTAGTGAAGGAAATGCTTATTCTTATTAGAAGAAATAAGTTTGCCCAAAGCACTCTAACCTAAAAGAGCTTTGCATGATTCTATTTTTAATATGCCTAAAGAGACACAATAGACTTTCCATGTGAGCATCATGCAGTATTCTCATCTGATGAATGAGTCAGCATGTGTCCAGAATAATGTCTCAGCACATCTCAGTATTTTGACAGAGGTTTATTCACATGACCAGTTACCCATTCACTAAAATCATGTTGATTTCAACATATTACAATGGCCCTGTGAAGGGACATTCATTCTTGTTCTGTGTGAATGAAGCTCAGGCAAGCAGGAGGCTAGAATGGGACTATTATTAGACATACTCAAATCTAGTACTGTAAAGTTTAGATTAAACTTTAGAAAGAACATCCTCATGGTACAAGCTGATAGACAGTGAAACAGACAGCCTTGGAAGGTGGTTGATCCTCCTTTGTTAGAGGTTTCTAAGCAGAAGCTGAATGGCCACCTATCCAGGATACTATCACCCTCAATAAATAAATAGTAGAGGATTTCCTGCATCAGCAGGGAGTTGGACCTTTGAAGCTGCTTTTAATTCCATGAATTTAGGTATACCATCCAACTCTGAGAACCTAAGGTCAATGGCTTCAACTGGAAATGCAATTACATGAATCATTCTGCTCTGTTTGCTGGGCAAAGACAAAAGGCCAGTCTCTTTGAAATTTAAACAAGGTCTGATCAATCTAGTGTTGATCAATACTGCCAACCAATATCAGGGTCTGATGTTGTACACTCCTTCTGCAACTGAAGTGGGCTATGAGCAGTTCATGGTAGTTCACTAAACTGGCTGATCTCTGAGGTTCCTGGTTTGTCTTTGACACAAACATACTGTTTACTCTGATATGCAGCATATACTCTCCACAGTCTTAGGCAGAGGTCTTTTCCATCACCTGTTACCTGATCTTTTAAACAGTTGATCAGGTTTTAAACCTGGGACTTACTGCATACAAATCATATGTTCTACAATTAAGCTGCGGCTTTTGCTTTCAGTTTTAAACAAATCACAGTTGCCTATAATGGCAAAACTTGGAACTGTGGTTTAGTTAAACTTTAGTTGCATATGTGAGTGTGGTTGGGGAAGACAGCTGAAACTATTATTTGTTTCAGCTGTGTTCTCACCAGCTAGAGATTAAGCAAATCACAGTTCCCCAAGTATGGATATAACCAGGGAATGTGGTTTGCTTAAAATCAGAAAATAAACTTTTCAACCTTCCTTTCCATGGATCCCTTTCAATTTGTACAGCCCGAGGATGTGGACAAGATCCTTGGAGAGGCGAGAACCACCACATGTCTGCTGGATCCTTGCTCTTCCTGGCTCATCAAAAGTGCCAAAGGGAAACTGGCCGACTGGGTGTGGGGAGTGGTTAATGCCTCTTTACAACAAGGCAGAATTCCATCGTGCCTAAAAGAGGCAGTTGTACGGCCTTTGCTGAAAAAGCCCTCCCTGGATCCCTCTATAATGGGAAATTATCAGCCAGTCTCCAACATTTCATTTTTGGGCAAGGTAATAGAGTGTGTGGTGGCCACCCAGCTCCAGAGATTCTTGGATGAAACGGATTATCTGGATCCATTTCAGTCTGGTTTCAGGCCTGGTTACGGGACAGAGACAGCTTTGATCGCCTTGGTGGATGACCTTCACAGAAAGCTGGACAGGGGGAGTGTGTCCCTGTTAGTTCTATTGGACCTCTCAGTGGCTTTCAGTACCATCAACCGTGGTATCCTTTTGGACCGCCTTGCTGGGATGGGACTTTGGGGCACCGTGTTATGATGGCTCCATTCCTTTCTGGAGGGACGAACTCAGAAGGTGGTGCTGGGGGACTCCTGTTTGACTCCTTGGCCGTTGACCTATGGGGTCCCTCAGGGTTCAGTTTTGTCCCCCATGTTATTTAACATCTCTATGAAACTGCTGGAAGAGGTTGTCCAGGGGTTTGGGGTTTGGTGCCATCAGTACCTATTTCTCCTATTTCTCCTTTCCACCTAAAGCCAAGGAAGCTGTCCTGGTCCTTAACCAGTGCCTGGCATCAGTGATGGACTGGATGAGGGTGAACAAACTGAAACTAAATCCAGACAAGACAGAGGTGCTCCTGGTCAGTCGAAGGGCAGATCAGGGAATAGGGATTCAGCCTGTGCTGGATGGGGTTACACTCCCCCTGAAGACACGGGTTCGCAGTTTGGGTGTGCTCCTGGACTCAGCTCTGAACTTGGAGGCCCAGGTCTCGGCCGTGGCCAGGAGTGCCTTTGCCCAGTTAAGACTAGTGCGCCAGCTGCGCCCATTCCTGGAAATGCCTGATTTGACTATGGTGATGCATGCCTTAGTTACATCCCGTTTAGACTACTATAACATGCTCTACATGGGGCTGCCTTTGAAGACTGTTCAGAAACTTAAACTGGTACAAAGAGCTGCAGCCAGAGTATTCACCGGGGCTGGTTACAGGGACCATACAACTCCCTTGTTACAACAGCTCCACTGACTGCCAGTTTGTTTCCAGTCACAATTCAAAGTGCTGGTTTTGACCTATAAAGCCCTATATGGCCCAGGTCCAGGCTATTTGTCAGACCATATCTCCCTATATGAGCCTGCCAGGGCCCTGAGATCTTCAGGAGAGGCCCTTCTCTCAGTCCCAACATCTTCGCAAGTGTGATTGGTGGGGACGCGAGATAGGGCCTTCTCGGTGGCTGCTCCTACGTCTGGAACTCCCTTCCTATGGAGGCACGAATGGCCCCCTCCTTGGCATCCTTCCATCGGCAAGTAAAGACTTTTTTATTCCGACAGGCTTTTGGGATAGAAGGTGTTTAGGATTGGGCTTTACAAGGTTTGTTTTATTGTTTTATATTATTATTTGTATTTTAAATTGTTTTTAGATTTTTAAGTGCCTTTCACTGTTTTAAGGTTGTGCATAGTTTAATTGTATTTTAATTGTATGTTTTTCTATGTTTTTAACTACATGTAGCTTTATTTGTAAGCCACCCTGAGTTCCAGTTTGGAAAAAGGGCAGGGTAAAAATAAAGTTTCAGTTTCAATTCAATTTCAATCTTCTTCTCTGGTGTATAAAAAAGGAGGAGAGGAGCAGGCCCATGTGCCTGTGGCTTACAAGAACTCATTCATGTAGGGAGGATGGCTTCCCACTACATTTAAAACAGGTCTACATGTATTTCTGAAGTCAGCAGGAACTTGACTTCAAATATTCATTACAGTACTTCGAACTGGATTTGCTGTAAGACCTGGATGATCAACTAAGATATTTTGTTGATAAGGAATTCATCTGTTGTGAATTCCATTGTATAACTCTTGAATTTTCTGCTATAGAAAGGCAGTGAAAATTTATCCGAAGGAAAAAAATGAAGTTATTGAACTTCAAATTTCAGCCCTAAGGGTTTAATAATTTAAGGTCTTTATTAACCTGTTTCCTTCTTCCATAACCTGCTTGATGTAAAATGTTAATTTCAGTAATCAAACTGTACTGAACACAAAGTTCACATTTTTTTAAAAAAAAGATGTCTTGTTAATTCATTTTCTGTGTTCAACCATTTTTCAGCTCTATATTCCGCCACATTCTTTCTCCAGATTACTCTTCCACTAAGACTTCAGTTCTAAAAACAGTTATTGTAAGAATTAACAGTCCCATCATATGCATTTTTGTTCAGAATCTCTGTTCCAGTGAAGTCAGTGGTGCTTACTCTTGTGTAAGGCTGCAATCCTATGCATACCTACTTGGAAGTATGCCACTGAACAAGGTTAGACCTACTTCTGAGCAAGCATGCATAGCATACAGCTATACATCTCACAGCTATACATCCCTTGAATTGAAGGCCAATTCACCCCATTACTAGGGCTGATACCTTAACAAGTCTGTAGCCTTGCTGTAGCATTCGGGCACCAGGTTCTGCCTTCGTCCATTCCCTCTCCTTATGGTACTGAAGCAAACTGCTTCACCCAGGGGTGCAGCAGGGATCACCCAGCATTCTATAAAAATTGGTGGAAGTTAGTGTTTTAGGATTGGTAGTATATGGCATCACATATGGACAGCCATGCTGGATCAGATAAAAAATCCATCTTGTCCAGCATCCCACTTCCAGTAGTGATCACCTTTGGTGATCCAAAGGAAGAGGGATTCTTGCAACAAAGCCAGAGCTTTCCCCCTAACTTTTCTTCATCATATATGCATTCTATATAAAGTCTACTTGATCACCTTCTCGAACACCTCAACATGTTCTGAAAGTAGGGTTGCCAGGTCAGGGCCTGAGACTGATCCTGTATCTTTAGGAAAAGAGAAAGTCAGCCAAGTGCAGGTGTTCTTGCAACACTGTAATGGGAAAAACCACAAGGTGGAATTCTCCCTTCCCCCTGCACAACTTTTAAAGATACAGAAGACCTCTTGGTTGCCAGGCATTATGATTGCTTTGTTGTTCTTTGTGATGTCCCTGTATATATATTACTGTAAAATGGTAAATGCAGGTTTATTAGAGTATATGTGGTAAGTAGACTGAGTGAGAGGGCTGGAACATGGTACATGGGCTGGAATGTTGATGCGTGTTGTATTATGATTGGCTGAGCGCTTGAGGGCCAGAAGGTATAAATGAGAGGATGACAGGTGATTAGTGGAGTTAGTTGGTTTTGGGAGGCTTTAGTGGGTTGGTTTGGATTAGGCAGGTAGTGAGGCTAGAAACATAAAGAGTAACACAACTTATGAAACCACACACTTGTTGATAATACCCTTAAGTAATCTTGTTATTCCCTGTATATATAAATAAATATTTCCTGGTTTACCTAACACCTGATCCTTGGCTGGGTTTACACAGACCAGAAGGGTGGGCAGGGCATTTACCAAGGTTGGGAAACAGTATCAGTGGTGGCAACGGTAAACATCATCAGGTATCCAGAGCAACCCAGGGCTGTATTCTTTATAGGCGCAAAGATATAGGGGGGTTGTGGCCTGCAAGTGCACCCAGACACAAAGTAGCAATAAGCCAGGAGGAGACTAAGGCACAGTCTCAAGGCAATATTGTTTTACAGGAAGTATCTGGTGGTGGTGCCTAGCAGTGGGATTTTGAGAGATATTTGCTAGAGCCAGTGAGAACCATTTAAAGTCCAGGACCCTGAGGTGGGACCGTGACAAGGCGGTGACCACAGGTGGGCTCCTAGCAGGTGGCACCTGAGGTGGGATCCTGACAGGAATGGACCTGACATTCTTCTTTAGCTTTACTCTGATTTTCAATACCACCAGTTCATGATCTGTACCACAGTCTGCTCCTGGTCTTGTTTTCTCAGAAAGTATGGCACTTCTCCATCTTCTGCTCCCAATTATATAATCAATTTGATTCCTATATTGACCATTTGGTGATGTCCACATGTACAGTCGTCTTTTCGGTTACTCAAAAAATGTGTTTGCAAGAAACAAATTATTGGCTTCACATAATTCAATGTTTCTCCTGCTTCATTTCTGTCTCCTAAGCCCCATTTCCCCACAATTCCTAGTTCTTTTCTGTTCCCTACTTTTGCATTCTAGTCCCCCATGATTATCAGAACATCTTGTTTTGGTGTGTGATCAATTTCTTCCTGTATTTCTGCATAAAATCTCTCCAATTCCTCTTCTTCTGCATTTGCTGTTGGGGCATAGACTTGGATGATGGTTATGTTAATAGGTTTCCTGTTTAATCACATTGATATCATGCACTCAGACCTTGCGTTGTAGCTCCTAATTGCTTTTGCTGCATCACTTCTCACTATTAAAGCAACTCCATTTCTTCTTAATTTCTCATTTCCTGCATAAAATATTTTGTAGTTGCCTGATTGAAAATGTCCCATTCCTGTCCATTTTAATTCACTCACACCAAGTAGTGAAATGTTGATATGTTCCATTTCTTGCTTGACAATTTCTAGCTTTCCTTGGTTCATGCTTCTCACATTCCATGTTCCTATTGTGTGTGTCATACAACTCCGGACTCTCCTTCCGCATCTGTGTGCATCAGCCTCTGGGCTTCCTTTCGGCTTTGACCCAGCTGAGTCATTAGTCACAGCACTACTCCCTTCTGTTTTTCCAGCATTATTATCTTTTCTAATGAATCATGTCTTCTCATTATGTGTCCAAAGTATGATAACAATAATGCTGGAGAAAACAGAAGGGAATAGAAAAAGAGGAAGACCAAACAAGAGATGGATTGATTCCATAAAGGAAGCCACAGACCTGAATTTACAAGATCTGAACAGGGTGGTTCACGACATGTTGTTGGAGGTCACTGATTCATAGGGTCACTATAAGTCGTAATCAGCTTGAAGGCCCTTAATAACAACAACATGTGTGTCCCAGTAAGCCCAGCCTTCTTGCCATTCATTCCACAGCATTTTATTGCTTCTTTCTCATTTTATAGCTTTTAGTGTTAGTAACCTTAGCATGACTAATGGCTCAATTGGCATATTGACCATTTTCTAATCTGGATTAGAAAGGGCTGGAAGTGTTCTCTCTCTCTCTGTGCCTGCATGCCTGTTATGCGAGAGTGTATGAGTGTGTGACTGCATGTATATGAATGTGTGTGTGAGATAGAGTGTCTGGATGTCTGGTGCATGTGTGTGTTTGCAACAATGAGGGGGAGGTATGTGCATTCTTTTCTTTTCTAGAGTGTGTGTTTTGCCCTGCCCACTTTTGCCTCATCCACCATTAGAATGTGGCTCCCAGAAGTCTAGTGAAGTTTGAATCTTGTCCTCAGGCTGAAATAGTTCACGAACCCTGGCTTATGGGGTCAACATTGTTCCCCATGCTTTTCAACATTTACATAAAGCTGGGGGGGGTCATCTGGAGGTTTGGGCTGTTGTGTCATCAGTATGCAGATGACCCACAGCTCTACCTCTTATTTTCATCTTCTGATCCCAGGGAATCTATAGAAGTCCAAAACCAGTGCCTGGAGGCAGGTTTGGGGTGGATGAGGGCAAACAACTGAGGTTAAATCTGGGCAAGATGGAGGTATTATGGGTTGACATGTTGCTGATCCAGAAGGTGGCTTACAACTGCTCTTAGATGGGGCTGAATTTCCCCTGAAAGACCAAGTACACAGTCTGGGAATTTATTTATTTATTACATTCTTACCCCACCTTTCTTTTCATGATAGAAACCCAAGGTGCTTACCTATGGTTCCCAGGCAGTCTCCCATCCAGGCACTGACCAGGTCTGACCCTGCTTAGCTGCAGCAGGAAGCTGGCCTTATGTGCCTTCAGACCATAGCCTAGGACTCTGTGCTAACTGGGGAGGCTCACAGGATGGAGATGGCAAGGAATGTGCACCAACTGTGGCCTTATGTGGAGATGTCTGACCTAGCAACAGTAATGCATGCCCTCATCACGTCTAGTCTTGCTTACTGTGACAAGCTCTATGTGGTCTGGCAATAGTGGGCAACCAGGTTGGGCCCTGGCCAAGGACTCCTGTGGCCCACAAGGGCCCCTGAAGGACCCCCTTTTAGGCTGAGAATGTGGAGCTCCTGCTCTGTGATCCATGGCAGCACCAGGTTGCAGGAACCAGCAACCCTATGCTACCACAGGTCACAGAGTGGGGGCTCCCAGACAACACACCCCAATACAGGTAGCACAGGCTTAAATAAGCCTGCCCAGACTGCCTATCTCCTGTGTTGCCATGTCAGCATGCTGTATACACATGCCTGCCATCACCCAAGATGGCAGCGGTGGCATCCCTAAGAGATTTATGCCCCTGCTGCCATCTTCAGTGATTGTAGCCATGCATGCACAGTGTACTGACATGGCAGGTAGGTGGAGCAGGTAGGCCAATTTAAGCCCTGGGGCACCTGCATCGGGAGGGGGTGTTGGTCAATATGACACCATGGGCCTGGGACAGGCTGGTGCCCAAGGGTCCAGTCATGCCTGAGTCCTGAGATGGAGGCACATGACACCACTATTATACCAGCTGCACTGGTTGCTGGTGTATTTCCAAGATCTGTTTGTTCCAGATTTCTTTCCTTTGGTGCTCTTTTTAGCTGATGAGTTTGCCAAAATTATGTTTTAAATTCTGAACTAGATGTGTGTTATTATTATTATTCCTGGTTTATTAATGTCATGGGTGTTTTGTAGAAATTGTATTTTCTTTAAAAAAATGCTGATTGTTGAAGTTGCAGTTTGAAATTGATATTATATATGACACCTTGAAAGAGTTTTACTCAGAGAGACCACCTATAAATATTTTAAAATATTTCTACATAAAAATAGGTAAAATGAAATATTTCTACATAGAAGCTTGAATTGGATGTAGTTCTATTTATCATACATGCATGCATACAGGTTTCAAGTAGGAATGTGTTGTAGCATCAGTTGATGGATTGCAAGAGTATTACGCAAGCACAAAACACATTGAGGCCCAGATGGGCAGACAAAAATAAGTGTGTGTGTTTGCAGAAGCTAGGTTGCTTTGCTCTGAAAACTTCCAGAGAGTTTTTTGTAACTCAGTGAAGTTTTTCTGGTTAATCACAGGAATGTCTCAGAATATTTCCTGCTCTCCAGAATAATAATTTCCTTTACTCCTGTAGCTCAGTATACATCATCCTCTTGTTTTTAACAGTCACATATTTCTGAGAGATATGTTGGTATTATAATGGAAGATGCCCTATAGTTCAGCTGATATACTCTGTGTCTGTATATGATACAACAGAACCTTGCTATAACACGGCTCGCTGAACTGCAGATTGAAATATACCGCGGGTATCTTGATGTCCCCCAAATAAAATATTGTTTATAGAATGCGGCTTTTGTTATAACGGCAAAGCCCTATAATGTGCGCATGTCACTTGTTCCTTAACTCTCATGTTGTAGCCAAGGGTTGAAATAAGACATGGGCACAGCAAGCTGGATTGAACAAGGGCCTCTTTATAAAACTATAACAAACCCCTTAAATTATCATGCAGAGGGGAACATAGGTACAGCTCTCAGGTGACCAGCCCCTCCTGGGGCAAGGGCAAGCCATTCTGCTTACCCCTGCCAGTGCCACACCATGTAGGTGAGCAGGGGGGCCTTCCCATGTCACCACCTCCTGGGGCCCTACAACTTTGGGTGGATGAGGTAAGTTGGCCCTGAAAGCTGCCCATATCCTACCCTCAGGCCCTAAAGCCCTGACAGACAGGCCTCTGGAGCCACAAATCACCTCCAAAAGTGCCAAAGGGGGCCACTTAGCTGTCCTTACCTACTTCCTTTGCCACACCTTACCGCACAAGTGACCAGACAGCCTGAATCAACTCAGGGAATTAAATTTAACCTCATCAGGGTTACGTGCCCTGCCACCTGTGCAGCCACGGGCAAGCTGCATAGTCCCAAGGATCCCAGTTGCCCCCCAACTGGCAGTGGTGGACAAGGAAGGGGCTGGCTTGTGCAGCTGTGGCAAGCTGAGCAGGCCCTAGCCAGCTGGAGAGGACTAGTCTCAGAAGGAGGCAATGGTAAACCTCCTCTGAATACCGTTTACTATGAAAACCCTATTCATAGGGTAGCCATAAGTTGGGATTGACTTGAAGGCAGTCCATTTCATCCAATTAGCCAAAACAACCTATTAACCATGACATCCCCTAACTTGCTTCCCTCCCTCCACCACAATGTGGAGTAGGCAAAAAACCTGCCCACCAACAAGGGTGGGCAGGATAAAAATTCCTACTTGGCCCTGAAGCGATCCATATCACATCATAGCAACAGAAGGGCAGTGTGGGCGTTGCATGCCAAGAGAAGGACTAGGGGGTGGTGTGGGCCTAAAAAAGCCCTGATGCCCCCCCCCCATTCAGCACACCACATTCACACTTTGGGTCTTATCACGAAGCCTTCTGCACCACCTCCTTTTCCCCAGGGGTTTAGCAGCAGGTGAATTTCAGTAAGAACCAAGGCAAGCAAAGAAATGCATTCCTAAATATCCATATGACTTTTCCTTTCATCTCACACATTCTCATCCCCATATTTGATTTTTTTAATATACCCAATAATAAACTCTTCATTTTCCATGGGAAGTTAAACATACAGAGTGGTGGTGGTGGGGTACTGCTCAGCAAATATTTTCTCAGCAAATTAATTCTCCCTTTGCTACAAGCTTACTTACCAGCAGAAAGAGTTGCATCCATCTGCTTCACAATTAAGTTTGCTGTCAGCACAGTGACAAACAGTTTTCCTTCTACCCTTTCTCCCATTGGCTTTATGCCTATCTTTTACAGGTTTGCTTTGAAACTAGCAGTAGAGGTGGTAAATCTACAAGGAAATACTGATTGCAACAACTATCCATTGAAGATTTCTCATCTGTGTACCGCAGACGTTTCTCACATCCACACCATACATTTAAAGCACATAGCTTTCCCCAAAGAATCCTGGGAACTGTTGTTTGTTAAGGCTGCTGGGAATTGCAGCTCTGTGAGGGGTAAACTACTTTTGAAACTCAACATTTAAGACACATCATATTTAATACGTTACCTTTGTATGGCATGCTCAAGTGTCCGAAGTGCTTCATACGCATGATTTAGTTGTAATCCTTACAAAAGCCTGCAAGGTCAGTCAATATTCTTATCTCGCGTATTACAGATCAGGTACAGAGGGGGGCAGGAGAAATGAGGCTGAGAGTGGCTTGACTACAACCACCTAATGGGTTCATAGCAGAAGCAAGATTTGAAATGGGGACTTCCTGGCTGATTGCACAGTCTTTTAGCTGCCACACTATAGCTAGCATGGACACTTACACATTGCCAAAAAAGAGGAAGTGCATTGCCAAGACAAAGAAAAAAAGAGGAGTCAGATCTGCATAAAATTTACATGTGATAATTTATATGTATAGATACAAATTTAGAAATAATAACTATAATTGAAACAGAATTGCAGCACGATTTGCCACAGTGGGAAAGGCTGACCATATGCGATCTGTGTGCCTGCTCAGATTGCTGCCTGTGGAACAGTGCTAACTGTTGATGGGCAATGCTGAGGTCTCTGCTTTTCCTTCCTAAGGTTCTTTAGAATCAGACCTAGACCAGTCAGCTTCTTCAAACAAAGGCTTGTGCTCTGACAGCCTGTCAGACAGAAGAATGTCCTGTGTAAAGCAGGGCCCATAGCCACACTAGCTACCCCAGCTCTTTTTGCCACCACTCTCAAAAAGACATTCTATAATCTGCCTTCCCATTTAACGACTGGGGTCTTTAAGGGGTCAGCTGAAGTAAAAGAAACCAGTAAAAAGACCCACTGGGAAATAAGGCCACATCAGTTGGGGCCTAGGAATTGTTTTCATTGATATAGGGATCCATGCAGAAACTGTAGGAGCACAGAACTGACAGGGGGAATGCACCAGAGAGACAAATCCCATCTTTCTCTCCATTCCTTCCCCAAACTCCTCTTCCAAATGACAAGCCCTCCCACTGCCTGCTAACTATAGAGAACAGAACTGAGCTGAGGAGGAACCTCTGCCAGATTGTCTAGTCCCAGCACTTTGCTAGCAATGGCCTTCAGTGCTGTACTGAGGATGGTTAAAGAGGACATTCCTGAGCCCTGGCTATTGTGTACATGATTAAACACAGGGGAAGTGAACCAGCCCAGCCTGCAAGGGCTAGCAGCGCACTGCATGGTGGGGGCAGGGGGCTCATAAATTACTTTAATTGTTGGTGTTGTTGGATGAGTGCCAGGGCCCCCTAGATAGGATCACACTCAATATGCCTCCTCAAGACAGCTGCCAAGATTGGTGGCAACTCCACATTTATAATAATATCTAGCTCTGTCCTATAAATAGTTTTGGAGTGGGGCGGGGAAAATGTCACTGTGGATATCTTAATATATCTATAAGGTTTATAATAAAGTTAGTACTTTTTTTCCTTTACTTGGGTGAGTTTCTTTTATATTCCTGGCTATTTGTTTCTGCCACTGCTTGACAGGTTTTTTTTTTTAATTTACAGTCTGCCTCTGGCTTATATTTCTTGGAGAGACTTTCACTTTGTTGGTATCAAAGGCTTATGGGATTTGCTCATCAATGTTTGTGTTTTCTGGGTCTTGGACTCCCTTCCATTCCCCCCCTCTCTACACGCGCGCACACACACACACACACACACACAAATGACTGCACCTTCAGACCATATATTTTGGGGCTCCTCTGCCTCTTCTTCTTCTTTCTTGCATGGACAAATCTCATTACTCTTCTCTTTTCATTTATTTCTATTTTTTCCCATTTCCTGAAGAAACTCGTTTTGCTGGCAATTACCTCAGACCTTTAAGGCAAACAAGCTAAAACTTGTGAAACATGTTAAGAAGGTCTGTTAGACCTAGAGAATAGTGCTGCTGTGGCTCGGAGCAAATAGCTCATTTTAACAGTTTTACTCATCTCCTGAGATGTACTTCTTAAGTGCAGCTTTCACATACTGGAAAGGACGTTTTTAATACTGTAACACCTTCAGCACTAAGGGAAAAAGTAATTCCTCCTTTTACAAAGGACTTTAATTCTATTGTTGGCCTATGAATTATGTACTTGGGTGGGCATGAATTGCACCACACGATACATGATAACTGGTTTCTTTTTCCCCCATCTCTGTGTGCAGCATATATTTTCCACATATGTTATCCACATGTGAGGAAGGAGTGACTGATAACTCATATTGCTGAAATTCAGAGGCAAGTTCTGTTTCTGATGTGGCCAAAATGGAACCATACACACACATGAGGGAGGTATTCGCACGCTTGGAGGAAGCCTAAGGTTTGTCAAAGCATAAAACTTGCTAAAAGCCAGAGCTGGTGCCAGACATGCCAGGACCCTTGTCTCTCCTGTCTTTTATGGCTGTGAGCACTGGGCTGCCATTAACGAAGGTGGCAGCCGAGGTTTCCCTAAGGGGTTGAAGCCTATGCCCCATCTCAGTTGATGGCACACATGCATGCTAAGTGCGTGCATCCCTGCCATCAACCAAGATGGTGGCAGGGGCATCAGCCCCATAGGGAAACCTCAGCCGCCATCTTGATTAATGGCAGCCCTCTGCACGCAGCCACAAAAGCCAGGAGAGACAGGTAGGTGGAGCCAGCCCACGGGCGGACAGCTGGGAAGCTCTCTCCCTGCGATCCACAGCAGTACTCTGACGTAGATCGCAAAAGGAGAGCACTACTACTCCCCCACTCTGTGACCCCAGGGGCCCTCAGCCAGGGCCTGACCTGGTTGCCCTTTAGCACCTGCCCTGCAAAGGGCAATAGCCTTTCCAGTTCTAAATGATGTGGTACAAAAGAACTAAAGCCCAAGTTAAGTGCCTGATTCATCACTAGAAGAAAGAAATCCTCTCCAACTGTAATATAGTAATAACACACACTCCTTCGAGCAATAGATACCTTAATAAGGCCTCTGCTGTATCTGCTAATGATAATCGCATTGAGTGTAGCTACTGTAGATAAAGGGGAACAGATCTTAATGCAAGTCAGTGTAATTTTTACCCCTTAGCACTATTTCCATTACCATACATTCAACCCTAAAAAGAACCCAAAAGGTTAATCAATGAACTCAGCATATATTATACTGCCACAAGAGTAGCTGTATACTGTAGCCAGCATGGATTTTTCACATTCTGCAATGTTAAATTGAAA
Organism: Rhineura floridana; assembly: GCF_030035675.1. Classification (NCBI taxonomy): domain Eukaryota; kingdom Metazoa; phylum Chordata; class Lepidosauria; order Squamata; family Rhineuridae; genus Rhineura; species Rhineura floridana. The sequence goes on along the minus strand of NC_084480.1, from coordinate 198,599,581 downwards.
TTACCCCCATGCCATTCTGATGCTTCCCATAAGCTCATTTCAAAACAAACCCTTACAAAACTTATAGTCCTGAACTCAGAAACACTTGCCTAACAACTCTCTACGTTTTCATGGCGATACACAAAACACTCAGAGAGAATCAAGAGTTTCAAAGAGTAAAACAAGAGAAAAAAATTCAGATTCCTGTTGGACTTTTTTCTGTCAGTGGTCTCATAATTTCCCCTTCTTAGGAAAGGTGATTGAGAGGGTTGTGGTGCAGCAATTGCAAGTACTCTTGGATGAAACAGATTATCTTGACCCATTCCAGTCTGGGTTCAGGCCTGGTTATGGGACTGAATCAGCCTTGGTAACCCTGATGGATGACCTTCATCAGGAGAAGGACAGGGGGAGTGTGACCCTGTTATTCTTACTTGATCTTTCAGCGGATTTTGATACCATTGACCATGGTATCCTTCTGGGTCAACTTGGTGAGATGGGTAGGCACTGTTTTATAGTGGTTCTGATCCTATCTCTAAGGTAGTTTTCAGAGAATAGCATTGGGTGATCGTCTTTCAGCCCCCTGGCAGTGGTGCTGTGGGGTGCCACAGGGTACCATATTGTCCCCCCGTGCTGTGTAACATCTATATGAAGCTCTTGGGAGCAGTCATCAGGAGATTTGGGGGAAGGTGTCAGCAGTACGCTGTGGCCATTTCTGGTCTGGGATAGTCTGACCATTGTTGTCCATGCACTAGTAACCTCCAGGCTGGATTACTGTAATGTACTCTATATGGGGCTGCCCTTAAGGCTGGTGTGGAAGCTGCAGTTGGTGCAAAATGTGGTGGTGAGACTGCTCACTGGGGCAGGGTATTGCCAACATGTCATCCCTCTGCTGAAGGAATTGCCCTAGCTGCCCATTTGCTACTGGGCCAAGGTCAAGGTTCTAGTTTTGGTGTACAAAGCCCTATATAGCTTGGGACCAGGATATCTGAAAGATCGTCTTATCCCTTATGTACCCAGTCAATCACTGTGCTCTGCAGGTGAGGGCCTCCTGCAGATACCATCTTATCAGGAGGTCCATTCTGCACAACATAGGAAATGGACCTTTAGTGGTGGCACCTACCCTGTGGAATTCCCTCCCTTTAAATGTTAGAGAGGGACCATCTCTGTTATCGTTTCGGTGCCTGTTGAAGACCTTCCTCTTTCAACAAGCCTTTTAAGTTGAGACCTTATCCCAGCCTGTGTCTGTGTTGAAATTGCTTTTTAATATATTTTTAAACCTTTTTTTAAAAACACAATATGTTCTTAACCATTTTTAGAGCTTTTCTGAAAAAAAATTAAAGATGTTTTGTTTTAATGTATTTTAAAATCTGTTTTTATGATGTTTTAAAGTGTTTTTAGTGCTTTTATTTGCCACCCTGGGCTCCTGCTTGCGGGAAGGGGAGGATATAAATCAAATAATAAATAAAATTGTTGACATTAAATAAAAATCCACCATGTTCACAGAGTACCTGTAATCCTATTACTGACCTTGCCCCATACTCTGATCTTCATCATTTGCAGTTTAATAGTTTAAAAAAGCCTGGCTGATATTTAATTAATTTAAGAAATTTAACTTCAAATTCTATTATAGTGTCTGGCATGATCAGTAAGAACCGCCAGTGTTCTAACAGCCAAAGTCACAGCTGTTTGGCTTGGCTAATCAGGGGGCCACACCCATACCAGTCCTTCATTTCACTTGAGACAGTCATGCCTTCCCCCAAAGAATCCTGGGTAATATAGTTTGTGAAAGGTGCTGAGAGTTTTTAGATTCATATTCCCCTGACAGAGTTGTAGTGGCCAGAGTGGTTTAACAGTCAGCTTCTATTCTGGGGATTGTATCTGTTTGAGGTGAATAGGGCATCTCCTATATCCTGCCCTTCCTCCCAGAAGAAGCCCAGAGCTGCAAACCAAACACTAAAAACACTCTAAAACATCTTAAAAAGACTTTGAAATATATTAAAACAAAACATTTTTTAAAACATATTAAAATAAAACATCATTAAAAACATCTTTTTTTAAAAAAAGCTTTAAAAATCTTAAAAAGCAATTCCAGCACAGATGCAGACTGGGATAAGGTCTCTACTTAAAAGGCTTGTTGAAAGAGGGAGGTCTTTAGTAGGTGACAAGAAAATAACAGAGATGGTGCCTGTCTGATATTTAAGGGTAGGGAATTCCAAAGGGTAGATGCCCCAACACTAAAGGTCTGCATCCTGTGTTGTGTGGAGCAGACCTTCTGATAAGTTGATATCTGCAGGAGGCCCTCACCTGCAGAGGGCAGTGATTGACTGGGTATACATAGGGTCACCAGACTTCAGATTTTTAGGGTCCTCTCCAGGTCTCTGGGTGAGTCACCTTAATCTGCAGACTCTCAGCTTTCATTTTTTTAAAAAATTAAGTTTCTAGGTGGTCTGATTCAATAGATTTATACCAAAGTGTCAGCTGCCCCACACAACTTCTATTAAATGAGCTCATAGCTGGCTGCTCTAACCCACTTCTATTAAATGAGCTCATAGCTGGCTGCTCTAACCCCACCCTTTCATGTTTGTAGCCAGTAAGTGACATCAGTGTTGTGATTGACAAGACAGTAGCTAGACCACATTGCAAGGCCAGAAAACTTGTTTTTTTTCCTGCTTATCTAAAGATCTCATAAATTGAGTAAATATATAGCTTTCAATCTTTTTGTCTCTTATATGCAATAGTCAAACAAGTTTAAATTTTCTTGGGCTGTTGAAGAGGACAGTGTTTTGAAAACTTTCCCAATATGAAGCTTTAATCCAATACTCATTTTCTGGGAGTAAAGCTGCAATACTAATCCCACATACCCAGAGTAAAACCCATTGAATTTAATAGGATTTACTTTTGAGTAAACATGGTTAGGATTGTGCTATAAATTAATGGGAATTTTGAATGAACATAGCAAAGAATTGTGTTTTAGTTGTTAATCTTTCTCTCCCCCTCCCATCCTATTTTTTAAAGCAATTGGGCAGGGCTTACTTAGGTATCATTGATTTTATTATGTAGGAAACTAATACTGAATTAATTTTTTTAAAAAAATGTTCTGCAATGACCAACTGGTTTTGACAACAAAGTATTATACGTATGTATTTTTACTTCTCCAGTGTTTGTGTATATATGGAGTTCTTCCAACAACCCCCTGAGGTAGGGTTGCCGACTGGAAACCAAGGCAGCTCACAATAAGAAATAAATACCTTCAAAATCCAATAACCATAAAAAAACAAGCATAAACATTTGCAAAACAGCTTAAAGTGGCATGATTCTGAATTTTGGGTTGGGTGAGTGAAGTTCCTTATAGTTTGACATTGCAAACTTCTCTATTTCAGTAAGCCCCATTGAATACATTGGGACTTGTTTCTGAGTAAACAAATATAGGATTGCACTATAAATATCTTTACAGGTTGTGTGGATAATAAACATCTTTGACAGTCATGCTTAAATACATATTTCTTCATTCTATGTCCCAATAAGTATCTGATTTCACACTATGGTTGAACATGATTATTCCCTCTGCATTTCCAGTGTGCCCTTCTTCCTTGAAGTGATCATGGTTCTCCTCTGTTGTTTTCATCCTGAGATGGTGAGTAGTCCATAGTCACCCAGTAAATGTTATAGCTCATTTCCATTTTAAAAAAATTAATTAAAACAATTTACATGCAGGCAAAGTTTATTAAGTAGATCAACACAATACGTTCAAAGCACATCCAACTCTCATTTAAAGCACATGACTTGTCCTAAAGAATCCTGGGAATTGTAGTTTCCCCCTCAGTTATAGTTTCCACCACCCTTAACAAACTACACTTCTCAGGATTCTGTGGTGTGATTCATGTGCTTCAAATGTGTGCTGAATCTGCTTTAAATGAATGATGTGGATCTGCTGTAGGTATGATGTGCACTCATTAGTGAATTGAAAAGAACAATTTTAAAATACACTTTTTTAAAAGGGGGAAGGGTTGTAGCTCAGTGGTAGGGCATATGCTTTGCATGCAAAGGTCCAAAATTCAATTTCTGGAAAAGACTATTGCCTGGAATCCTGGAGAGCCAATGCTAGTCCAAGTCATCATCACTGAGCTAGATGGTACCAAATGGCCTGAGTTTATATAAGGCAGATTCCTTTGTTCCTAAAAGTGGAAAGAGACCCAAGTGCCACAGTGACTCTAAAATTTATTTATGCATTTTACTTACAACATTTATATACTGCTTTATTGTAAAAACCCTCAAAACAGTTTACAGAAGGAATTAAACCAATAATATTATTGGCAAAAACAGTTAAAGACAGGTATGCCGCCCTGGGCTCCTGCTGGAAGGAAGGGCGGAATACAAATCAAATAATAATAAATAAATAAATTTAAAAACATTCAAAATAATAAAACCAAAAATGAGTTAAAACAGATAAAAAACACTATAGCTTCTACACGCCTGGGTAGGCTTGCCAAAACAAAAATATTTTTAACAAGTGCCGAAACAAGTACAATGAAGGAGTCTGCCTAATTTCAACAGGCAGGGAGTTCCAAAGCATAGGTGCTGTCACACTAAAGGACTGCTTTCTTACTAGACCATAACATGTACCATGAGGCACCAGTAACATGGAAAGCACACCTTGAACTTGACCTGGTAGCAAATCAGCAACCAGTGCAGATTTCAGAGCAGAGGTATTATTTGCTGATAGGGTCTCATTCATGTCAGTAATTGTGCCACATCATTCTGCACTAACTGCAGCCCCTGGATCAGGTTGTGCTGCATGGAGATTTATGTAACCTTGGCTGACTGGATTTTTTTAGTTTTGGTTTTTGGTTAGGAATCCTGACTAGTTGTGGGATGCTGAGTTTTCTGCATTACTCATATGAATCTTGTTGTGCTTACTATGGTATTGCATTTAGGAAATCATCACTGTCTTTTGTTTTTCTTTTTCTGTTTGCATTTCATTTACCTTTAACCTCATTCCCTTACATCCATAGAAGCAACAACAGTGGTTCCATGCGCTCAGCTCACCCCCTTAAACCCACTGATGATGGCTTGTTTCTTGCACAGTAGTGGTAAAAGAGGATTCAAATACTGGAAATGTGGTTTCAATAGTTGTTTCCAAGCTACTGCCTGTGAAGGTCATCCGAACCATGTGTGTTTTCTCTCTGACAGTTATTATTCACTGGAATTGGGTTGGCTGTCAAAGTGAGTTTACAGCCGTCCACAGGGTAGACAGAAAAGGGTAGAGAATCTTCTTACTCTTACTCATTTCTCGGAGCTCTTTCTGAATGAAGGGTCAATCAAATCTGTACAGAAATTTGGAATAGCCATGTTAAAAGGCAGGGGCAGGACATTCCAGGCACAATCCAGCACAATCCAAACCATATCTATAGAGGAGTAAATCCTATTGAGTTCTATGGGGCTTAGTCCTTTAGTAAGTGTGTTTAGAATTGCAGCCTTCAGGGGCATTCATCTTTACTCCTGAGTGCTCTCATCTAACATCTTCACACACTAGGCTCTTTTCTTCATACAATGGCCTTCTGGTGACTGGCCTGGCCTAAGGGTTCTTAAACCCTTTTTGCCAGAAGCAAGTAGGCTAGATAAAATGTTCCCTACCCAGGCTCCATCTTTTAGCTAAGATTTCTATCTTAATTTCCAATCAGAGGAATGTTTTTGTTTGAATTTTATGCAGCAAGCACCTATGATTAATACTTAGTGTATAATGCTTAATGACGTCACTTGTGCTAGCCCCTGTGACATCACTCAGGCTTGCCCCTGTAATCTCAGGGTTTGGGATGCTTCTGACCTGGCAACTCTAATAAGGGGTAAGATGATCTTTCAGGTATCCTGATCCCAAGCTGTACAGGGGTTTGTACACCAAAATCAGAACCTTGAACTTATCCTGGTAGCTAATCAGCAGCCAGTTCATCATTTCTTCTGGACAGAGTCAAACTAAGGTTAGTTTAAACTATGGTGACCTGGCTTGTTGGAATAATCCATGGTTTCTGATCCTGACTTATTTAGTTAGAACTTACCACAGTTTTTAGTTCAGACATAACAACAAACCTTGTTCAGCGCAAAATAAAGATGGATGCTTCTAATCCCCTTCTTGTTGCTGTGCCAGGGACAGAGAGGTATGGATCTATGAATTTTTGTTTCTCTCCATTTCTTGTTTTTCCAGTCGTAGGTTTGGTTCACTCTTTTCTGTATCAGTTTTGTAACTTTTTTTGTTTTACTTTCCACATGAAAATTCATATGCATTTTTGTGTCCATTTCTTCTACTATATGAACTTTTTGAAAGCACATTTTCCCTAGTATAATGCATTTTTGTATACTTTGGGAGCGGAGGTAGAGAACTGCATTGCAAAATTCCAAAGGAATGTGACTTCAAAAGATAGTTGTATTTGTTCTTTTTTGTGCAAATGAGATAGGTTTCCATTAAAATATGAACGGAATGAAGTTCTCCCACATCCCTAGCTGGAGGAGGAGAGGGAAAGTGGGAACAGGCTTATGTATGTAATGCTAATAATCTATAGAGTAGCATTATATTGGACATGGTCTAGTGTCTTGTGTGCCTCAGATTTATTTGTCTGGATACTTCTCATAGCTCCATCACAACAGGCACCTCTTTCTCTTCCCATTTATTTAACTGGTTCCTGCCATTGGTGAACTTTGGTCATTACGTTTAACAAAAGGCTCCTCCTGGATTCAGCCATTTTTATCTTCCCTGTGGCACCTTCCAATAGTTATTCCTATCTAAAGTACAAGTAATTTGTCAGCCAGGGGAAAGAGGTGGCTGGATCTGAATAGAGGAGATACATATGAACCTCTTACTAAAAGTAATATGCAATGGTGTGCACATGCATCTGAAGGGCAGCCAGGAAGGGGGATTGTAATGCCCTATACCTGCAAGGAGGTTTAGGTTGGTGGACAACACTTGGTCCTTTCATGACTAGAGATCCTTTTTGAGCGAGAAGGCATATAACTGGTTAATGCTTAATATTCTCTGACTGGTTGTATTGCCATATAAGTAACATATGCAATGTTCCCTATAGCATGTCTAGTTTAGTGTATTTCCACGCTTACTAGCCATTATATGAGGCTTATATCGTTAACTGGATTTAACAAGTAAAATGCCTTCCCTCAGGAGCTACAGGAGCTTTCCTGCAGTTCTCACAGTGCTAGGCTGTAAGCTGATGCAAACTCAGCACTCAGCATGAAAGACTGTGCTAGGCAGCAGATGTCTTATCAGCCATGTAGTGCCTACTACAATGAAACCATTAGTGGTGGTAAAAGAATAAGGTAAACAACTGAGGCACATTTCCCTTTGATGTAGACCACTCGACTCTTCACATGAGATGATGTCAATATCTTGTACTCTGCACTGGTTGGTTAGAATTGGGGAAACTCACTAGTCAGCTACAAATCTTAACTACTTTCCACGAGTTATCTGTCCTCACTGTCTACTAAGTGCTGTTTAAGCCTTGTGGAAAACATAAACATTGTCACAATAACCTCTAAACAGAAAGTGTAGCCCAGTAGCATTTAAGAGAATAAAAAGTTTCGCAAAACCATGTTAGGACTCAGTATAGACCCAAGATCCTAAGATAGTGTGCTGTGTACTAAAGTCCTAATGGCTCCATCCATTGTCGTTCTGAAGGGTTCCCCAACATAAGAAGGAATATAGGATTGACTGCCTCACTTTCTGTATCTCTGTACTTTGCTTAGTAAACCTGTGACTTTTCACCTCAACTATGTTCTTATTGTATCCAGATCTGCAGAGAACCTTGCCCTTAGGCATTACAACTTGGTCTGGGCAAAACAGGGATATGAAAAGGGGTGTCCTATGGAGTGTAGTCTCAGGGGGTCTTAGATCCCTTCCTTTTTTTTAGGAGCAGGGTCTCTACAGAGTCCTTATGTCTCAAGCATCCTGTGAGCCAAGCAGCATGAAAGGGGAGTTTGTTAGCCACTGAGAAGAGTTTTCAAACATGCTTCCTTGTCCTTTCCTGCTGATTGGTGCCAATCAGAGTGAAAGGAGGTGAATCAGCCACTGAGAAGACTCTTCTCAGTAGCTAACACTCTTCCCTTTCATGCTTATTGGCTCCTAGGGACATATGTTATTGTGGGAGAAGGCATTAATAAGGACCTCATTTTCAATGCAGCACCAAAAAAAAAATGGGAGGGACTGTGGCTGTCACTATCATGAAGGGACCCTGCACTTCTGAATTTGCCACTACACTCCTTGTGTCCTATGATTTTTATTCATCCCATAGTCCAACGAAGGATTGCAACATACAAATGAAGACAGGACCCTGCAGTTTTAGTAGTTGCCAAGAAATAATATTTTTTGTTACAAGGATATTTCCAATAGAGCCAGTAGCAATGCTATGCTATTATACTAGTAACATTGGTAGAACAATAAAATTTGAGTGCACTCAAGTGTATACTTGAGCAGAAATCCCACAGCTACTTTTCCCATGTAACATATTCCTAATTCTTTAACATTACTTCAGTTGAAAGCTGTGAGTCTATGAATCAGAGTATGAGTCAAGTACCACTAAATACCTTTTATAAAGGTTTTCTTTTAATATATTTTGCAATGGATATAAAAAGCCCTGTAGGTAGCTGCAGCAACTGTCTTTTATATCTCAAGCCATTAAGAATCTCTCTTTGTTTTAAGCCTTGTTTTGATTACACTACCCTCCAGTACTACCAGTTCTAAAGACGTTTGAGGTGTCCCACTTCCTGGATCTGCTGGAGGTGGCCTGCAATACTTGGTGGACCAGAAAGAGTCCAGATCAGAGGAATGGTTCTGGGAGGTTGTGGAATATTTCCATGCTCCAACACTGGTGTGCTGGGTTCACCACAGTACAAGCCTGGCATTCTCAAGAGGGGCTTGAGGGAAAGAATGGTGCCATAGTCCAGTCCTCAAGCCCAAAATCAGAGGAGGGTGAGCCAGCTGCATCAGGGGCTGCTGTATCACCCATGACGGAGGTGGGGCAGGCTGCTCATGCTGAACCTAAGGCTAGTGACCAGACCACTGAAACACCTGGGCTAGGATCCTCATTTATTTATTATTTATATATTTATTTATCGTACTTATATACCACTCCATAGCTGAAGATCTCTGGGCGGTTTACAGTAACTAAAAACATTAAAACAAATATACAAATTTAAAAACACATCTTTTAAAAACAATTTAAAACACAATTTAAAAATTTAAAACAATTTAAAAACACATGATAAAATGCCTGGGAGAAGAGGAAAGTCTTGAACTGGCGCCGAAAAGATAACAGTGTTGGCATCAGGCGCACCTCGTCAGGGAGATCATTCCATAATTTGGAAGCCACCACTGAGAAGGCCCTCTCCCTTGTTGCCAGACTCCCAGCTTCACTTGGAGTAGGCACCCAGAGGAGGGCCTTTGATCTTGAACATAGTGTATGGGTGGGTTCATATCGGGAGAGGTGTTCCATCAGGTATTGTGGTCCCAAGTCGTGTAAGGCTTTATAGGTCAAAACCAGCACCTTGAATCGAGCTCGGAAACATTCAGGCAGCCAATGCAGGCGGGCCAGAATCGGTTTTATATGTTCGGACCGCCTGGTCCCTGTTACCAATCTGGCCGCTGCATTTTGCACAAGCTGCAGTTTCTGAACCATTTTCAAAGGCAGCCCCACGTAGAGTGCATTGCAGTAATCTAATTTGGAGGTTATCAGAGCATGGACAACTGAAGCCAGGTTATCCCTGTCCAGATAGGGATGTCGTTGGGCCACCAACCTAAGTTGGTAGAAGGCACTCCGTGGACATCATTCTCTGACCCTCATCCACCTGAAGAGTCAAGTACTCTTCTCTACTCTGCCAAACCTGTCCAATGATGCAAGGGCCACACCAGGAGGCTGCAGAGAGGAGTAGATGTGCTAACTTTCAGATCAGGATTTGGTCCTTTACACATTTACACTCTACAGGGGTGTGCGTGTGTACCTCTGGAAGGGATGGAGCCTGGAAAGAGCAGAGTGATTTGAGGGACTCATGAACTCCATCTGCAGCACTGGCTGGAGCACGCTGCTCCCTTGGAATTTTCCATGGAGCTTTCTCCCCCAGAGAGGTGCATTTTGTTTTTCCAAATGGTTTTTAAATACCCATTTATTTCATGCTGTCTTCTCCTAAATAAGGCCTTCACTGTTAGAAAACATGCCTAGATTAAGTTAACTTTTGGTTTTTGCAGGAATTTTATATTGTTTTTATTTGTTTTTAAATGATTGTTAATTCTGTGCCATATTCAGTTTTCTAGGCTGGCGTGTCTATTACATTCTTCTGCTATTGTGAGCCACGTTGAGTGGTCTGTGTCCAAGAAGGTGACTTATACCTAATTTTATAAATTAATACATGACAATGGTGCTGTAACTAACTGGGTTGCCTTGATGCCTTGCCTCATGGGTCCCTGCTACAGACAGATCAGAATAGTTGTGTCAGTAGTAGTACCGCCTTCTTTATCAGATGTATGTCTGTTTCAGGGCTGTGAAAAACTCTTTGCATCACATGTTTGTCTCAGGCCTAGGGATGTGGGAGCAATTTGATTCAGTCTGCATTTAAAGGGAACATACCTAATTCTCACTTTCTGAAACACAGCGATCTTTCAAAGTCACACTTATCTGAATGTTGCAGTGCAGTTCTCCAGCTGAGTGAAGTGTACATTTAAATGTGTCTATTAGTGAAAATAACATACCCAAATGAATTATATTAGGAATTATATCCTGCCCTTCCTCCCAAAGGGAGCCTAAGAGTAGCAAACTACAAGTGATAGAACACTAAAAAAATTTTTTAAAAAAATCTTAAAAACAAAACGTCTTAAAAACAATTATAATACATATGCAGACTAGTATAAGGTCTCTACTTAAAAGGCTTGTTGAAAGAGGAAGGTCTTCAATAGGTCCCAAAAAGACAACAGAGATGGTGCCTGCCTAGTGTTTAAGGGGAAGGAACCCCAAAGGGTAGGTGCCACTACACTGAAGTTCTACTTCCTATGTTGTGTGAAATGGACCTCCTGACGAGATGGTATCTGCAGGAAGGCCTCGCCTGCAGAGTGCAGTGATCGGCTGGGTCTATAAGGAGTGATACGATCTTTCAGGTATTCTGGTCCCAAGCTGTATAGGAGCCTTGTTACTATTCTGATGTTACATCTGTTAAAAAAAAAGAGTACATTTTGAAATGGGGAGGGGTTGACGTTGCTCTTATTTTTTATTTTTTTAAGAAAAGCTCTACATATATTTGCAGTGGTGCAAGACATTGTCTTCACAGGTTCCCATCTGGGCAGCACTTCCTTGAATGGCCGTTAGACCCAGTGAACTTTGTTTTCTTCCTGTGTAAGGAATGGAAATGGACACTATGCTTTCTCGGGGGGAGGGGTGAAGAGTTTTGTAAAATGGAGAGGTGGGTGTTCAGCACAGCAGTGGGAACACACTAGTGTTGGCCTGTGGCGAAGGACAAGATGGCACCAGTGGTGGCTGGTACCCATTTGGGGCTGGCAGAGCACAAGGCAGGGAGGCAAACAGTAGGAGGAACCAGAGCTGATGACAGGCAAAGCCAACTAAATTTGTCCCCATCCTCCTCCCTGCTGAGGTCTGCAAAATCAGTTCTAAAACTGAGGAAGCCTTGTAAGAAAGAATACAGGTGCGCGCTGCAGAAGGCAGACTGAGGTTGGTAAGGCAGTCCCCCATTTGCCCTAATGGACCAACCTCCACTGGAAAGCACCCCTACCGTATTCCATGCTCAGAAGCCAAATTAACTGACAGCTGAACTTTATTTCAGTCCTGAATGGAAGAGCATGCTCCACCACACCCAAGGGCTGCAAGGCAGCTTAGGTGTTCAGGACAAGCTGTATGGCACACACAGCTCTGACCTCCAACCCCTCACTGCCATTTCCCATCCTGAGGAGCCACCTAACCCAGCCTAAAGCCCTGCAAGACACAGCTTCTAAAACAAGGAGAGTGCTGTCTATGAGTTACATTTATTTATTTATTTATATAACGAGATAATATACCATTTAATTAGGAGGAAAATACCCTGTCAGCATTTTACATAACACTGCTTACATAATTGTCTCCCAGAGTCACATCATGCAAGGGCTTGGTGCATGTGTTAAGCTAGGGACTGCTGCCCCTACTTGCTTCACTTTGCTGACTTGCCCACCCCACCAGCTAACCCCCTTGCCCAAACCTCCACCCCTCCCCTTAGAGCTCCCCCCAAAGCCTTTTACAGTCCTCCCCCTTCTTCTCCCCCAATGTCAGAGGTGCAAAGTAACACAAGCCCCACCCCCTCACCAAACCCCTACTGCCTCCAGGGCTTTCCAAACTCCCCCTCCCCTTAGACCTGGTCAAGCTCTGGATGGGAGACTGCCTGGGAACCATATGTAAGCTGCATTGGGTTTCATGAACAAAGAAAAGTGGGGTATAAATGTAAATAATAATAATAATAATAATAATAATAATAATAATAATAATAATAATAATAATAATAAGGTTCCTTCTCCCCCCATTACAGATTTATTTATTCATTTATTATTTGATTAATATCTCGCCCTTCCTCCCAGCAGAAGCCCAAAAGCACTAAAAACTTTAAAACATCATAAAAACAAACTTTAAAATACATTAAAATTAAAAGACCCTTCCTGGATCATATCAAAGACCCGTCTAGTCCAGCATCCTATTCCCACAGTGGCCAAGCTGATGCTTATGGGAACCTACAAGCGGGACCTGGGTGCAATAACACTCTCCCCTACAAATCCTTGGCTAAGCCTTCAAATCCTTCTATCCAGCTGAATAGAAAACTGGATTGTTCTCTCCACCGTCAGATAAAGTTCATCATTGTTTTGAAGGGAAAAAATGAAACCAGTCTACCTTAAAAGATATATATATATATATATAAAAACACCACATGCACTGTTCCTCCTACACAAGCCACATTTCAATAGAAATGTGCAAACCGCTCGCCAAGGAATGTTGGCGGTCCTACCAAAATTTCTTCTGGGTTATTATTTAAAAATTGATGATTAGGGAAGTAACCTCCAAATTTGCCTGGAAAACTAATCATGTGAGCAGGGCCTACACATATAGGCAATTGCAGACAGAAACCCTCACTGCCCATTAGAGAGTATCGATTTGGTGGGTGAGCTCAAGAATGATTACTTTGCCATGCTGCATATTATATAATATTTTTCTAAGGCTGCTGTCACATGACAACAGTGTTCTAAATGCTGCAGGGTCATGGCGGTGGCAGATGAGGTGGGCTGGCAAGGGAGAGAGGTGGGTGGGTGGGTGGTGGCAGCAGCCTGGGCAAGCTGTGCAGGTACAGTCACTTGGAAGTGGGAGGTACAGGAGGTATTGGTGACCTGCAAGAGGTGAGGGAGAGGGATGGGCCAGCTTGCCGACCTCTATGGGGGGAGCAGAGGAAGTGGTCTGGCAGCACAGTCTGCATCTGTGTTGGAATTGCTTTTTAATATGGTCTTAAACCTTTTTAAAAATGTTTTTAATCTTAGAAGATGTTTTGAAAGCTTTTTTTAAGAAATGTTTTTAAAGATGTTTTATGTTCTTACAAACTTAGCTGTCAGCTTTGTGATGTAATTAATTCCCTTGTACCAAAACTATCACTAGAAGCTAAAATGATGAAACTGAGGTTATCATACTTTGGACACATAATGAGAAGACACCAGAAAAGATAATAATGCTGGGAAAATCAGAAAGGGGTAGAAAAAGAGGAAGGCCAAACAAGAGATGGATTGATTCCATAAAGGAAGCAACAGAGCTGAATGTACAAGAACTGAACAGGGTGGTTCATGACAGATGCTCTTGGAGGTCACTGATTCATAGGGTCGCCATAAGTCATAATCAACCTGAAGGCACATAACAACAATGTAATCATATCTATCTTAGGATTGCTTCTTTCCCTATTTCTCAGTGTGTTAGGAATGGACTAATATGTCAATTTTGTTTTCTCTTCATTTCTCATTTTTCCAACCTTCACTTTGGTTTGCCCCATTCCCACATACTTTTGTGATTTTTTTTTTTAAAAAAACTGCATCAAAATTTGTATGCATGTTCAGGAACATTTATCCTAATATACCTTTTTAAATGCAATTTTGCCTAGTATTAGCATTTTGTAAGCAATTTTCTCCAAACAGAATGCATTTGTTTAATTAACAAAATGCATACACCACTTACTAGAACAAAAGACCCCTCAGCAGTTTACAATAGACAGTCTAAACTTTTAATTAAAAATACCAGTAAAAACAAACATTAAAAACAAGTTACATAAAAAATAGAGTGTAAAATAAGACGTTTTAAAACACTTATACTTACTAAAATCATGTGTCAAAATTACATGCTAAAATTGTACATCTGGGTTGTCTTTCAGGAACAAAAAAGTTTTTAGCAGGAACTGAAAACAATATATTGAAGGTACCTTCCTAATATCAATAAGCAGGGAGTTCCAAGTACAGATACTGCCACATTTTACTGTGGAACTCCCTAACCATTGATATTAGACAGGTGCCTTCACTGTATTGTTTTGGTGCCTGCTAAAAACATGTTTGTGTGTTATTTTCACTGATACACACATTTTATTGCATTTTTAATAACGTGAATTTTTGTACACATTCTTTGGTTTGAAAACTGTATGGCAAAATTCAGAGAAGTGTCACTTTCAAAGAACAGCTATACTTCGGTTCACATATTGGTTTGGGAAGTGTGAATTTGGTAGGTTCCCATTAAAATGTGAACTGAATGAATTTCTTCCCATCCCTAGTGCATTGTCAGCAGGCTAAAGAGATACTTAATACCAGTTTAGTGAAGAATGGAAGCTATTTTATAAAGAGCTTTGAGTTATCTTTTCAGGTAAACCAAATTCATAAGATGCATCTAAATTCAAAAGTGGCTTCCAAACAGAGCTTTTTGCTTTTATCATTTAACTTGACATTCTGCATATGTACCAATATTACCCATGAAGCATTACAATTTTTTTTTAAAAAAACCAGACTGTTCATTTTTCCCATCTTTTAATCCACATTTAAATTAATACTTTTTAAACAGAAGTGATATTTTTTAGATAAAAGATTGTTTTTTACAAACCAATTCACCAATATGAACATAACAACCTTGATTTAAAGGACAATAGATTATTTGAAGTGCAGTGGATTGGTGTTTTAAGTTTTTATAGCCAGTGTTCCTTCATTGAGCTCTTATTTTCAATGTCCTTGCAAGAAATTATTATAGCACCCAACAGCTGGCTATATGTGATGTACCAAAGTCTTCTGCGTGTGCTTACACACAGATTAGCTTGCACTCTGGCAAAAAACACAGGGTAGATACAAGTATTTTTAAAAGAGTGATCTTCCCCCATAATTAACTACATTTTTAACTTGATAATCCACAAAAGGAAAAGAGAAAGTGACCGGTCAAGATTTTTTAAAAATGTTTAATGCTGGAAATGTGATTCATTTTTTTATTTATTTATAGTTTGTAAACTTTTTATTAAAAAATACAATACCCTACCATTGCAGATAAAGTCACTGGGTTGCATCCAGTTGTGCCCTTCCACTCACAGGAGATCCTTTGTTCCAGTAGAAGCTTCCATGAATGGAAATCAGGAAATCAGTTTTCCCTGATTCTCCCTTCCTTCTGAAACCCCTGCACACACTCACAACCCAAATCTGCTCCAGGGCAGGACATGGCAGGAAGTGTTGTAGGAGAAACAATTAGCAATGTGGGAGGGTTTTGGGAGAAAGGGGAATTTGCGATAATTGTCATCTCTCCATTGATGAAGGTTTCTGTTCATGCAACGACCTTTCTGTGATTTGGGCTGACAAGTTTTTCTTTCCAGGTGTAAAAATGGGGGGGGGTGTCTCAATTTTTGGGACATTTTCTGTCTCTTCCCACACACACATTAATGGATGAAAGCAGGTTGTGTGGGTGTTCTTTGAGACAGGTATAGTGAGATGGGAGATAAACCTACCGTCTGTCCCTGGTGATTTCAGTATCTAGGCCCTAGGGAGAGGAGCAGCCTATATCAACCAGGCTGCACATTAAGATCAACAATGGAGATCCTTGATGTTTTCCTGACACTTAGATCAGTGAAACTGATGATCAAAAGGGAGAGGACCTTTCCTACAATGGTTCTATGGCTCAAGACCTCAGTGTCAGCTAACTTCTGGAAATTTACCAAAGTCCAAAGTTTGAAAAAGGATTTAAAGACCTATTTGTTTCAGGTGGCCAACACAGGAATTACGTATTTTTTTACTGCTGTACTGCTCCAAGTAATGTACAAATTGAGAAAATTGTGTTTTTATATTTTGGGCTGCCTGGGTGTTTTCTTATTTCTGGTTCATTTAGTACTGATGGTATTTTGTAGAAATAATTTGTAGCTTACATTTTGTACTGCTGTTGTAATTTTGAATTTTAATCACATAAGCCACTTTGAGAGAGTTCTGTTTAGAAAGGGGTCGTATAAATATTTTCAATAAATACAATACATTTCAACTTTGTTCCGAATTGCAATCTATTTGTCTCCCATTGCATTAAGTGCAATAATGACAACACTAGCCCCTATCTAAGGGTTAGACACTGTGGTGCCCTCCAGATGTTGTGATCTACAATTTCCATCACCCCAGCCAGCTTGACCAATGGACAGGGATGATAAAGGTTGGAGTCCACAGCTGTTGTGTGCTGACTTTGTTACTTCTGACGTATCTGCCTAGCTCTACTCCTTCATTCCCATATAATAATCATGGTTTAATTTCTTGGACCTGTTTAGAATATATCACTGGACACTTGCTTTCATAGAGGGGCAATAATTCTATGGTAGAGTATATGCAGAAGATCTCGGGTCCAGTCCCTGGCATCTCTAGTCAACTGGATCAGGAGTCAGGTGACGGAAAGATCTCTGCTCAAGAGTTGCTGCTAATTAGAGTAGACCCTTGGCAACCAACATAGTCACCACTCGTCACATGTGGTGAAATGGCTATTGACCTGTGGCAAATTGGTGCTTTCCTTCTACCATGTTTTTTATTAATAAATATATATTTTAATTAAAAATTTAAATAGAATTCTTTCATACATGTACTTGTTCAAAAACAGAGCCACAGCCCACCCTTAACAATCACAGATTCATCCTTCGGTCCCATAAGCTTTTCCAAAGTTGGAAAGTACAAAACTGTTTTTTAGTTCATACAAGATCTTTGACATCTACAATTCTCAAGAATCTCAAGCTCTTGTGAGGCTTCTTTCTTTTCAAGACAGATGCAATTTTACTTCAAAGCACTCAGTATTTGAAAGATGATTCAGGTGTTATGATGTGGACTCATTTTAAATCAAAATGAGTTTGTGGTTCTAGCTACAGTTATTACAAAACTGTGTTCAATTTTTGGTTCAACGTGGCTCTGTGAATCAACTTTTTCTGTGGTTAAAATGGTGAAACCAAATATAGGTTGCAGATATTGGATGAACATTTGGAGGTGGAGTAGAGATGCTGTCTAACTGATTTTATGCCTGATTTCCCTGCACTACTTAGTGAAAAGACATGTCAGATTTCTCACTAATTCTGTCAATAAATAATGATAATAGTAATTCAGAACATTACTGTGTATTTTCTACCCTCAAAAACACAGTTTCTTTTTTTTTGTCATAAGGTAATAATGTTAGCACATTCGCCACAATTTTGGAAAGTATGGAAAAAAAAGTTTGAAACCGCTGAGTAGACAATAGTGTGACCTAAAAGTTGGCAGCTTCCTAACTTAGGCCACATCTGCACTATACCTTTTAAAGCAATATGATATCACTTTAACATCACGGCTCCCCTCCACTCAAAGAATCCTGGGAACTGTAGTTTGTTAAGGGTGCTGAGAGTTGTTAGGAGATCCCTATTTCCCTTGCAGAACTACATTTCCCAGTGTGGTTTAACAATAAATCTCTCTCTCCAATGAATTCTGGGAACTCTGGCTCTGTAAGGGGAACAGAGATCTCTTAACAAGTCTCTCAGCACCTTTAACAAACTTTTGTTCCCAGGATATGACTGTAAATGTAGATCTTAGTGCTTTTAAATGTATAGTGTGGATGTGGCCTTGCCAGTTTAGCATTCCATACAGCTAGCTTCACACTTGAATCAGGTCCTCAGTGATTTAAACAAGTTGACACTTGCCCAGATAATAGAACTCTGCTGTGTGCAAACTAACACTGCAAGCAAGCTTACCCAGTTTAAATGAGATGCCAGTTACATAGAACACCATAGAGGTACATTTTATTTCTTGGCTGGCACCACATTTAAAACACGAGTGATGCTAGCATGTTATACCTTTGTACAACAGAGCCCTTGTAACTGGCTTTTACATATATTGATGGACAATAAGTGTCTGCATTATTTAAATACTTCAAAGAAACACTTGCTAGTTCACTAGGCTGGATGATTTTTTATAGTAGAATTTACAAGCTGACATTGAACAAAATGTTTTCCCAAAGGAAAAACAGAAAAATCCTAATGAAACATTCAAAGCTTTTCTTGCGTGTGTCTACATGCTAGAATTTGTGTTAGGGTTTTGTCCTATTATCAAAGCCCATTCAAGACTGTAACTATAAAGAGAGTTCTGCTTTCTGTCTCTCCTTTCCTTTTTGAAACACATCTACATCTGAGCATGACAGCCTTCTTTTAGAAGACATACATTTTCTTGGGAAATGAGTGCAAAGTGGATCACAAAACATCCACTTGAATTTTTTTATATGGGGGGGGCAAGCAAACTATCCAAGCTGCTACTTTTTGTCCTAATGAAAGTCCAGAAACCCGTTTTTCAATATACTGCTGAACTCAAACCATGTCTTGACCGTGGAGCTGTTCTAGCTATGGAAGGAGATTACCTTCAATAGTTTGACACATCACCCATTTTCATGAAGCATGAAAACGGGTTCACCTATTTTCAGGGGCTACCAATCCATCTGTCAGAAAGAGGGGTACCTTTTCAACATAAAATAGGCAGGAGGGGAGTTAGCAGCAGCAATAAAGGCCACTTTGGAAAGATAAATTGCAAAAAACAGGAGGTTTTGTTGGGATTTAATTGTGTATACCTCATGATAATTACAGCAATGTTGCCAACACAGGACTGAAAGTAAAAGTCCTTTTTTTGCATGCATTGAATCTGCAGGCCATTTTTTTTATGATAATAGCCACTCAGTATGTGGACTCAGCTAGATGGAAAGAGATGCAAGTGCCCCTGAGAAAAAGTCAAAATGGTATGATCCATAGGAAAGCGAGGCAGCAAGCCCCCACCCCAGTACTTATGATCAGCAACCCATTTCAGTGTACAGCAAATGTAGAAGAGATTTTAACTTTCTTCTGGTGAATTTGCATGACAGTTTTTGTGGCCACACAACCCTTTCCCTCAGGGCTGTGACTATTTTAACCACATCCAAGTGGTGTGTGCAAATGTAGCTGATCTTCTCTGATCTTCTTCTGGAGGCTTTTGGTCATGATGGCTGCATACTGTCTCCAGGATAAGAGGTGCCATGGCTCTAAATACCAGTTAATAGGGAACAAGAGGAGTAAATAGCTATGCCTTTCATGTCTTGTTTGTGAACTTCTCATTAACATCTGGTTGGCCACTATGAGAAATAGGATGCTGGACTAGACAGGCCTTTGCTCTGATCCAACAGGGCACTTCTTATGTTCTTTCATTTCCCCTCCAAATTGTGCCATCTTCTTGACACTATTTAGATGGAGACCTAGATTACCAAATTAACATCTCTACTGAATATTAAATTTTGGTCCTTCTTTGCTAAAAAATGTGACATAAATGACACAAATGTGAGTTTGTAAAGAAACATATCATATTGGTACACTCTTCAGGAAATGAGGATTGACAGTGGTTCCCTAAGGAATGTTTAAAACACTATATTAGAAGCTCAACTGGAGTGCATACCGCAGACCAGAAAAGGTACCGCCAGGGCCAAGAAGATGCCAGCATGGTTAACGAGCAAAGTCAAGGAAGCTCTTAGAGGCAAAAAGTCTTCCTTCAAAAAATGGAAGTCTTGTCCAAATGAAGAAAATAAAAAAGAACACAAACTCTGGCAAAAGAAATGCAAGAAGACAATAAGGGATGCTAAAAAAGAATTTGAGGAGCACATTGCTAAGAACATAAAAACCAACAACAAAAAAATTCTATAAATACATTCAAAGCAGGAGACCATCTAGGGAGACAATTGGACCCTTGGATGATAAGGGAGTCAAAGGTGTACTAAAGAACGATAAGGAGATTGCAGAGAAGCTAAATGAATTCTTTGCATCTGTCTTCACAGTGGAAGATATAGGGCAGATCCCTGAACCTGAACTAACATTTGCAGGAAGGGATTCTGAGGAACTGAGACAAATAGTGGTAACGAGAGAGGAAGTTCTAAGCTTAATGGACAATATAAAAACTGACAAATCACCGGGCCCGGATGGCATCCACCCGAGAGTTCTCAAAGAACTCAAAGGTGAAATTGCTGATCTGCTAACTAAAATATGTAACTTGTCCCTCGGGTCCTCCTCCGTGCCTGAGGACTGGAAAGTGGCAAATGTAACGCCAATCTTCAAAAAGGGATCCAGAGGGGATCCCGGAAATTACAGGCCAGTTAGCTTAACTTCTGTCCCTGGAAAACTGGTAGAAAGTATGATTAAAGCTAGATTAACTAAGCACATAGAAGAACAAGCCTTGCTGAAGCAGAGCCAGCATGGCTTCTGCAAGGGAAAGTCCTGTCTCAGTAACCTATTAGAATTCTTTGAGAGTGTCAACAAGCATATAGATAGAGGTGATCCTGTGGACATAGTGTACTTAGACTTTCAAAAAGCGTTTGACAAGGTACCTCACCAAAGGCTTCTGAGGAAGCTTAGCAGTCATGGAATAAGAGGAGAGGTCCTCTTGTGGATAAGAAATTGGTTAAGAAGCAGAAAGCAGAGAGTAGGAATAAACGGACAGTTCTCCCAATGGAGGGCTGTAGAAAGTGGAGTCCCTCAAGGATCGGTATTGGGACCTGTACTTTTCAACTTGTTCATTAATGACCTAGAATTAGGAGTGAGCAGTGAAGTGGCCAAGTTTGCTGATGACACTAAATCGTTCAGGGTTGTTAAAACAAAAAGGGATTGCGAAGAGCTCCGAAAAGACCTCTCCAAACTGAGTGAATGGGCAGAAAAATGGCAAATGCAATTCAATATAAACAAGTGTAAAATTATGCATATTGGAGCAAAAAATCTGAATTTCACATATACGCTCATGGGGTCTGAACTGGCGGTGACCGACCAGGAGAGAGACCTCGGGGTTGTAGTGGACAGCACGATGAAAATGTCGACCCAGTGTGCGGCAGCTGTGAAAAAGGCAAATTCCATGCTAGCGATAATTAGGAAAGGTATTGAAAATAAAACAGTCGATATCATAATGCCGTTGTATAAATCTATGGTGCGGCCGCATTTGGAATACTGTGTACAGTTCTGGTCGCCTCATCTCAAAAAGGATATTCTAGAGTTGGAAAAGGTTCAGAAGAGGGCAACCAGAATGATCAAGGGGATGGAGCGACTCCCTTACGAGGAAAGGTTGCAGCATTTGGGGCTTTTTAGTTTAGAGAAAAGGCGGGTCAGAGGAGACATGATAGAAGTGTATAAAATTATGCATGGCATTGAGAAAGTGGATAGAGAAAAGTTCTTCTCCCTCTCTCATAATACTAGAACTCGTGGACATTCAAAGAAGCTGAATGTTGGAAGATTCAGGACAGACAAAAGGAAGTACTTCTTTACTCAGCGCATAGTTAAACTATGGAATTTGCTCCCACAAGATGCAGTAATGGCCACCAGCTTGGACGGCTTTAAAAGAAGATTAGACAAATTCATGGAGGACAGGGCTATCAATGGCTACTAGCCTTGATGGCTGTGCTCTGCCACCCTAGTCAGAGGCAGCATGCTTCTGAAAACCAGTTGCCGGAAGCCTCAGGAGGGGAGAGTGTTCTTGCACTCGGGTCCTGCTTGCGGGCTTCCCCCAGGCACCTGGTTGGCCACTGTGAGAACAGGATGCTGGACTAGATGGGCCACTGGCCTGATCCAGCAGGCTCTTCTTATGTTCTTATGTTCTTATGTTCTTATACCAGCAATGGGTAAGCTGCGGCAGGGATGGGATCGCCATTACGGTGCCGGTTCAATTTTTCACTCTGTTGAACTTCCTTCTGTTACTGCTTTGTAAGGGTTCAACATTCGCTATTTGCGATAAATATTGATTCTGTTTTTTTCCTGCAAAAATATCAATATATATTTAAAATACTGTTTTTTCATCATTTTTAAGTTATATTTTCCTCAAAGTATCAATAATGAAATTGATATTTTAGGGAAATATTAATATTAAAATTGATACTTTGAGGTGATTTTTTTTAAAAAAATCTGCTTCAGCTGCGGAAAACTGCTAGAAAAAAAAACTGATCCGAGAGGATGAAAGAAAAGCAAATAGGAAATCTGGTGTCAAATTTGAATTTTGCTAAATTCAAGCACATTCCTAACCTCTAGCATGAGGGACTAATTCAGCTCACCAGGCTTCCCCATTTGACCTGCAAGGCCATTTTGGCCAAGCCATAGCCACCTGCCCTATACCTGATGTCAGGTTTGGGGCAGTAAAGATGTGACTACACCTGCTCTGTGCAAGGTGCTTTGCAAGCCCTGACAACCAGCTGATCATTGAGGTTCACATAGCGTAGTGTGCCATGCTTTGCAAGCCCCTGCAATCAGCTGATTATCAGGGCTTTCATCACGCTGTACCCTGCATTTTACAAGCTTCAACATTTAGCTGATTGTCAGGACTTGCAAAGTGCACTGTCTTTGCCTGCATGGCTTGATTCTATCCATGTGGGCAAAAATGGGCCATCTGACATCATTGTGACATCAGGTGATTGACAAGTGGTCTCACCCACCTGTCAAACTTGGCCCACAGGGGATGGAGGAAGATAAGGATCTGGCCTGTCAACCAGATATAGTTCCTAACCCCTGGTATACACATTGTGGCACATGAAAATATGATTGTGTGAAAGGACTCCAAGTTCTCATATTTTATTCCTCCAAATAAACTTTTAACAGAGTTGAGCAAAAGAAGAAGCTTTGCATAAGTATCACTTCTTCAACAAATCACTGGAAAAATGTTTTTCAAGATCTTGAGGAGCTGCCACCTATACTTTATCTGAATAGCTGGATCAAGGCATTTTTTGAATTGTTGTATTCTATGCAAGTGACAGCTAATGTTTTAGCTAATGTAGATCTGAACCACACAATAATAATAATAAAGCCTAATGAATAATAATACAGCAGCAATATTGCCAGGAATTCAAGAACAAAAGCATCACATTTAAGTATTTTGTTTGTGCAAAAATAAAGTGCTCTGATGGAGAAAACTCCCTCTCCTTATTATCAACATTGTGTAAAGAAGCAGAGCAATCTGAAACAGATTTTATCTCGGAGATCAAAATATTAAGTTAGCATATATATTTTTATCAAAACAGCTACAATCTTTGTTTTGAAATGCACAATTTATATGAATAAAAGTGAATACCGTCCCTCTTTAAACAGGCACTAATCTTCTATTTGAATTTCCATCCTGAGTAGTTAGTACAGAGCATAGGTATAGCTTAAACTACTAAACAATGCAGAAACAAATAATGATTCTTTAATTTAAAGCATTGTGGCCCACAGTTAAACCCTCATATCAATACTGTTGCAATTAACAGCAGGCAAGTGTGAATAATTGACTTGTCTTGCCAACCAGGACTATCGAAGGTGCTAATCTTATTGACTGAGCTATTTATATACCACTTTTTCAAAGGCATATTCAAGTGGTCTCAAAATGAGTATTATGGGCCAGCACACACCCCCCGGAAATCCGTTATGTATTTAATACAGATATAGTTTTATTTTATGCAGAGGTATGAACAAAAATAGTTTCCATGAGGGTAATGAAGGATGGGAAGGAGAGAGTGAGGAAAAAATGGTTTTGTTTTTCATACATGGTAAACAGTCAAAGAGAGAGAAAGAGAGAAAGGACCATCACACACATTTTTTTTCACTACATGTTACTGGATAAATCTGGGGTGACCTGCAGCTTGTCAGCATTTCCATGTTTCCCGATAAAGTGTAGTTTGGGTTTAACTATTTCAGAAATATCATTCTTTTTCTACCAAATATAGTGATCTCACACATTTTGTTGCTTTGTCCTAAAAAGCCAGCAGCCGTACCTGCTCATTATTATTGCTTGTTATCAGTGAAGAAATATTATACCTTCTACTCACATCACAAGGCAATCAGCTCCCCAGGGGAACTTTCAAACTCAGCAAAATTTACAGTAAATAAGCAATTGTGATAAAGGTAATAAGAATTTGCTTCATCTTTTCTCCCCAACAGAATTTCAGATTAATGTTGCACTTATCTCTAAATCTGCAGGTGAAGATTTATTTACTGGTAAAGAAAGACTATCACGAAGAAACTCATATGGACGAACCACTTTTTTTCTTATTAATGTGAGACCAAATCCTCAAATCCTTGCTCAGGTCAACTTTTCATTGTACCTAGTAAAAGGAAAGAATGAAATCAAACCTGTGCAAAATGTTTGACCCATTGACCCAGAATGATTATTTGAAAGGTGGAACAAAAATAAATGTGATTGCTTGGATCAAAAATATGTGTGATTACACACACACATTTACCATGCATAGTATATGTGTGTGCTTTGCCCCTGCATGCTTTATGTGCCATCTCTCCCCCACACACATACACAGGGACTACCAGGCACACACACACATACACACACTGAGTGACTCTCAACCCCCCAGACTCCCAACCCCCCTGGGACTTACACACATACACACACACACACACACACACACACACAGAGGCAAGTCCCAAAACTGCCCCCTCCCCCAGGAAACTCCCAAAACAGTCCCCCAGGCACTTGCCGCCACCCTGTTTAAACTGCTTACTAGCATCCCACCTGCCTAGGCTGCTGTTGCTGCCCCACCTCAACCACTGACCAGCCTCTTATATTATTGCTGCTACCCGCACGCTCACTTACCTGCTCCTGCTCACTCACCCCCATGCTTGCTTGCTCACCCACCATCTCTGCTTCCTTGCCTGCCATCCTGCCGCTACACCCCACTACCATGCCGCATGGCATGATGGCTTGCAAAATTATATCTATATCTATATTTAGTATCCTGAGACTTTATGGTGAAGGGCAGGTAGGAAATTAAGTAATGATAATAGCTGCCTCCTAAAATGGTTGCCATCATGTCTCTGCTTGCACTGATGTTGTCATGGGCCCCAAGGAGAACTTGTGGCAGGAATGGGAGGAAGAAGACTGAGGTAAAGAACTTAGAGAGTAAATTGTCAGTTTTGCTGAAGGAAATCAGGATGGCAAAGGGTTTTCAGAGCCCTCTGAGCCTGCTAGAAGAATAGTTGAGAACAGTCCAGAAGCCATCCAAAGATAAAGATACCTTGGCATCCAGCCCAGATGTAGCTGAGGAACAAAGCAAAAGTGTCCAGCCAGAGTTACTGATGCCTTTCTCCCCAAGGCCACGGAGAAAGTCCAGATGGCAGCTCCAGCTCAAGAAGCTACTATCAGCTCCTTGAAAGAGCTTACGCTTAGCAATAAAGACTAGAAAGACCGAGAATTAACCTGTAGAGTGCAGTCTCTGCCTCTCTCTGATATATAATCCTAGCAATGTTTGTGATTCTTTGTTGCAACAATTAGTCTTTGCCACCTCCGCCATGCCTAATGTGTATCCTCTTTGTCCCTGTATCCTGATTTATGCCTAGAGTTTGGTGCTGCTTTCCTGTACTGATTTCTTGAATAAAGCTTCATGCAAAAATATCCAGTCCTTGAGTCCTGAGTCTGCTTCTTTGGTTGGGAGCCAGGGCAGGTGTGAACTTATCAGTAATGTAAAAATTGTGTTATGCCTTCAGGATCGAAGAGGGGGGGGATGGCCTTGTTGAGCAGTACTCCCTGGACCATCCAGGGCTGCATTCAAATGGGGCGGATGTTATGTTATTTTTTCCTGATTATAATTCTAGTGCTTCTGTCTAACGTTCTAATGTTCAATTTCTAATGTTCCTTCACATTGAAGTATCTGTGTAATTTTCATCTATATCAACATGTCACGCTAAATTTTATTCACATCAGTAGCTGTGGGGTAACACAACACCAGATGCCATCAGATGGGTCACCACCATTTTTGTGCATGCTCTTTTCTGTTTGCCAGAATATCACCTTAAATTTCATTGCATGAATGGCGATGGTATGATCCCAAGAAAACGTGGAAAAATAAAACCTCAAACTCATGCAATTTTCTGGATTAACAGGGCAGCAAACAGACTTTTAGAATCAATCAATGCAGAAATAAGCACTAAACATCTACATGATTCCACTAAATATCCAGAAGTCGCTTTTATGTTGTGTAAAAGATCACATAAAACACAAAAAATTACAGATAAGGAAACATCAGGAAAACTGAATAAAGTGCTATCTGGATGCATCCCATGTCTATTATTTCAGTGACCCTGTGCCTCCCCCCATGTGTTGAACTTCAGTTCCCATCATCCCAGCACAGACAATTGGCTGTGCTGGCTGGGAGCTGGAGTCCAACAACATCTGGAAGGTCACAGGTTCCCCATACTTACATTTCTGGAAAACATGGAAACATTGTTTTCCCTGATGAGCTTTCCCAGCAGAATAAATAGCTCTCTGTGACGGGTGTCCATTTTGTATTACTTTATCTTCTCTTTTGTTTTGTGCTATTTTAAATTGTTTGTAGTTGTTTTTATTTTGCACATCACCTTGATATATATACTGTATATGGGGGAGTGGAAGTTTTTAGTAACAGTAATAATAATTACTTCCTGTTTTCTGATATGATGTCATTACTCTCAGCATGTGATTCGTAGGGATGGAAAGATCTGTCAATTTTGGTTCCCTCAGTTTCTCATTTTTTCAATCTTAAATTCAATTCTCCCAATTTCTGCAGCAATTTGCATTTTTTAAAAAACAAATATTCATGGAAATTCTCCAACATTTTAGTGTGAATTTCTCCTAATAAACACATTTTTATAAGCAGTTTTAACATAGGTGTACATTTTTGCAAGCCAAAGTTCATTGTTATCTAATGCATTTTTGCATGTTGTTTTCACTCATATATTCATTTTTATGCATACTTTCCCCTCATATAATGCATTTTGTAAATATTGTTTAGTTGGCAAACTGCATCCCAACATTCTAATAAATGTGAATTTCAGAGGATGGCTGTGTTTCGGTTCTCATGCTGTTTCGGAAAGTGTGAATTTGATAAATTCTGTTTAAAATGCGAACTGTATCAAAATTCTCACCTATCCTTGTTCATGATGGGTTGGAATCACACAATGTGGAGGGAGAAGAAGCTTCAAAACTTATACCAATCCCAAACAGAAAAGAACATGACATAAACATCCACTAACACAGGTGAAAAAGATACAATTAATGTTTGAAAGGAAGGAAATTTGTGTCTTCTGAAAGGAAGGAAATTTGTGTTCCCTGCCAAATTGTGACATACCCCTAGAGATTTACTTGCCTAATTATAAAATTATTAGGCAATTCTAAAATTATTACTATGACAGGAAAAGAGCACTTTCTGTTTAGCTGGGTTAAATTGGCTACATTATTTTTAATGGGCTAAGCTTAATTAAAATTCAATCATATCCTGAAACAAGATTTGTGGAGGAGTGAAATGAGAAAGGTGTATTAGAGTTTAGTGAATGACTAGGTGATCTTATTTATGTGTTTGATAACTTTAACTCAGTCAGTACTGTTCTATCATCCTAAATAATTGATGTTATTAGAGAATTTAGAAAGATGTCAATTTGTAAATTTGTAAAGGCCAATTATCAAGCATTTCTGTGAATGGCCAATATCACAATTCATCTTTTGCAGTTTTGACATATATTTTTTGGAAACCTAAACGCAAGCTGTAGATCCTAATTCCCAGACTCTTAGAGAAAATCAGTCCTCAAAATAACGAGCAATCCAATACTGAGCAATTTAATATTCCAGATCAATGTAATGCCAACAAGGGATAAAAGCTGTAGAAATTGAGTGAAATGAGTGTGGGCTCAAATGAGGGGGCATTTGAGAAGCGATCATCGCATGATGGATATCAACCTTGCTTTAATATATATATATATATAAAGAGACAATTTCAGATTATAGTAAATGTCCTTCACAGTTTAGAAATTATCTGCAATACTTAGAATTGAGGACATTCATTACCAACGACTACAATGAAGAACCAAGCTGAGCAGCAAATGGCCTCTTGAAATTATCTGCCTATTTGCAGGCAGCAAAATTGGGAGAAGCATTTCATTAAATAACCAGGTAGACAGGGAACAAAATTCTCCAACAGTTTTATTTGAGGGACAGAGCTCATCCTTAACAGCACCTGCAGCACAGCTTCTTAACCCCCTTCCTGGTGTTTTTTTTGCTTCTGCTATAAGTAGGGATGGGTGGTTCATGCCACATTTGCATGAACCTGTTATCATGTCCATTCCATCCCATTTCAATAATTACAAAATAGGAGAAGCCATCTTTTATCCCATTCAGTGTTCCTGTGAAGGATGGCACATACTGGCCTTCACAGGCATATTGGGCCCCATTTCTACCAATGCAGGAAAAAACTGTTTAAAATGAAGATAGTTATGATTATTACAAAAGGCAGCCTACAGATCACTTCTTTGGCAGGGGTGCAGATTCTGGGATGTGCCATGTTTTGATCCACAAATCAATGCAGTGGCTGTGGATCAAGGGAGTTTGCTCCGGAATGTGGACTCCTTCCCCTAAATCCCTCCAGCATCCTTAGCTGCAAGCAACAACCACGGCAATAGCAGAGCTCCTGAATTTGTAGCCTGGCTACTAAATTATACACCCCACAGTGGCACAGACACAGCAACATTCCAGGGCATTGTGGGAGAGGGGGAAGTGATGACCATCTCACACATGCACACAAACAGCAGAGAATATTCTGCAAAATCACTCTTTTTCAGAGGGCCCTAGGAAAGGGAAACTATCCAGAACATTCTCTTCTGAGACATTTTGGCTCAGTCCTAGTGGCAAAGTGCTTGTTGTATAATGTCACATCAGGAGGAAGGTAAAGGACTGAAGAAGAAGCACAACTGTGAGGAAAAGGGAATATTATTTAAGGGCACTTAATAGCCAGACACACATTTATTTATTTATTTTATTTATTTATTTTTAAAACTTATATACCGCCCAACTAGCAATAGCTCTCTGGGCGGTGAACATTCAGTGAATCCACTCCGGGTTTTAGTCCCAACTTTCAAGAAGCTGTCTAAGGATTTAACCTATTGTGGGAATGGGTTTCAACATTTTGGATAGCTCCTTCAAAGTTCAGACTAAAGCCCAGAGAGGATTCACTGCCCCATTGTCATCAGAGCCACTTGTCTCCACTGTCCACACATCTTTCCCAGGGGTGGCACAAGACACAAGTAGCACCTGAGAAGTGCCCAGTCTCCTCCCGTCTCCTCTACCTCTGTCTCAACACTGCCATCCCCTTATTCTTTCTGCCCCTTTTCACTCCTCTCCTTCATTCTGTGTTTCTCTCATTGGACCAGCCAGTTGGCCACTGGCACTCCTGGCTTTCCTCAGTGTGAGGCCTTGTTGGTGAGATCACCCAGAACATGCTTTGCAGTGCTTTAAAACATAGCTCAAAAATATAGTTTGAAATTTCCATAAAGCTTTAATGCCTGGAGTCCGTAAGTGGATGGATGGGAGAAAACAGGCTGAAGCTGAACCCCGATAAGACTGAGGTATTACTAGTGGGGGACAAGGGAAGGTTGGGTGATTTTGACCTGATACTTAATGGGGTGAGTTTGCCCCTGAAGGACCAGGTCCGCAGTCTCGGGGTCATCTTGGACTCCCAGCTGTCTATGGAGGCTCAGGTTTCTGCAGTGAGCCGGGCAGCTTGGTACCAACTTCATCTAGTACAGAGGCTGCGACCCTATCTTCCCATACATCTGCTCCCACGAGTGATACATGCCCTGATCTCCTCTCGATTAGACTACTGTAATGCGCTCTACGTGGGGTTACCCTTGAAGACGGTCCGGAAACTCCAGCTGGTACAAAACGCGGCGGCACGCTTAATAAAGCAGACCCTCCGCCGCGATCATATCACCCCAGTGTTGATTGAATTACACTGGTTGCCAGTTGTATACCGGGCCCAATTCAAGGTGTTGGTTTTAACCTTTAAAACTCTATACGGTTCCGGCCCAGTTTATCTGAAGGAGCGCCTCCAGTATCACCAAATATGCCGCCAAACAAGATCAGCCTCACAGGACCTTCTCTCGGTCCCACCGACTAAGACAGCTAGGTTGGTGCGGACCAGGGAGAGGGCTTTTTCGATCGTGGCCCCCACCCTCTGGAACTTACTTCCCTTTGACCTTCGGCATGCCCCCTGTTGACTTTTCACCGAGCCTTGAAGACCTGGCTCTTCAGGCAGGCCTATGGGATCTCTGGGGTGGGTTAGGTTTTACACTGTATTAATGTAAGATGGTCTTCAGATGAGATGTTATGATATTAATAATGTGATGATTATGTATATGAGCAGATTGTATTTTATATTGTATTTTATATTGTACGTCGCCCAGAGTGTCCGTTCAGTCGGACAGATGGGCGTCTGCTAAATAAAATTTTATTATTATTATTATTATTGACATCCACTCTATTTTTCAGTTGCCAAATATCTAAGAGCCAATATTTTTGTTCTGAATCTGTGAGAAAGCTATGGCCAAGTGGATGAGTGTTAAATCAGGCTGTCAATGGTCAATCAGAGTCCATCCAAAAAAATCCTACTCAGCTCCAGCTAATCCCATACTGCAAAAGGAGGGGGAGCAATGTTGCATTAGTCAGGGAAAGAGGGGGGGCAGGGGCAGAAAAGCTTATAAATCTGGCCCAACATCCCCATGACCAGGAACTCTTGTGATGGCATTTCTTAAGGGGGGGGGGATGAAGGCAAACACCAGCCGATGGGAATGTAAAGGGCTGAGATTATACATATTTTGGAAATACAGAGTACCCCCCAAAATTATTCAAAATTGTCAGGAAGATAATATCAGACATGTCTGAACTATGGCATTCCCGCCAATGCAGGGGTGAGTTTGACGCCACCCACACCTTTCCAGAAGGCTCGGGAACATTCTTGAAAGGTTTGAAAGTGGGTCACATGGGGATCCTAATCCAATGGATGGAAGGGATGAGCAGGTTTATAAGCCAGCTCCTCCCTTGAATTTTGCCTCTCTTTGCCTTGCAGCACCCGCCCCACCTCCCTGGTCAATATGGGCTTTGCTAGTCACCAATTGGGGCTGAGTAGGAAGTTTTTGGGAGGGATTCTGATTTCAGAATCCCTTTCATTTTGCCTACTTCATACTGCTGGGATTGATTTGATTGGGTCTCAAAGGGGGGTTTGGGCTGTCTTGCTTTGGCTGGCATGGAATTCAGGCAGGTGAGGAAGGTTGGGGTACAAAATAGGTGACTGAGGCATTTTATTAAAGGGCACTCACTAGGGAACCACCAGTCAGGTGTGGCTGGTGGGGATCTTGGGGGTGTCCTTGTGGGACCAACTTGTGCATCAGGGTGAACACCTGTACAGCAGGGCCTGGGTGCGGAGGCTGGAAACACGTTATTGACTCTACTAGCAAGGAGGGATAATTTCACCCACTTCCTTTGCTCGGGAGTCATGGTCTGTAGAGACTGACATGCCCAGAAAACTGGAGGGAAGAATCCCTCACAGTTAGGTATCCTCACCTGCCCGAAGTAAGTTTCAGTTTGGTAATTGGCAAAAATTGGATATAGCTTATAGTTGTTATATTTTAAATAAATATAACATTATTCCACAACTGTGTCACAAGTCTTCTTTGGTGTGGTGGCAATCTTTTTGTTCAACATTTTTACTAGGTGTAGGGAAAGGGTTAATTCCCAAGGAAGGCAGATGTCATCTTAAACATGATTGCTACAGCTAGGCTCATCAAAACTAAATATACTGAAAAAGAAACATCACTGGGTAAATGGATAAGGAATGTGTAGGATGTGCTAATGTTGTCAAAGCTGGCACATTATGTTAAATTAAGAGTGTCAAATTAAGAAAAAAACCTTTTACAATTTGGTTTTTTTATAAAAACACAGAAATAATACAAAGCAGTATGTTGCCTTCCTTCTGAGCATATAATAAATAACATTTCTCTTTGTTTGGATGGCAACTTGCAGCCACAATTATAATCAGGGATGAGGTGATGATTTGCAAAGGAGGTGCTCGTATGTGCAAGCCTGCCCTGCTTGAATCGCAGTCACCCCAATTCATTGCCTGCAAATTTCATGCATAGTGTCATCTCCTGCTGATAATCATGGGACTTGTAGCTCAGTCCCTGACAGAAAATGTCAAAATGTGGGGTGATTGAGTGTTTTGTCTGCTGTTTGCTTGGCTTCAGTAGGGGACAGAAGTGGTTTCTGCCCCAGGATGAGAGTCTGTTGGTGGCACCTGTCCCCTTTGATGAGAGATGGGAGGGGAGTGTATATGTACTAGGTAAGAGATGGGGTGGCTTGATCAGCAGTGGCTGGTGCCCATGGCAACTGATAGGGTGGGAGGCCAGTGGTAGGTGGAGCCAAAGACAATGACAGGCACAGCCCTTTAATTCTGCTTTTATCCCTAACCTCCTCTCTGCTGAGTTCGACAAGGGACTGAGACTAAGGAGGAAGGAGCTGACTGCCAGTGACCACCTAAATGCTAAAGCAGGTGAGGCTGGCTCACGGCAGACTGAAGTTGGACCAGCCTTCACTGGACTTGATGGATAGTTTTACTGCAGGGTTATTTGGTTTCCTAGGACATATCCAGTGTGATTGATTGGTATTTTTTGATTTTGCTATTTTATGTTGTCTTGATTTATTTATTGTGCTTTGATTGTTTATTTCTTTTGTATTAATATTTTGTTCACAGTTTGGAGGGCCCATTGGGCCAGAAAGCAGAATACCAAAAAAAAAAAACCCCCAACAACTAAGAATGTCATTTACTGTTGTCACCCTGCCTGTCCCGTGCTCACTGGAGCTCTCTACCATCTGGTGCCATCTCCCCCTTTACTCAAAATGAGGCTTTTTTGAGGGGTGGCAGGAAAGGAGCGGGGCTCTAGTAGTCAATGAGACCTTTGCACATTCCTGTTGAATGCTTTCTTTAAAAACCCTCAAGACTTTACAGGTGTGTGACAGAAATGTTCGAGAGAGCAAGCTGGATGATCATCAGGTCCTCTGCAATGCCTGAGCTGCACCAAAGGCTGTTCTTTCCAGTTCCATTAATTGGTCTCTTTTAGTGTTTTATTCTTTGACAGTCTTTGCATATCACTGAATACAAGTTCTTCAGTACGAATCTTGCAATCTTATGTGGCTTTATCTTCCATCCTTTCTCTTCCAGTTCTCCTCACACTGTTCTTCCTGCTAATACTCATTTTCTTCTTAAACCCTCTATGTCACACCCATCAATGGCAACCTCTTCTTCTTCCTCCCTATGCTAGAAATAAAAATACCAACAGGGAGCATCCATAATGTACCCTGAAAAGGTGAGCAGTCTTTGTCTCCAGGGGCTGCATCTGGAAGGCAGGGCTACAGCATACTGAAACCATGGTTTGGAGGGACTGAACAAGACCCATTAAAATAAAACTCTAATCAGGGGAGTAAGCTTTTGGGGACTAACTCTGGAGCATTTGCATGACTTTACTGAAGCACCTGCAGCCACAGCAGAGATTTGAAAGGGGCAGGAGACTTGGATTGGGATAGAGCGAACCAATGTAAATGCTAAATTAGGTCTGGAGAACCTCTTTCAGCCTAAGGGACACCTTACAGAGGCTATATGTCATGGGAAGAAGGGCCAGTGACAAAGGACGGCCAGGTTGGGCACTGGCCTGAGGGCCCCACAGCTACAGGAGCCCCTGGGGGGCCCTGATGGGCCCTCCACTCCCCTTCTGTGATCCATGGCATGAGCCACGCTGTGGATAGCAAGAGAAGAGCTTCCAAGCCACCCACTGCTGCTGCCGCCGCCTCCCGCCACCCACCAACATCCCCCCACTTCACCTACCTTTCTCTGCTGTTCTTTGCAGCTGCGCGCACTGTGCACACAGGGTTGCCATCAATCAAGATGGCGGCCGAGGTTTCCATAAGGGTTGATGGCAGCAATGCATGCACTGCAGAGGCTGCGAGGAATGGTGGTGGGCGGTGGCAGTGGCAGGTGGCTCAGAAGCTCTTGTCTTGCGATCCGCAGCGCAGCTCGTGCCACGGATCACTGAAGGGGAGCGGAGGGGCCTGGGGCAGGCTGATGCCCAAGGCCCCCAGCATTTCTGGAGCTGGCCTGATGGGAAGGTAGTGGGTGGAGCCATGAATATAAATTTTGCCTTTGAACAATTGGCCAGTTTCTCCACACATTCACGCACCCCTCTACCTTCCATCCAGGCAAGCAAAAGGTGTTATCAGAATTCAAGGACACATTCCAGCCAGCTAAGAACATTCAAGGGGGATGCAAAGCCAGGTCAATGAGGGGTGTGGCCTGGGAAGAGGGGGTGTGACCTGAAGAGAGTCCCCAAGGGCTCAACAGAGTTGCCTGGAGGGCCACTTCAGCTCCCAGGCCTGAGTTTTCCCCATCCTTATGCAAGATAGAAGGACCATATTGGCTTTGAATCTAATGACAGAGGAGGCCATCAGTCCCCTGGCTAGGAAACAGTTGGTAGGGGAAAGAGTGGGAAGAGGTTTCTGGCTCTGCCGGCACTAAAACAGGAGGAATTTATTTTACAGCTAATCGCTTCCATAGTCAGCAACACAGGAGCAAGGAGCGGGGCCACACCAAGGAGCTCTACCCACTCCTTTCCTGATGTCCACGAGCATAGCACCAATGTCTGTAGGGAGGGGTCCTTTGCACACATCACTGTATGTTTGAAGGCAGTGGATGCTGGCCAATTAGGGCAAAAGGGGTAGTGCCACACCATCCTCATTCTGCCCTCAGCCAGCCCCCATCTGCCTGTTCAAGGGATGGCACTGGCTACCAGCTTCCTCCACAGCAGAGAGGAGGATGGGGGCAAACCTAGGATTAGTTGGCTCTGCCTGTCATTGGTTCTGGCTCCATCTACCATTTGGGGTCCCTGCCTTCCACACCACCAGTCCCAATGGGCATCAGCCACCACTTCATAAAGGCTTCCTTGGGATCTGGAATCCCAATCACTAAGGGTTCATGATTCCAGGGATGCCTTTGCATGCTCAAGGCCCCTTCCATACAGATGTTCATGATGTATGCACAGATGTGAGGGGCAGCACATATGGTATTGAGAGGGACATCCCCACTCCTTGCCCTCATGCTGCTGAAGAGAGAAACTATTAATACCCAAGTGGGGCTCAGCTAGTTGCACTGAAAAAAAAAATCAAAAAGACACATATGAACAATAGAATCAATTACCTCTTTTCACTCTCTGCCAATGGCTTTTCTTGTAAAACCCATTTGTTGCACGAAAACTCTGCTGGCTAGCACTCTGCTCAGATCAATAGCCTAAATTTAATAAAGATTGCCAAAATAATGGGCATCTGAATCTACAGTCTCTGAGGAGATTAATGTGTTAACAAATATGGATTTGTAAATTAGTGTTTATTATATAGTACTTGAACATTCACAAGAGGATCATTTCATATGCTTTTCATAATTATAATACAGTAGGTTTTCATAGTGTCTTGACCTTGGAGCACACACACATTTTTCTGTTGTACAACTCTTTTCCAAAGGGAATTCTAGGGGGCATCAGGCTAACTAATGCAGAATCTGTATTTTTTCTAGCAGCCTATTAATTTGTTTTACTTACTTAGCTGATCTTTGCTACTTAGTGGTAGTGTTAAACATTGGGTTTCCTATTCTGGGAGATACAGATGTAACAAGGCCATTTCCTCAAACTGGAATTAAATATGATAGGGATCATGGGTCTGCTCCCAAAATGGCAGCCCACTAGCAAGTTCTTTCTTCTCTCCCTGTAATGTGTGGTTAAGGAAACATGTGGCATGTCATCATTCAACATATAATTGGCTGTCACTATGGAAAGGATGAAAAGCATATGGTGTGATGGTATCCCAGCAAGTGCTTCCTTACATACACATTTATGGGAAGAAGGAGGAGAACTCGATAATACTGGACCACAGTTGTGGCAGCAGCAACCCTGTTATCACTATCAGATCTATTTCCAGCCTCTCTTCATTGAAGCTCATTGAATTTCACTATATTCAAGAATTATGAGTGCCATGAAATTAAAAGAGTAGTGCAAGGCAGATGGAGTCCTGATAATTTAGAAATGGATTTTAGCAGCTTCAGAGAGGGGGTAGCTCATTGTGTCCCCACATGGAATAAAGTGGCAAGACACCTGTTGTTGGATTAATTCGGGCCACAACTTTATTAACACTACTGCTGTGTCAAACATTTCCTCCAAGTTGTCAAAAGTTAGCATCCATATTTCTACCTCATTCTCAGAGCACTTTAAAATTTCTTTGGAATTTTGGTAGATGTTATCCTATTGCTGCAACTTGCATGTGTGTATGTGTGTGTTTTCCAGGTCAGTTCATATTGGAATTCACAAAGATCAAATTCCTCAGTCATCCCTAGTTTAGCACTATGGTCTCTGACATAAACTTGATTTTCATTCTTATTCATTATACACTCATGTATAATTCCTTTCAACTTTCTATGCAATATATTCTTTCACTCCCTCTCTCTCTCTCTCACTCTCTCTCACTCACACACACAAAATTGCTAGTGGCTTAGAAAGTGTACAGTTATCCAGTAGTCATGTATGAGAGGGACTTTACGATGGGCATCCCTTCTGTGGATTGCAAGGGTCCTTCCATTCATGGAGGTCTTTAAATCCTGTGGAGGGGATTATGCTGGCAGGAGGAGAGGCAATTTCCCAATGCTACTTTCCACACTGTTCTAAAGGGTCCCCAGAATATTGTGGGAACTATTGCTGGGGAATGCAGGGTGGGGGAGATTATTTATTTATTTATTACATTAATATACCACCCCATAGCTGAAGCTCTCTGGGTGGTTTACAGCAATTAAAAACATTAAAAACAAATACACAAATTTTAAAACACAAAAAATAATTTAAAAACACAATTTAATTTAAAAAAAACAGTTTAAAAACACATGCTAAAATGCCTGGGAGAGGAGGAAAGTCTTGACCTGGTGCCAAAAAGTGTTGGCGCCAAGTGCACCTCGTTAGGGAGATCATTCCATAATTTGGAGGCCACCACTGAGAAGGCCCTCTCCCTTGTTGCCAGACTCCCAGCTTCCCTCGGAGTAGGCACCCGGAGGAGGGCCTTAGATGTTGAGTGTAGTGTATGGGTGGGTTCATGTCAGGAGAGGTGTTCCATCAGGTATTGTGGTCCTAAGGTTAGCAAAAATTATCTCTTCCCTTCACTGAACAGGACTATTCAGGGGTTGCTCCTGCCTTTGGGAGTGGTCTGGATTGAAAACTATGTAGTGGGGTTTTTTTTAAAGGTAGTATCAAGCTAATACCAGGAGCCTGAAATTCTGAGGAAAGGTGCATTTAGCTAACAGTTAAGAAGAATTCCTTTCAAAGTTTCTCTTTGGCAGAGGAGGGCAAGGAAATGTCTAGGATGAATTGGTTCAGATATATCCTGAGCATGTTCACTGTTAATAAATAAACAAACAAATAGACAGACACAATCTAGCCAATGGTAAGCACATTTAAGTCCAATTGATTTTCAGTGGGAGTGTTAAGCACTTGCATTCATCATTCCTATTGAACTCAATGTGACTTAAAAGTTGCTTTACTTTGTGCCCAGTATATACCAAATGAAAACCTCCCCACTTTCATAAAGAGCATATTGTTGCTAACATTTTATTTATTAGCTTAATTTTAAGAAGTCTGGAAATGATTACTCTGCTCTTATTATCAGGCTGCCTTGTGCCAATATCACGTTCATTTTATTGCCAAAATGATCCATTTAGAACTAATTTCCCATTCTCTTCCTAAGAAAATTTATCTTACTCTTATTTCAGCAGATGTTCTGGAAAGGCCAAGAGTGAACAGCATGGTTGTGCCTTTGACAAAAATAGTGTATTAAAACCGAAGGCAAAAGTTTTAAAAAAGAAGTAAAAGATCACTGTGGCTTTAGAGCAGTACCCTCTTCATATTGAAATCTCAGTGTCATGGTTTAGATCCATGATCATTTTTATTATAAAATCAATAAGCAATTAATGTTGATTGACCACATGCTTTGATGTTCCATGACTAACTATCTGAGTGGGACTTGAATCCGGCTATTCAGTCCAATATTTATTTATTTATTACATTTATATACCGCCCCATAGCCGAAGCTCTCTGGGCAGTTTATAGCAATTAAAAACATTAAAAACAAATATACAATTTTTAAAACGCAAAAAACAATTTAAAAACACAATTTAATTTTTTTAAAAAAACAATTTAAAAATACATGCTAATAATATCTCCAGAATATACAGATTGAGATTAAAACATATCAATTGAGATTAAAACATATCTGTCTATCCATTTTAAAAAGCATTTTCCACTGTAGGTAGGGAAAAACAATGTTTTGTTTGTTTTTGATTTTTAATCAAGGGATGTTTTCACAGACAGGAAAGTAGATGATTGTGCATGTTGTTGGACAACAACAGTTCTAATGTAGAGAGCACCAATAAGAACAATTCACATTAGAGTTGTGCTAAAAAACATTCCTGAGAAATTTTTGATAGAGATATTGAGATCCCTCAGATATTTCATCTGTACAGAACCTATGGGTTGTATCTGATGGGCAGAGCAATCCAATTTGCCAGAGGACAATGCTGAGCCAACATGCATAGCATTATGCTGTAGAGTTTGATAACCAGTTCAGTTACTCTGAATCCATAAGTAATGTTTTATACAGATTAGTGGCAAAATTTTATGACTGCAATACAGTGTTTCCTGCAATTATAAATATTTAACCTGAGAAAGCATACAATTTTCATATACTAATAAAACATCTTCTAGCATGTGCTTAGTCATATTTGACCAATGAGACTGCAGAATAAATTTCAGTCTCCAGATATTATTTTTACTTTGATTTACATCGGAGGAACAGAAAACACAGTTTAGTTCATTTCCAGTTACTGTATATTAGGGATGGGATGCACATTTTGGTTCTGGTTTGATTTTCACTCCGTCCAACTTCCTTCCAGTACTGCTTCTTCAGGGATCAATGTTCGCTATTTGGTATAAGTACCAGTTCTTCTTTTTTTGCAAATATATCAATATTAACATCAATATTTTAAAAATATCAATTTTTCATAGATTTTTAAAAAATGTCAATATTTTAAATGAAATATCAGTATCAATATCAATATGTTGATGAAATATCAGTATCAATATTTATATTTTGATGGAAATATCGGTATCGCTATTGATATTTTGAGGGAAATAGTGATATTAATATTGATATCTTTGAGGTGATTTTTTAAAAA